>NC_141229.1:17513455-18113455 GCF_054856515.1 Filicampus tigris | reverse complement strand
GAAATATTCACTGGTGTGATGAGCCCAAGACTGAACCTTTTAGTGTTCATTCTAAGCGGTATGTGTGCAGAAACCCAGGCACTGCTCATCATCTGCCCAATACAATCCCTACAGTGAAACATGGTGGTGGGAGCATCATGTTGTGGGGGTGTGTTTCAGCTGCAGCGACAGGACGACTGGTTGCAATTGAAGGAAAGATGAATGCGGCTATGTACAGAGATATCCTGGAGGAAAACCTCTTCCAGAGTGCTCAGGACCTCAGACTGGGAGGAAGGTTCACCTTTCAACAGGGCAATGACGTGAAGCACACAGCTAAAACAACAAAAGAGTGGCTTCAGAACAATTTTGTTCTTGACTGGCCCAACCAGAGGCTTGACCTGAGCATCTCTGGAGGGACCTGAAAATGGCTGTCCACCACCACCTGTCCAACCTGACAGAAGTGGAGAGGATCTGCAAAGAAGAATGGCGGGGGATCCCAAATCCAGGTGTGAAAAACTTATTGCATCATTCCCAAGACGACTTTAGGCATGATACAAAGGCATGGAAGGACCCAAATGCGTGAGGGTGAGGCAGGAGGACAGTTTTATAGATTTTAATGAATAGGCAAGCGGTGCAGGGAAATACAATGGACAGGGTGACGTGGCTGGGCTTGGAGACGAGGCTTGGCTCGGCGTGATGAAGAAGCTTGGCTTCACTCGGTGTGACTTAGCTTTGCTGGACTTGGTCTGGCTTGAATTGGTTGAGAGTGTGCCGTGGCCGAGTGAGAGGTAAATAGAGTTGACCAGACGAAACGAAACTCTGTGACACAAACAGACCGTGATGCCACTAGACACCACCTCGACAACAAACAGCAACAACAACCAACAGACAACAACAACAATGACCCGAAAGGACTGAACAAAAACTAGCAACTTCAATACAAGCACACTGAGGAGACAACGAGAAACACCTGGACAAGACATATAAGGTAGGAGGAAGCTGATTGGTTAACACTAGGGAGTGGAAGGGACTGACACAGAACACTGAGCAAAGCATGAAACCCAAACCAAACATGACAGACTCATGGCTGTACTAGCTCAAAAGGGTGCTTCTACTCAATACTGAGCACAAGTTCTGAATACTTATGACCATGTGATATTTTTTCAGTTTTTCATTTTCTAATAAATATGCAAAAATGTCTACATTTCTGTTTTTGTCTGTCAAGATAGGGTGCTTTAAATGAGAAATAAAATTAACTTTTTTGATTTTGGCAAATGGCTGCAATGACACAGAAAGTGAAACATTTCAAGGGGTCTGAATACTTTCCCTACCCATTGTATACATTTATAGCACAGTATAAAAATGTATCCAATCCATTGCAAGAGATGCATCATATATTCTGCCTATGCAAAGATGGACGGTTTTTATTATTAGGGAGAGAGAACATATGGTTGGTGGGACTGTACTATGCAGTCAAATGAACTCCATATCATACTGAGTTTTTCATTTTTTATTTTAATTTTTTTATAATAATGTCGTTGCATTGTTGAGATGCTTCAGGAAGCAAGGCAATTAAATTGTAATCATTATATGGCTCAAATTCTGAACATATGCCAGATCATATTACGTTTTGCAGGCGTGTGTAATGTTGGGGCTACTAAGTGTTTGACAGAGCATTCACCTGTTGGAAAGGATGCATACAGATTTTGCAGATATGCAGGTTCCAGATTTATAGTATCCATTAAGACTTGTAAATTCATTCATGAGAATATAGAATACTGTTAGTGTTTAAGTGCGATAATTAAGAATTTTTAAAATACATCTGAAAACAAGCACAAGTTCCTAGTACTGTTATCGCCTGGTACTATAAATCCCAGTCATCAAATTATGTCAAAGCAAAAACATGTAATTCCCAACTTGAAACATGTGGGATGGGAACTTCACTTTAATGCATATTATACATCCCATGTTTTCCCCAAATGTTTCATTTGATCTTCACTTTCATTTTTGACAGCTGCACCAGCAGTTTGCTCTCCAGATGATCCAACACCTTTTCAAGTTTCCTTTAGATGTTTCCATGAAGGAAAACCTCCCTTACATATTTGAAAGACTTTCTATCTACGGTACTGTACACTGATGCACATTTAGAACTTTTGAGTCGCAACTGTCATCAGAGAATCATAAATGTCCCGTGAGCTGCTTATGTTGTTTTCCTTCACCATTCCCTTAATCAGTGCAGCATGTGTGCAGTAAAACTTTGAAGTTTCAGAATGCACGATTACTCAAAAAAAGCAGCTTTGTTGTAAAATTTGTGTTTGTTATTTTCCTATGCTCACTGCTACTAAGTGTTAAAACAATTAATGTCCAGAGAAAAGAATAATAAATATTTGGTATATGACGTTGCCCACTCCGCATCCATTGCAGCCAGTTCATTCTCGAAGGGGGATTCCCCTACGTCTGTGATCCCTTGTCAAGGTTTCTTCTATTTTTTCCCATATGGGGATTTTGGCTTGTGAAGCCCTTTGAGACTCTTTTGAGATTCAGGGCTGTACCAATAAACTTGACTTGTCTTGGTTTACCTTGTTATATATATGCTACATCAATCAGATGGCGCGATCTGACGCTTCCCGACGTCGGATTGGTCTATCTAGGCCTTTTAACGACACATCAGCGTCCTGAAATAACATTCAATTGTTAAGAGCGCTAAAAATATGACTTAATTACACTGACACTGTATTCTACAGCGCATGTTGCCAGCCTTCAGCGGCGACTGCGCTTGAGGTTAGCAGCGCTGGGGAGAGCTGTCGGATTACTTTTCAAAGGCAGCTTATCAGACGTAAATGGCTCTTCACACTTTGATGCTGACAACCTGACACAGTTGCCGTTGCTACTGATCACTTTTTAGCAAACCAGACTTAGTCAAATGTGGTGTTTTAGCCGACAAAATCACTACTGTGATTCTGACGTCACATCGAGAACAGGTTGTGCGTTTAGGAGCTCGTAATTACACAACTTAGTTTGGGATGCTCATTACAAACCCTCAACAGCAACACTCAAAATTAAAATGCAAAACAGCTCGTTACACCATGATGTCTTACGTTTCTAGAGCTTGTTATATAACATGTTAGTTTAATGCAGTTTAATCGTATGCAATTGATGTATTTCTTCAAATTAAGCAAATCCAAAATATTTTTTTCTGTCTCCGCAAACCTTCCTGGCGCTCTCTTCAAAACAGGTGGAAGTGGAGAAGCTTGAACATTTTTATTTTTTAGCATTCCTCTACTTTCCCAGTCTTTTGTAGACCCTTTCGCAGCTTTTTTGGAACGTGTTCCAGGCAATTTGAAAATGAGAGAAATCAGTTTGGATATTAAATATCTTGTCTTTGTTGTGTATTCAATTGAATATAGGTTGAAAAGGTTTGACGAGTTTGCATGTTCTCCCCGTGCCTGCGTGGGTTTTCTCCGGGTACTCCGGTTTCCTCCCACATTCCAAAAACATGCATGGTAAGTTGATTGGACTCTCTAAATTGCCCCTAGGTGTGATTGTGAGTGCGGATGTTTGTCTATGTGTGCCCTGCGATTGGCTGGCAACCAATTCGGGGTGTCCCCCGCCTACTGCCCGAAGACAAGATAAGCAGTACAGATAATGGATGGATGGATGGATGTAAGGTTTGGCGAATGATTGTATTGTGTTTTTAACAACGTCCCAACTTCATTGGAATTGGGGTTTGGAGTTTCATAAAGACTTATTGAAAAGATTATGGAATTTTAAATTGGACTGTAGCTAGTGACTAAAGTGAGACGTTTATCCGTTTCTCTCTGCTTCTTGCTGACTTGCATTGTCCTCATTAGTCAGACTATGCTGTGGCTGCAAAACCGAAAGGCATTAAAAGTACAAACAGCAGGGATGAACTTTGCACAGTTAAAACCACAATGTTGCAAACCCATCCAGGTTGCTGTATCCAACTTCTGGCCTCTCTTTCATAAAATCTTCTTTTATTTTTTTTCAAAAAGAAACAATTGCGGTAGATTTGTACCACTTGTAAATGCAGATTGCAGGTGAATCCTTCCTTAGCATCCACCACTCAAATTTTCAGTGTCATACAAAAATCGGCCCTTCGTGGACATGTGTGGTGGAAGTCAATGGGTTTCATTGATAAATATGACACCAGTGTGGGACAATCCCTTTGAATCATTGTAGAAATCAATTCATTGACCAAATTACAATCATTATCATCTTAAAAAATAATTTTATAGCACCTCCATCACTATTGGAGTGGGTGGCGGTCACACTTGGTCGTGCAGGTGTAAGGCGGTCTGCTTATTTGCAGTTTGGCAAATGCGGATAAACATTTTTCTTTTGTCTTTCATGAAAAACCTATAATGAATGTATACAAGTGTTTTTTTTGTAAGAATTGCATCTGCATGGAGTGCCTATGAGATCCGAGCCTTCACCCTGATCGTTGTTCATTCAATCAAATACGTTTACAAAGTTCTGTTGGGCAGGACCAGAGCCATCAGTTTGATTCTGCTAAGGCAGAAAGCTCTTTGCCCTTGGCAACACATTCAAAAATTCTGATTGGATGTCAAGACAACCTTCTAAATGATAGATTAATAACTATATTACATATATGAATTAATTGCAAATATCGATGGATCGATGGTTAAAATTGAGGACTCTGGATCGGAATATCGATATTTTGGTATCGACCCGCCTATCCCTATTTTACATTAGTGATACTTTACTGATGTGGTAACTATTTGATATACTGAAGCCAATCTTAGCCAATCCTATAACCTTCTATTCTCTATCAATGCTAGTGTATATTAAAATGTTTTGCAAGGGTATCTGGATAAAAGGCTGTTGAAGGCACACTGAATTCTGCAATAAATCAACAAAACAAAAAATAATAAAACATTCATAGTTTATTTCATTCCGGCACAGAAAATCAATGCAGGAATGCAAAAGCAAAACGCCCAAACTGACAACTTTATTTTTATTGCTGGGGAATTACAAACGCTTTAGGTGAAACATTCTCACATGAACATTCATTCTTTAAACTATTTGCTTTTATACAGTACATAATCTTTATGTATGCAAACTGTGGTCTTAACTCTCGTTCATGAATACCCTGTGGCCTAACAGCTGTTGCAGCGTAAGTGAAACTGCTGCTAATGTACATGTTAATATGAAAATCTTTTCAATTACTGCAGAAAATGGCTCATTTAAATTCAAATTATTACCACTATTAGTGGCAAAGATACCCAACTGCGGATGAATTGGTTGCAATTTAAGCACTCATTCTTCCCGAGGAGGTAAGTAACACTGTCAGATGGACGGCAGTGCACAAAGATATAATTAATCACTTCCCCATAGGTCAAAAAAGGGGAGGGGGAAAAAGGCCTGGATTTGCAGTTTTACTATTGAGTGTTAAAAATGTTCAAGTAAGACACTGACTGTGAGGCTGTAATTCATTTAAACGAGGCTGGCAAGTGTTTGAATCTCCCTGCACATTGATTTCTCATCATTTTGCGTTACAAATCCTTAAACCTTTCTTGCATTGCTTTTGCTTTTTGATCCAAGACTATTTCCTCATTACACAGGAAACCTTGTTTCATCCGGTTGCATTACCATTCCAATGTGTTGGGTGTCTATGAGTTAAACATGATTTCTGAATGTGTGTTGCTACAGAATTGAGAGAGAGAAAGAGAAAATGTGAGAGAAAGAGAGAGAGAGAGAGCGAGAGGGAGAGAGAAAGAGAGAGAGGACTCACTTAACAACCCCCTTGGGTTGGTTTATGACCTTTTAGTGATAAAAGGCTTGTCTTATTGCCTAGCCTAATTTATGAGCAGAGAAGAAAAAAAAAAGTGTTTTCTAATCATACCTGGCTTCTGTGGTTTTTATCCACCACATACTGTATCTGCAATAATTTCATTATATGCACTAGAACAGTGGCCCCCAAACTTTTTCTGCCACAGACCGGTTCATACAAGTCCATACCATTCGCTAGCTTGTGCATTTAATATTAGCGTTACACGATGGAGTTATTAGCTTGTGTATTTAATTTGAACGTTACGCGATGGAGACAACTCGCCTTCGGGGTAGGTGGGTGCCGGTATGCCGCGGCCCGGTCCAAAGCGGCCCGGTGGTTAGGGACCCCTGCACTAGAGGATGCTTGCACGTTAACTAAAATAGGACATTTTATATTTATATATGGGCGGCACGGTGGGCGACTGGTTAGTACGTCCGCCTCACAGTTCAGAGGTCGTGGGTTCGATCCCGGCCCCGGCCTCCCTGTGTGGAGCATGTTCTGCCCGTGCCTGCGTGGGTTTTCTCCGGGTACTCCAGTTTCCTCCCACATTCCAAAAACATGCATGGTAAGTTGATTGGACTCTCAAAATTGCCCCTAGGTGTGATTGTGAGTGCGGATGTTTGTCTTTGTCAATTCACTGCCCGAAGACAGCTGGGATAGGCTCCAGCACGCCCCGCGACCCTTGTGAGGATAAGCGGTATAGATAATGGATGGATGGATGGATGGATGGATATATATATATATAATATAATATTTCTACTCAATCCACTTTACGAAATAATTATTGCCATGATTGTAACGATTTGATTTATGGGACGTATAAATACATAACAAAGACAAAATCAAAAGAAAGAAAAGCTCATCAGTACATATCTTAGTTCAGTGCAGTTTACATGTTCAAAGGGAGTATGAAAAAGTGGAAAAACTCATCTAGACCTACCCTTTATAAATACTGATAATAATGATAGTCATATTGTACCTTATTCCTAATTTACAGTTATACAACATTCTGGTTCAGTGGCTAGTAACTCTGTGGTCAACTTTTTGAAAGATCTCGTGATGAATCCAAAGTCTTCCATCCATTTGCTTTCATATTCCAGCTGACTTTGGGCAAGAGGTCGGGAAAAATCTCAACTGGTCACCAGCCAATTCCAGGGTAAAATCAAATGACTTGCTTTAACTATTTCATCTCCATGATAGAGTATTGGTTATTTCACATATTTCACTTTTTTTTACCTCACAAATCATTGCCTGCACTTTATAGAATAAATGTATTAGTATGCCATTTAGGCAAACATAAAAGATGACATGCAGTTTCTCACCCAAGTTCATTCTTGATTACTTCCTATTTCCTTCCTTCCAATCATCATCTCTGCACATCGCCCTTTCCCTCATCAGCCATTCACAACGGCCTCTTACACTTCTACAAAGATCCCCAATGGATTTCAGCCCTCACTTCATTCTACAGTGAGTCGTATTGACTCTTCTGATGGTCTTGAGGCACTCCACACAAAATATTACCCCCTTATTATTCAAATGAGCATGCCTGTGGTGAAGGCCAATGTGCGGATCAATGTGCAAACCTCTCCCCAGCTGCATGTGTCAAACACAGTGTCATGGGAAGATTACGCTCTACTCTACAGCCCTGCTCTCGATTTTATTTATTTTTTGCAAACACATGCGGGAGAATGTGTGGTGAAAAATCAATTATTACACTTCTGTCGGTGGCCGAAACCTCATTGTCTTGCCCAGTTGATGAGTTACAGCATGCTATATACACTACAGTATTCAGGGATGACCAGATGGGAACTACCAAGAGTACAAGATACAAAACTGAGCCACTTTTGAATGAGCAGCAAGCAAATTCACAATTTACCCGCTAACTCACTTCAAAGCTTGATAAAATTGCGACATCCCACAGATTACAATTCAAAGCAATTGCAATTACACTTATGATAACATTCCATGACTTCAGGGTGTAAAACTGCAATACAGTATTTGTCGAAAGGTTTCCAACATAACCTCTATACAACTGCTGTTTCAAATGATACAGATGCTGTACATATGATTAGAGCGGTGCAAGTCCTACTTGGAGGAGTTATTTTATAGTGATTGCAAGTTTCAAATCTAATTGAATGGCCATGACATGTGGGGTCCCAGAAGGGTCATTCCTTGGACCCCTTCTGTTCAGTATGTTTATATTACCCTTGGGTCAATTGCTTCAGAACACCAATGTGTTCTAGTGCAGTCTAACTGTGCACAAGGGTAGAGGTTTTTTTTCTTTTTTTTGCTGTATTTGCTGTATTTTACTAGGTTTTGCGCCAGTAGAGTTGGCCGTAGCGTGGCACTTACGCCTTTGTGCACCATTGTAGGATGGAAGAAGTCTTTGCTTAGTCAAAAATATTTCGGTTATCATTTCCGGTCAATCCGAGTGGCATCCTTCATTTGCATCATAATCAGGGCGATCCTGGTGGAGTAGGCAATACCCGAGTACGCCGCGTCTGACATTGCGGGGACAGAAATTGACTTGCTGTGGTCCGTGCATGACATTGGCAGGTAAACTGTCAGCTTTCCTTTCAGATGATGTAGTCGGCCGAGCATGTGACGTGGGCAATTCGAGATTGCCTTACACCCCCGATTGTGCGTTTGTATGTGCAATCAAGCACTGTTCTCACCCTCTTTGTGCACGGCAAATGTAGATAGCGCCCCGACACACATAAAAAAAAGAAAAAGTCAAACCCATATTGGGATTTTGCATTTTTATATTCGCCTCATGCAAAGAAATTGAACACGTTGATTTGGCACCACTGGTTGATGGAGCCTAAAAGAAAGATAAGTTAAAAAAGATAGAACATTATGAAGTGTAAGGGCATTTCAGGCTGAAATGCTCACCCGTGTTGTGTAATCATTGTCGCACTGACCTTGCTCGAAGACGCCCTCTTGGTTAATTTGACATAGTCTCGGGTCCTAGTGATATTAATGTTGATGTACCTTAACTTACTAAAAAAACATTACCTCTGCGGAGGGCTTGGAGTCTGTTATGACTACTGTCGAGTTGTGGCTTGTTTATTTCCATGGTGACAAGTGTATAAAATAGGCCCATCAACCACAACGTCACATTTGTGCGCCACGTGCAAAGACGTCCATGTTCAAGGGCAAGCGGTCAAGGGCACACAGTCGAATGACTTTGACAACAGAGGCAAAATAGTCGCTAAGTCCCTTTTTGTTCACAATTCACAGCAATGGTGAACATCTCTGCAGTTAGTGGTAGCTACAGTTGCTCAATTGTAAACCGGGGGGAAAAAACAAAGCAGTTGTGTGAAAGAACACGAGCATGATGGACATCAAATACAATACAATACAATACAATACAATACAATACAATTTTATTTAGTAGACTGGACTTCTGTTGGCACGAAAATGAAGTTACGCCTAGGTGTGGGCGATATGGGCAAAAAAAAAAAATTCTCGATATTCTTTCAAAAAAGTCGATACCGATAATTTGACGATATTTTACAAAAAATATTTTAAATCCGCACTTGCTTCACAGACCAATTATGGATAGACAGCGTTTGTGAACATCTCTTTTAAATTGCTAAATACAGCTTCTGCAAAACATAATGATATCCTACAACAATGTTTAAAAATAAAGAACAAGAAAATATGTATAGACTTACATTGATTTTTGGGAATATTTATGTCATTTAATTGTCTCTTCTGTTATTGACATTTTGAGCTGCAGTAAGTACTGGTGTACCACTGACACCTACTAGAGCAAGCGATGGTGTTAATTACAGCAATCAGAATGAGAAAAAAATGTATTTGATGTGTGACGTGTGATGAAGTGTCACCCAGCGAGAGAAAAAAAGACGTCGTCATGACAAACATAACGTCATAACAAAACTGCAATTTACCAAAAAGTGCATTTTCCCACTCATTCATCGCTGCGATATGTAGACTTGTAACTTTATTCATGTTTGGCTGTATCCTGGCGTCACACAAATAAGTCGCCGTAATTTGTGCAGCCTCGGGAATACAGGCTAGTTATGAATGATGCGGACTACAAGCGAGTAAACTGAATGTTAACCGATCATCCGTGATGTCACGTTTGACTTGTTCGCTAAAGTACTGAGTGTGTGTGTGCGTGAGTGCGTGTGTGCGTTTATATTTGTTGGTTCAACTTGGCGACTGTTTTCTGAGTGTGTGTGTTTAATC
Source organism: Filicampus tigris (assembly GCF_054856515.1). Taxonomy (NCBI): domain Eukaryota; kingdom Metazoa; phylum Chordata; class Actinopteri; order Syngnathiformes; family Syngnathidae; genus Filicampus; species Filicampus tigris. The sequence continues at coordinate 18,103,449 of NC_141229.1, read as the reverse complement.
TTTTGTTTAGCGTGCTTGCGCGGTCGCCACGTTTTCCTCGTAGTCCATATGGCTCGTGGTGCAACAGAATTGCTCTTCACGGTGACCGTTTTGGCACATCTAACAATGTTATTACCACCGACGTCAGTCCTGTCAACCCCAAACCATTTACAGACTACGGACGACGTGGACCCGCGCCTCGCTATGGATCGGATCCCCGCTCGACTTTGAAACCGCTCCACTGCAGTGCGAACAAAGTCACGTGACCAGGTCCTGCCCTCTGATTCGGCGAATGATTATCACTTCCTCCTCCTCTGCCGTCAATGCACACTGATTTTCAACATTTCCTCGTACTTTGCGGCCGTCGACTGATTTGAGTCGTTATGCTTTTAGAGGCAGTATTAATACTCGATATGTAAAATTACACATCGTAAAAGCAAAATTGACGATGATATCGATCACGATATATATCGCCCACCTCTAGTTACGCCCCTTTTTTACACTGAGGGCACGGGTACCAGTCTTCCCAAATAGGGCCCATGGAGTCACTGTTTTTAAAGACCAAAGACCAAGTCCCAAATCCTGGGGGGCTGATAGACTCGGACCAGACTTTCAGCAGTCATATCAAATTAATCACTAACAGCCCCTGAGGTCTGTGGAATCAGGTCAATTAGTGGAGCCTCAAAGCAAACACGGTGAAGCGGCATTTAGTTGCCAATGGAAGTGAAGTGAAGCCCCAAGCATAAATGATCCAGGTTGAAAATGTTAATGTTGTCAATGTATGTTCTTTTAGTAATCTTAATAAGATACTTTTGTTCTGTTTTCTTTGCGAATCCCTTCATTTGATCTGTTTCCATGCTACTAGATGTGCTTTAGGTTGTGTGAAGCACATTGAGTTGCCTTGTGTATGAAATGTACTCCTTAAGTAAAGTTGCCTTGCCTTGCGCAGAAAAAAAAAAAAAAAAAGGTTGCTCTCGGTGGCCAACCTTTCAGGAGGATTCTGTGGGTTGCTGATATATAAATGTAATCTGTTTGAGTGACTGACGATGAGTAAACTGCAGTGAAGGAATCCTCTTGAGCATAAGAGATGTGTCAAAGTGAAAAGGCAGTCATCACCCTGTGATTGTGAGTGTAAACTCAATGTCAGTGTCCACTTTCACAATAAAAATGCGCAGGGGGTGTTCCAAGACAATGTTGTACAAACTAAGGTGGTCAGAGGGAAGAAAATGAACAGAAATCAGTAAGAAGACTGTTGGTGGATATGAGCTCTGTCACATCCAGGCACTTACTTACACATCGAAGTAGAACAGTAAAATCTTACCAAGATTACCAAGAACATAAAAGAGCCCTGGACACCACTTCAAAACACCACTGAATGGTCTCCCACATTACTCACAATATTGTGTTTCCTTAGTCATGAAATATGGATGTCTTGTGTATGTAAGGAATAGTGGATTATCGCTGGCCAATGACAACAAATATACCTTTAAGAGGAAAAAAAAACACAAAAATATTTTATTAATAGTACACAAATGAATTAGTCATCTTTTTTTTGCTCCCAACTAGGAAGAATAGGTATCAAAGTAAATGGTTGAGAAGATAGCTATGTTTGTTGTTGTTGTTTTGGCATGATTATGAGCGATAGTGTCCCAATCTGTGTGTAACAGCAACCACCTCCCAGTCATACTTCCAATGTCTGATCAGATGCTATAATACTAAAACTCATTATGTTTCCAATTTGTTTGAACCGTTATTATACTGTATTAGTTAGGATTTTTAATGTTACTTCATGATTTCATTATTGCTTTATTTTTTTTCTCCTCTATTTTTGCAACATTTAGTTAAGACAAACAGAACAAAAAAAATATGGATTACTTGGATTTTGAGATTGTTTTCCAGCAACATGCAACATTAGGAATCTATAACATTCTGAGCAAGAACCTCCAACTACAAACTGCAGTTTTTTTGTTCATTTTCCCTGAATGACATTTGCATACTGGTATGTTAGCATGCCATTGACCTTGAAAAAGGTACCCAAATTCATATTGAATCTTGAAAAGCCATTCACAGCCCTTGTGTGCTGCCTGTGGTCACTGTGACAGGATAAATATGTAGGTCTAATCTGCAATATATACTATATAATATCCATTACAATCCCCCCCAAAAATCTAAATCCTCAGGCTACTCTTAAATACTTCACGCAACGCTAAACTGAAGTCATGGCGGCTCTTAAAAACAACTGCCAGTTGGAGGTTATGACAGCATATCATTTTACAACTGCTCATTGCTATGGATTTGCTGGAATTTCTAAATTGCTTCTTTCAGCGCCACTCTCTTAGTCATCTTGACTTAGAAGCCCACATTTTGGTTCTCCAGTAATATGCTTTATTTTTTTCCCTCTTCACTATATTTGAACATGACACGCCTTTTTACCTGTACATGCTTACATGCTGGTGATTTAACCACCTTTATATGCCAGTTATGTCCTTTTGTCATCCGTTAGAATTTTTTCCTTTTCATGTGTGTGTGCATCAGTTTCAACCTTACATCCGACTATAACAAATACTTGGTGCAGACACCAAATGTGGTACAGACACCAAATGTGTCTGGTAAATCTTGAAAAAAAAAAAAAATACAAATTCAAATCAAAGTATACAAGGCCTGCATTTCTGTATTGTTTAGAGTTCCATCTGTGAGGCCATGTTTGTACCCACCCTTTTTGGAGTCCTTGGAAAGTCAGTTGGAGAGCGCGTCCTCTGGGGACTGCCTCGTTCTGCCGGGGGCCTTCAATGCTCACTTGGGCAATGTCAGTGAGACCTGGAAGGGCGTGATTGGGTGGAACATGGACATCTGGGAGGTGCCTCGAGACTGGCAGACCGTGGTGGTGGTCCCCTTTTTAAGAAGGGGGACTGGAGTGTGTGTTCCAACTACAAAGGGATCACACTCCTTAGCCTCTTAGCCTCCCCGGTAAGGTCTATTCAGGGGTTCTGGAGAGGCGGGTAATTTTTGAGGAGCAGTGTAGTTTTGTCCTGGCTGTGGATTAGTGGACCAGCTGTACACCCTGAGCAGGGTCCTAAAGGGTGCATGGGACTTTACCAAACCAGTCTACAAGTGTTATGTGGACTTGGATAAGTTGTTCGAGCATGTCCTTTGGGGAGTTCTGTGGCAGGTGCTTCGAGAGTACAAGGCCGAGCCCCCTCATAGGGGCTGTTCGGTCCCTGTCCCACTGATGTCAGAGTTTGGTTAGCATTGCCGGCAGTAAGTTATGTTGGTTTACAGTGAGGTTGGACTCCACCAGCTGCCCTTTGTCATCAATTCTGTTCATAACTTTTAAAGGACAGGATTTCCAAGCACAGCCGAGGTGTTGACGGGGTCAGGTTTGGTGGCCTCATTATTGCATCTCAGCCTTAAGCAGATGATGTTGCACTGTTGGCTTCTTTTCAATAACATTCAAAAATGTCAATGAAAAGAAAACAGAAGTGATGGCAATTGGACCAAGTGGCCCTTGCACATCCCACCCTGTTGAACTGGGCCCCCTGGTCTTATCTGAAGCCAGTCTCGAACTAGGGTTTTAAATTGGACAGTGATTTGAATTGTACCAGCAAATTTGTGCTGTTCTTAACCCATTAAGGCTTTAAGCGCCTGGCTCAACAGCTCCCCAAAACCTAAGGTCATCTTTGGAATTACCCTTGAAAACCCGAAGTTTTTCCCAGAAATTCAACACCTACAAAATAATTAATATCTCAGCCCCTGTAGCAGACAGAAACATGATTCAAAAAGAATTTGAGACCTGGTTTTCACACAGACCAGACCCGAGTTTATTTATCTTTACTGTTTCAATCAAGGAGGTAAAAATAATGTGTCAGTGCAAGAGAAGCACTACTTTTAATTTTTTTTAAAAAACGAGTGGTAATTACTATCCTCTTTTCTCAAGGTGGACTCTGATTGTTTATCTACTTTTCTCCTACCCGCGTATGTTTCCTTCTTCTGATTGGATTCCCTGACTGGGTTTTTCCGTTTCGTCTTCTAATCGTTGACGAGATTGTGAAGTTAATGTAATTATGGTTATCGTCTCAATGAATGACTTCTATTTTAGTTGTTGTTTCATTTTTATCTGAATAAAAATATCCCTGATTAAATAAATAAAGAAAACATTTTAGTCAATGAAATCAACATTGATTGCGACGTGGATATTTTATTGTAAAATTTGAAAAAATCGTGTCCCATACACTTTAACTGTTTTTGTTAATTGCATGACTGATTTTTACTGCATGTACAGCACTTTGTATGTAACTGGTTGTTTTAAAGTGCTTCAAAAATAAAGTTCATTTGAGTTAGGTTCTTCAAGCCATGATCTCCAACTCTGAATGGAACAGTTCACCGCTGAATACTAAGTGGTTGGGTAGAAAATCAGCACCTCCAAATCTAGACCGGTCTGTCATGTTGAAGCACCTGAGCCAAAAGGTGAAGCTTTCAATTTACTGGTCGGTCTACGTTCCGACACTCACCTATGGTCACAAGATGTGGGTCGTGACCGAATGAACAAAGTCCCAGTTATAAGTGCCCGAAATCTGTTTCCTCTGCAGGGTGTGCGGGCTCTCCCTTAGAGGTAGGTTGAGAAGCTTGTTCATCCAGGAGGGACTCAGATTCGAGCCGCTGCTCCTCCACATTAAGAGGAGCCAGGTGAGGTGGCTCGGGCATATGGTTAAGATGCCTCCTGGACAACTCCTTGGTGAGGTGTTCCGGGCATGTCCCACCAGCAGAAGGCCCCAGGGACGACCCAGGACACGCTGGAGAGACTATGTCTCCCGGCTGGCCTGGGAATACTTTGGGATCCCCCCGTTAGAGTTGAAAGAAGAGGCTGGGGAGAGGGAAGTCTGGGCTTCCCTGGTAAAGCTGCTACCTCAGACCTGACCCCGGATAAATGGTAGAAAATGGAAGGATGTATGGAAGGCCATGTTTGTGTAAAGATTGCTTCCTGATTTGTCATTGGATGAGGTAGTCAAGGTGTATGCCACATAAATTTGCAAAACATGTGTGTCTGGGAATGAAGTTTGGATGTTTAGCTTTTACTTTGGCTGAACTTCCATCGTGAGGCCGTCGTGACATCCTGCAAGCATGAGTATACTCTTTGAAACCGCAGTGTGCCTCATTCATTAAAGTTAGGACTGCAAGTTTTAGTGTATTTAAATCGCAATATAAACAGGTTTGAACTCACTTTTTACACCGGTAAAACAGTAACAAAAAGTTACTTAATATATTGCCTGTACACATAATAAACAAACGAACTTGACCAGAAGATTGTGTGGACTTTCGAGATTTACACTGCAGTTGGTATGTAAATGTTCACTTCAAAACGGTCCATTTTCAAAATACAGCTTAGATTTTATAGAACAGTAAGATGCAATAGCTTTAGCTGCATTTAAGAACATTCATTCATTCATTCATTATCCATACCGCTTATCCTCACAAGGGTCGCGGGCGTGCTGGAGCCTATCCCAGCTGTCTTTGGGCAGTAGGCGGGGGACACCCTGAATTGGTTGCCAGCCAATCGCAGGGCACACAGAGACAAACATCCGCACTCACAATCACACCTAGGGGCAATTTAGACAGTCCAATCAACTTACCATGCATGTTTTTGGAATGTGGGAGGAAACCGGAGTACCCGGAGGAAACCCACGCAGGCACGGGGAGAACATGCAAACTCCACACAGGGAGGTCGGAGCCGGGATCGAACCCACGACCTCTGAACTGTGAGGCGGACGTGCTAACCAGTCGACCACCGTGCCGCCCGCATTTAAGAACAGTCATATGTAAAATAATGATTACGTCTACCAAGTATGCAGCTACTGTATGTTTGTTTCACTTCACACACCTTTGACAAGAAAGCAAAAGATCTCCACACAGGCCTATCCTAAATTTGCCACCAAGCCAATACAATCCATCACTAATGGCTTCCTCCCATTTGATGTGTAATCAGAGTAAAAGCTGGGTCTTGCGTAGTTTCTACTGGCATGCATTAATTTGGCCTCTCTCATGCATTTATTGTTGTTGTATTCCTCATTCTTTTTTATAGTCTCAGCAGCCAGCTGGCATTCATTGCTTACTTGACTGACTCCTGTTCAATACAAATTCAGCAACTGGAGCTGTTGGAGATAAATGACACTCAGTCACAAATGGCGAGTGCTTAAATTGAGTGACCCAAACACCCAAATGCAATTTCATTTCTTCGTCCCAATTCACCACGGAAAGGATCATTACTGTCCTGTCACTTTGATACTGTATATTGTTAAATTCTTTTAACTTTTCCCTCTTGACTGTCATTGGATTTCAACCAAGAAAGCAGCTACAAAGCAAATACCATTTGAAGCACATCGCTGTTTTATTCAATAGTTTTTGCAGACACTGATGGCTATCATGGGGAAAATAAGTTCATTAATTTTAATGGACTCTTCCAATGTGTTTGTGGAACTGCGTTACAAATTTATTTGCAACAGCAGACATGGATTACAACTCAAAAGAAACAAAGGGCCCTTGTGCCTGAGAGGGCCAGCAAAGTTTTGAAATAAAGATGAAGAAAGTAGCTCAGCTGATAGTATTTTTGATAGGCTGATAATTTAATAATACTGTAACTATTCTGTGCAGTATGTTGACAATGACACGAGTGCCTCAGCCTTGTCAGGACATTGGAGACAGACAACAGTCAAGCGAGATGAATAAACAGACAGAAAAAGACAGCTCCTGAAGAAAGAAACAATTACTCAATGTAGTGGCTGTCCATGATGCTAAGAAGATAGGAAGATCCCGCACATGAGTTTTCTTTCTTTTGGTATTTTGGTCGACTTTGTGCCGCTAGAATTGGGCGTAATGGGGCATTTGCGCCTGGGTGCGCCATTGTGTGATGGAAGTAGTGTTTTCCTCACGGCATCCCTAATTTGCATAAAAATCAGGGCGGTCCGGGCGCAGCACACCCGAGTCCGCCGTGTTTGACATTGTGGAAACAAAATAGACTCGCTGGAGTCCGGGCATGACATTGGCAGGTAGACTGGAAGCTCCTCCCCTTGCAAATTATGTAGTCGGCTGTGCATCAGGCATTTGGAGACTGCCTTGCATCCCTAAATGTGGTTTCTTAAATGACTGGTAATATGTTTTTCAGAAAACTGAAAAATACTGTTCTAAAGCTTACCAAAGACACCTCCTTATCATTTTGATAACACCAAATGTCCCTCTGTGATATGTTAGGGCGTGATCAATATCACATAACAGTGCAGGGTCTGCTAGTCTGAATTATAAAGGGGAGACAAAAATGACAGTACCAGTCAGTGGACAGTTACTTTGAAACTCTTACATAATCTGTCCTTAAACCTGTCTGGTTTTCATCCAAAAGACAGTTGCATTCACCATTGTGTCTGGCATAGTACAGCAGTCAAACATTTTTAATGGCATGCCTATTAGGTGATAGGTCAGGGCCATCTCATGCTTGTCGGTCGGCGGCTGGCCTCTGTAAAAGATGAATCTTGTGTACAGTTGAAAGTGCGGATATTTGTTTGTCTCTGTGTGCCCTGCGATTGGCTGGCACCCAATTCAGGGTGTCCCCCGCCTACTGCCCGAAGACAGCTGGGATAGGCTCCAGCACGCCTGCGAGCCTTGTGAGGAGAAGCGGTAAAGATAATGGATGGATGGATGATAGTTGAATCCAGCGTTCCTTCTGAATAGCGGGTGAGAGGAGAGATTTGGCTGTGTTTAATTATCAGTGTGCTTGTGTCAATACAGGGAGATTGCATATCATTCCATTTGTTAACCTTAAACCCCACTGACCACAAGTGCATGACACCACTTCATGGTGCATTAAACATTATATTCCCCCCATACAGTCATTTAAGAGTTCTTTCTTCCTTGTTTTATCTCCTAAAAGATTGACGCTAAAAGAAACAAATGGCTAAACACATGAACGTAATTTTCCTGTGACAGTTCAACTTTCTGACATTAAAAAAATAAAAACCTCTTTAGATATCATATCTCCATGGGATTTAGTAAGAAATTGTACAAAATGCAAAAACCTGACTTGCTGCACTTGAAATCAGGATGACATTTTTTGTTTTTACTGTACTAAAGGCCTACTTGTAAATACCACATTTGATAGAAGTTCAAGGCTGTTATTAGTTGAAGCAGTGCTTTTCAAACTCTGTGCGACGGCACACCAGAGATATTGTCAGGTGTGCCGTGGGAAATTATCTTATTTGTGTGCCTGTGCGGTCTAGCGCCTGGCAACGTAATCATGTAGTTACTACATTGTAGTATTCTTCCACACCAGTAGGTAGCAGCAGCAGGTAGCAAATTACTGATGCATGTTTATCCAAACAGGCCCATGTTTCACACTGAGTATCAATATGAAACATCATAAAATACTTTTTTCTTTGTGTTTATTTAATTCCTATTCAAGACGTTATAATATAACATCATTCTTCAATGTTAAAAAATTGCTTATATAAACAATATTCCACCTGTTTTTAGCCATCTCAGGGGGCGGCCATTTTGTCACTTCTGTCGACTGAAAATGACATCACAGATGCCCAAGGCTCAGATAATGACCAATCATGACTTAGCTTCAACTTCAACTTAGTTTCAACTAGTGGACCTGCATAGAATATATTCTTGAAAAAAAAATGTTTGGGTTGACTTCCCCTTCAAGCAACCTTAAAGAGACCGTATGTCGCTTGTCTACTACTGTAATTGCACTGCATTACTTTTTGTATGAAGTCTTAGTTCTAAGATATACTGAAATACTGAAAACATAAATCATGCACAATCCACCGTCTCCTTGCACAGCACCATCTCCCGAGAGACAAAACATCTTTAGTGACAGGTTGCTGTCACTGCCCTACTTCACTGACAGACTGAGGAAATCTTTCCTCCTCCATGCCATGCAGCTTTTTAATTCCACCTTGGGAGGGAAACACAAATATCACATTCCCTCAACTCGATACAGTACTGTCAACATCTTCCACAAAATGCACCTTCTTCACACCGCACCAGAATTATGACTTATTTTTATTGATGTAGTTCAAAAACAAGAAAAAAAACAAAAAGAAAAAATGTATAGCTATATTTAATAATTTTTCCTACCTGTAACACCTTTAGATAGTTCTCTCTCTGAGCCGTCACCTTATTATGGTGGAGGGGTTTGTGTGTCCCAGTGATCATAGGCGCTAAGTTGTTTGGGGCGTTATGCCACTTTCAGGCACAGTGAATTTCCCTAGTGGATGAATGAGCTATCTATTATCGAGTTAAATAAATTCTGGATCAGTCTAAATCATGCACCACCTGTTATATAAATCACCCATAAATAGCAATTCTGCATGACCACATGTTCTTAGCACACTCACAATCATAAGAACAGCCATTATCACATTTTTGTGCTCAGCATAGAAAGGTGAACGGTCATGTATGTTGCTGTGGATTAATTTCATGGATGCCATGCACAAACAGAAAGGACAAGGTGTCGTCCAGCTGGCGCCAAATTTTTAAAAAATGGTGCTGATGTTTTCTTTTTCCCCCTCCCCATTGTCATGGTTTTGGCTCAGGGTTTTTTTTTTTTTTTTAGCTCCAGCTGGAGTGGAGGGTATTCCCTTCAGCGGCGCACCTGTTTCGTGTTGTAATCACCAGGATATAAAAGGACTCCTACTACTACCTTGCTTTGTTGGATTATTGACCTTACTTCTTGTTTTGCTCAAGAGATATTTTCTAGACCTCATGTTCACGTTTATAGTCACTCTTGTTCCGCTGGATGTTTGTTTTTGTAAGAATTTTGGTTTTCAAATCATTCTTGACTGATTTAAGGTTCGCCTGTTTTCATTATTGCCATTTCATTTTGTGTACTTTTGGGTGTCAAATTTACCTTGCCGTTTGCAATCACGTTTTTTCTTTGTTGCCAGCGATTTCGGTCTGTACTTTGTCAGTCCTTCGCTTTTCTGTAAATGAATATCTTTGTTTCGTAATTTATCTGAGTCTGCATTTGTGGGTTCCACACCGCCTGGTTCGTTTTGGGACCACGTCACTAATGCTGCCTTTCTAATGTGGCTTCAAGCTGATGGCTTTTGGTCACTGTAAGAAAGAGGGGTGTTAGTTTTGTGTTTCCTGGAAGCCCCTTGCCCTCCAAGTAAACAAGTAAACATGAATGAAAATGCAACTGCAGAAAGAGTAATGCACATGAGCAGCATTTATCAACTCCCAACCCATCACACATGCTTGCAGGCACACAAACTAGACTTTATACTGCTCTAACTGGATATATTGGATCATGTTTTCTTAATTGTGTCATCGACCGTAATGTCGTACTTTGCCGTTCACATCAATGACGTCACTGATTGGAGCCGCGAATTGAGGCATTATAGCCGAAATGTGTTTCCCACATTTACAGTAAATTTTGCAGTGTCTGGTGGCCTCAAATGAATTTTGGCCCGCTACTGATAGATTTTGGCTCTACCTGTCAATTTGTAAACATTGTATTATTGTAACGTTCTTTTGCGGCGCAGAGACTGTGTCCTTGTGCTCCTTGTGTGGTCTTTGTGTGAGTTTGCCCATCATTACATATACTGCTTTCCTTTCGCTACTGAAAATACGGTGTCTCAAGTTACTGAAGTATCAAACGTATCAATATTTAAGTTTGAGAATCGATCTTAGATGTATCAGAGGCATCTACAGCGCAAACAGTATTGATCCCCACGCCACTCCAGCAGGTGTGATGGCCCGTCTCATTACAGCACTCTCAGTGCTGTTTTGGTTGTTTTAGTGTGTATTTAGGCTTGGAAACACCACTCCATGTTTGGTAAAGTCTACATACAGAGGTCAAGGATATCATGAGTTTAGCATTACGCAGCGAAAAGGCGTTTAGAGAAAGCGAACGAAAGCTAAACTCCATTAACTCATTCACTGCAAGACATTTTCATACCCTCTTTTACCGTAATGTTTGAAACAAAAATCGAAAAAAATATAAATAAATTCCTGGGATTGAATGGCTAGACTGTGAAAAGACAAGTAAATTTGTCAATGGCATTTACAGTTGAAAAACTGTTTAAAAAAGTGATTATCTTTGTCCAACAAATAAAGATCTATGCAACTGTTAAGTCCCATGTCCGGTACTAACAGAACCAGGGATGGGCACTTTATCCTTTTTGGCCGATCCGTCTTTCATCCGCGATAGTATACAGCACCTGCCTATAGGCCGGTCCGCCTCTGGTTTTAAATGGGCTTCGGTCAGCGATTCTGAATGCAAACTTCAATAACACATGAATACATAAATGAATAAATGAGTGAGTAGATAAAGAAATATCGAAATAGATCATAGAGACATCAATAAAATGCTAAACCAAACAGGTGTGTCTTGAGCCTCCTTTAAATAGCATCAAAATTCTTTGCTGTTCTGATGCCCGCTGGCAGGCTGTTCCAGAGGCGCAAGCCAGAATGCAGCCTCTCCGTAAATTGTTGTTTTAACTCTTGGATTAATTATAAGGCCGGTGTCAGAGGACCTCGAGGCCCGCGAGGGTTGATATGATGAAAGCCTATCAGTTAGATATGATGGTTAGGACATTCAAAAACTAGTTAAAGACCCTTAAAATGGATCCTGAAACACACGGGTAGCCAGTGCAGTAATGTGCTCCTGCCGAGTGTAGCCCCCCTGAAAATCTATGACTGCTGTGAACAGAGCCTAATATAATTGGACTGAAATTTGTGTTCTTTGAGGTATTTTGATCAAAGCATATAAGAGACATTTTGTTTTGACATTTTCATCTTAATTTTGTGAAAATATAGCATTGTTTGTTTCCGTTAATGACAAGGCTGAACTTTAGAACAAATTAATTGAAGTGTATTTTCCTCCCAAATAACCGGAAGCAGTAGCAGTGTTCTTGCTCTTTGATTTCTTTTTTTTTTTTGGGGGGGGGGCTCTGCTACTGTATTTAAACTCACTTTCAAAAGAAACAAACGATGAATTGGCTTTTTAAGTGAAAAATAAGTGGCAGCAAAAGAGAACAACAATTGCTTGACTCATGTTGTAGCCCTCCTCATCATCTGCCAAAGTAGGAAGGAACACGTCCAGCTGAGCACATTGTTACACAGATGCACAGCACATTTGAGGCTCATAATAATGTCAACTGTGACAGGAGGAATGAGCTGATGGAGAGAGTCTTCGTAGAAGCACACTGCTAAATAAATTCCACTCAAAAAATTTGAGAAGCATCTGGTCTTATTCTGTAACAGAAGTATATCATTTTAGGAGAAGACACGATATTCAGTCTGGTGACTGATGTCCTTTTTTATTCACCACCACACACTCTGGTCATAATGGCATAGTTATTTTACACGGTCTTGTGTTCAAAACACTCAAAGATGAAAAGCAAAAAAACGAATGATCACCAGACCCAGTTCTGCTGATGACATTTCAGCTAAATCTTTATTTGCCGTGAGGTAAAATGTAAATCTATTCTAAGGTACGAATGAGTAGGTATTTTTAGGAGAAGCACTTTCGTATTACTATGCATGCATTAATAACAACTCCATAAATTGTGTGGGCCTTTAGATCAGGGGTGTCAAACTCATTTTTTGTCGGGGACCACATGGTACTTATGGTGTCCCTCAAAGAGCCGTTACGACTGTGAACCCATATAAAAAGTGTGATCGCCTTATATGATCACGTTTACTCAACAAATTGATGGATAGCTCGTTTTGACATTAGAAGCCAGTAAGTAATAGTTCAATTAATTATTTTAAAGGTGATGATTGGTAACAAATAACACATTGCAGTATCTCAGTGTTGTTAAAAGTGAGAGAAACGTGAAGTTGACGCACATCACTTGCCTTCGCGGGCCACATAAAATGAGGTTGCGGGCTGGATCTGGCCGCCGGGCCTTGACTTCGACACCAGTGGTTTCGATGGTCTATTATTGGCACACTTTTTCCGATTAGCCCCCCATTCACTTTGTATCCTATCATTGTTTTTAAGATCAAAATGGAAAATATATGGGAAATGTTATTTTAAATCAAGCAAAGGATGTACTTGACAGTAAAGGGATAAAAGGGAAGACAAACATCACAGCAACTTGCTTCAAAAGCGTGTGCAGCATGATTTTTACATAGTTGGGCACATTCAAAGAATGGAGTAATCAAAATGCAAATTCGCCAGGCTTTGCACAACAATGAAAATATTCCATCTATTGTTTTACGCTATAAAAATATGAAATTGCTACCCTGACGTACATTGGCACAAAACACTACAATTATCTCTGATCAAATGCCATTCAGTCAATAGTGAAAAACAGAAGAGATTAATGTGACTGAACGAACATTTCATGATTTGACGAGCAATTTAACCTTTGACACCAGGGACTTCATCAGTTTGGTTTACAATAGGGCTGGCTTACAACCTAAAGTTTGTTAAAGGCACTTTTCTTTTCCAGCTTAACTGTGTCCCAGTGCACAGAGCAAGGGCTGATCTTTAGGAAGAACCACAACAGAGATGATCAGACCTAGATATACTAAAAAAAATAAAATTATGTCAAAAGTATTCCTGAGAAGGGCAAATCAACTGCACCAACACAAGCTTTTGAACATATTTGGTATAAATATTTACAACAACACCCACATAAATGCAGCAAAGCGTGAGATCTCTGACTCATCTTTAACTGTGTCCAAGAACTTCAGGTCCTTGAAATCCAGCCTCACATTTTATTTGAGGCACTTTGAAGAACAGCTTTTTCATACCATAACAAGATGAAAAAGCTCTCCCGGAATTGCAGACGTCATTTCATATTAACTTTGACATTTACTATCAGTGGAGCAATTCACATTTTCTGTGGAGTTGCAACTCCCATCAAGGTAGTTTTACTACAAAAAAAGAACACATTTTAGTTTTCTGCTGCGCAAATGATTGGATTGCTGTCATGACTGACTGTTACTTTGCAAAGCTTGGCCGCAACAAACAAAGCAAAGCCAATTGAAAAAAAAAAAAAAAAAAAACTGACAAATTGAATCCTCATCAAGGTTTTCCTTCAAATGCTGTTCTCTATTCCTGCTGAAAAGATACGCTAAGAAGCATTGTTGGCTTCAAAATTTGAACTTCCATCACTTGAGCTGCTCCAAGCCATCAAGCATGCAGAGTCTTGTGCGACCATAAGTCACAAACTGCATCTCACAGCACTTTTGCACTGTTTTTTTTTTTAATTTTTATACCCATCCGTGCGCCACCTCCCACAGGAACTAAACGGACGATATGAGGTCGGACCAAATCGGCAGGCTTTGAATGTGAGGTGTGCGTGAAGGCATCAAGGGATGAGCAGGTTCAGTGAAATACCGCTCTCGCCCGACCTTTCATGACGAATTAAATCCAATTAAGAGGCTTTTGTTCTGTGATGAAGATGCTGCTGGCGCTCTTTAACAATCCCATTACAGATCATAAAGGGAGCTGGGGATGAGGCTTGAGAGCTCTCAGGCTGCTCTGCTATGGCAGCCACACTTTGGTGTCGGCATTTGGTCATTTGTTTCTTACTCCAGGTGAATGTTATGGATTTCATTCACACTCAGCTTCAATTGATGTTTGTGGTCTATCGGACACATTACAGGGCCTGGCTCAATTTGGCAAATAAATGTGAGCTTGGCAAATGATGTGTAAAGCTCAAGACGGAGTGAAACTGAGAAAAGCTCACTGCCTGTGGCTCATTGCATTACAAAGACCCCAGGTGTGCCCTTCTCTGCTTCCTGTTGATTGTCCCTTAAATTTCCATTTCCTCTTGCAGGTAATCTTCCCATTCATTGATTTTTTTTTTTTTCTGAAACATAGGCATATTAAAAACTCAAAGCAAACCACGATCAACAAAGTTTAAGTACCTAACAATGGTGTGGTCAAGTGAAAACAAAATAGGAGATATGAACTTAAAGTCGAAGTCAACCTAAAAATACTTTTTCAAGAATATGTTCTATGCAGGCCCACTAGTTGAAACAAGGTATTCTGATGAATATTGCGGAATTGTGGAATAAGAGTTAACTGTCCCGTTTTTAGCCGTCTCAGCGGGCGGCCATTTTGTCACTTCTGTCGGCTGAAAATGACATCACAACTGCTCATGGTCTCATATAATGACCAATTATGTCAATCAGCTGTGATTGGTCGTTACTTTTGCCCTGAGCAACTGTGATGTCATTTTCATTTGACAGAAGTGACAAAATGGCCATCCCTAGCAATGGCTAAAACGGGTGGATTAACTCTTATTCCACAAACACAATATTTATCAGAATGCCTTGTTTCAACTATTGGGCCTGCATAGAACATATTCTTGAAAAAAAATACATTCGGATTGACTTTCTTTAAGATCACACTTAAAGGTACATGTTTATGTCTTGTCTTTGAGGAATTTTCAGCTAATTTTTATTAACATTTCTGTGACAACTTTAAAGTTGCATGAGTGCAAATGGCAAAACATTTTAGCCTTAAAATACTTCACTAGGACATACCATTCATAATAATCCCTTTCAAGTGGACTTGTGTCCTGTTTGTAAATGTAACGTATTTTGGTCCTGACCCTAAGTGATGATGTCTTTAATCAGAGTGTTGTTTGATTCACTCACTATGGCAGTTATACTGTTCTTGTTCATTTCATTGTCAATAGTTAGGAAAGAAAATGAATATTTTCATTTCATTTCATAGCTGACGCTGTGTAACTATCATAATCCTGCCTACACACCCACCAGTGTGAAATCAAATCGGATCAGAGTTCAACTTTCCAAACCACCTCTGAACTGTAATGCTTGGTGGAATTATAGCAACATTCAGGGATTACGTCATAAATGATATACGTCTGCATCATATCAAGAACTACATGTGTGTATGTTGTTTTTGAATATTATCCAATTCAAGTCTCTGGATATACAGCAGGTGTTCTAAAGTCAAAATGAAGAATCTGGATTATTTTCTGCTTCACACGAATATACAGCATATTTTCAAAATATGTGTCAACCAATTAGGAGTGTCAGGAACCCATTTACATTGTGTTTTGCAAAATATTAACAAATAATTTTAAGTGAAAAAAATTACAAAATCATTTCACATCCCCCATCACCACAGGCCTCAACAACACCTCGCAAATGCTGTAACCCGAGACACCAGAACCAAAGCAAACTATTCATAGATTTACATTAAATACACACACACACAATTTATTGCCATTGACTAGAGCAAATATAACACTACCGAAAATTACATATGTTAAAATTCACTATTTTATGACCTCTAATCTAAATATGTTGTATTTTCTCTCTCTTCTTTTGAATAATTTTGTTCAGCAATAAAGGTAATACACACTGAGATTGGTTTTCTGGCAATACATGTTAAAAATAAATGACAAAAGCATATCACTAGTACACCGTATGTGTTAGTAATTGAATTCTAAAAATGGCACGCAACATAGTATAACTCTAAATAAATATACAAGCGACAATAATCCTATTGAGATTTAAAACCGTTTAATGAAATCCAATTAGAGAGCCCAGTAATATTTCCTGTCAGACTGTTTTGTTTTTAATTTCTCGGGAGACCATCTAAATATATCAAACCAACACATGAATTTAGATTATTATATGCATTGACAATCACATTATATAAAATAAAATCCCTTGTCTGTCCATCTATCTATCTATCTATCTATCTATCTATCTATCTATCTATCTATCTATCTATCTATCTATCTATCTATCTATCGATCGATAGATAGATACCTATATACCTATCAGGTATGGGCAACCTAATGGAAGGAGCCTCAATTTTTCATCAGCGCTACTGGGCGGCCACACAGGTTGGGGAGGGCAGTGTTGTGGACGAGCGTATGTTTGCAATATTGTTGGCAATGAAGTCTGGTGATTGACTCTCAAAGTAGTTCAGCGTTTGGAGCATCCGGTTGGACCACACTTTCTGAGAACCACCCATAAAATATCTATCTTTCAACAACAAAGGGTTTGAACAATCAAAAATAAACACAAACTGTGATTTTGTTTTTCTTTTTTTTTGCAGTGCAAAAGACTCTTGTGCATAAAAATTACCATTCAAGGATGGTGTCACAAAACCTCTGTACAGCAAACCAACATTAAGCGCAATAAATCAATTTGTGCATTTTTTACACTAAAATCAACTCAGTCAGAAATGTAAAAGTATTCAGGTACCGGTACTATTGTGTCCTGCATATCATTCTAAATCCCAAAATGATTTGGCCTACTCACGTCATACTATAGGGCAGTGTAAGAGCCGATGCAAGTGCAACTAACGATAAATTGACTGGTCAATTTAAGAAAAAAAAAATCTGTAAAACAAAGCTTTGGATAAAGGTGGTACTGTACCTAATGAAAAGAAGAACCAACAAAATCTAAATTGGATTGAAAAGAATGTACCAGGATTCTAACTTCACACATCATTATGAACCTCTCTGGTCTCCTTTGGAATAAGGTAGTTGTTAAAACATGAAGGAACACCACCTCGCTGACTTGGAAAAGTAATTGAACAAATGTAGCCCAAGCAAAGGATTCCAAATGATTCATTAGGATGTGTTGTGTTCATACCCAACAATCAAGTCAAAGTTCGGCCATTATGCCAGAATAAAACATTGTGTGTCAATGTGCTGCATCCCTTTGAAATCAAATTTACTGGTCAAACATAGCCTTCTGCTGTCCATCTTTGACAATAACAACCGCCAGCTACTCGACACAGTAATCTGACAGAGGAGCACTTTAAGTAGCAGGCTGCTATACCTATCCTGCTCAAGAAACAAATTAAGAAAAAATATATCTCTCCACAAGCCATATGATTCTAAAATTCCTCACAGAATTGGAGGGTATCCAGCTCCTGAAGCTACATTATCACCAATGCACCTGAGCGTCACTTATCTATATTGAACAGAATGCACACCTTGCTTGTCTTTTCACTTGTCACTTTTAGAATTACATTTCTATTTGATTGTTTTTTTATTTACCTATATTTTATCACTAATGAATCATTTTGAACGTTTTTAACTACTGCCTGTCATAGTTAATCGTGGTTTGCTTGTCGTATTGTTTGTGATGTTTTGTAACTGTGATTGCTGCTACTCGATTTCCTTTGGGATCAATAAAGTATCTGATATACAGTAATTTTCTTGTTCTTCTTTCAAATGTACACCATCTCAAAGTAAGTTGTCTACCACCTTCTAGTGGTCAGGAATAGAATCACACCCAGAATAGACGAGCTTTATAGGAGTTATTAATGTTAAAAAAAAAAAAAAAAAAAAAATGAAAACAGCAGGATCGCAAACTTGGAACTCGCAATACAGTACTGTATATATGTTAAGTTAGTACATTTATATGAAAATGAAGAATCATTGAAAGATCTGAAGCCTCTGTAATAAAAACAAAAAAAATAAATGCTACAAGCAACTTCCAGACTTGTTCACTTCTCTCATTATGGAAGTGGAACATCAGAGGGAAGCACTCATGTAAAGCATGTACTTCTCTTCATAGCAAGCCTTAAGCATTACTTGGGAACCGAGGCTTCATAAAAGCATCACCATTAATCAAACAGGCAGCTTGCAGGCATGTATAATAGCTAAAACATCAGGTGACGAGTAGGCGAAGACACTGCTGAATAAGAAGTGAAAAGGGAATTTGCAGCAAAAGTCACCTTGAGTTCAGTGAATTTGCAAAACACAGATATGGGCATAAACATTAATCAATATCCTAAAATACATTAACAGAAGAACAGCATTCTGACATTTTGTGTAAATGCCACAATAATATATGTCCAAAATTCCTAAATTAGAAACAAAAGATTTGATTAAATACAATATCCTTTTTGAGTCAAATAGAATCAACCATCACATTACACTGCGAATTCAGCACGGTGACTGTCATAAAAACATTTTTTTTTAGCAAGTTTAAAGTGGGGCATCACATTACAATGCACTCTTCTTTTCAAAAAGTGTATGTATGCCATGATAACCCGAATTGCCTTCAAGTTAAGATTTCTTGAACACTGGGCCATCACAATGTGCCATGTTGGCAATGTTTGCCATGCGGGTCTTTGTGTGAATAAAACATTGACATGCATATGCATGTGATGGCAGTAAAATACACTGTTGCGTAAGCTCTGGAAAACAACCATGTGTGTCAAAATGGTGAAATAGTTATCATATAGATGCAGAGCATGTCTCATTATTCTCAAGGACAAACTGATCAGTATATACATCTAACATATATTCTCTGGCCACAACATTATGTACCTGTACAAGCTAAAATGTGGTCCAATACAAGAACTGCATTAAATATTTTGAATTTGCAAAGTCAATATGCTCAGTTTTGATACTGTCAAATAGCTCATGGTTTTAAATGTCCAATACAATGGTGGAATAGTATTACATAGTGCCGCAGCTAAGGTGGCTAAAATAAGCTAACCAAAAAAATAAAAATCACAATTTTTGTAATGGATATCATTAGATTCTACAAATACACAGGTACCAGATGTTGTGGCCAGTAGGTGCAAATTCACTTTATCATTGTTTGAATATAATTCTAAATATTTAACCTAGCTTCAATCTTCAACCACTCAGTAATTTACATTTAACAATGGCATCCATGTTAAGACGGTGTGACTTGCAAGGTGGAAAAAAACAACCCCCTGGGTTTTGGTAGGCTGTCACATTATACAGCAGAGTAAATTGATCATAGAGATGTATTAATAAGTAAGGGGCTTGTCATTCTGACTCCCTATTGATTTTCCCATTAGCAGTTGATTGATACAAGCTTTTAATGTCAGTCAACTCATTGATTACAAGTTCAACCTCTATTCTTGCAATGTCATGTCACATTTCCTTTGGGCTTCAGTGCAAATCACAGGTGAAAGGAGACATCACCACCAATGAGATTTTGTTCATCAACCATTTTTTTGTATTATTGTTAGGTAAAGTATTAGTTATCATTATGCATTTTTACATGTGTTTTCAGCAAAGGTGGGCATTCCGTCTGACCGACGGACCGGTCCGTCTATCCGTCTATGATGGACGACCGTTTCGCTGACGATAGACGGGAAACTTTAAAAAAAAAAAAGAACAGAAAGAAAAAAGACGGAATAAGCATAGACGGAAGTGGATTTTCGTCCGTATCTAATCTGGTCAAGTCCGAACGGATCTCACAGTCCATTATTGACGGACGCACATTTTACTGAAGAGAGACGGAAATGCGACCCAGACTGCATTGCCTGCATGTATACAGCGGTTGGCGGTATGCACCAAAGAGAGAATCATGACCTATTCAGGCTCACCACACTCGTAACTCACACTCTATTTATATAGCACTATAACAGCATTCAAAAGTTAGAAAGTTGCTTGGAACACACAGACAGTTTTACAGAAAAGTTCTTTTGAATTAAGTTTTACTTTTCTGTTTTTATTTGTGGAAAGAGTGGGTTTAGGACAGGGGTGGGCAAACCTTTGGAATTGCGGGCCACATTGGGATGTAAAATTTGACAGAGGGCCGACCAGGAACATTTGCATCGAGTGTTTGGGCCAGATAACACACGCAAATAAACAAACAAGCCGATTGACTACCAGTGTGCACTGAGGGCAAAAGAGCTCTCATGCAGGTAGTACGTTGGTGTCAATGACTATGCAAGATGCGGCGTCTACACACCTGCTCAGACAAGTCCTCTCCTCTCCATGCTCAAAAGCTCCTCAATTATCTCAAAACTTTGTGTACTTTTTTCTGTTATTTGTGGTAATAAATATTTATTTATTTATTTAATTATTTATTTTATTCATTTATTTTACAATAACATCTCCCAAAAATTTCAATTCAACTATTATTTTCCACTATATAAAATATAGTAACAAAGCAACATCAATAATTTAAACCAAATGAGCCAGAGGATGGAGTAAAAATAAAGGTGTAAAACATTACTATTAATAAAGAGTGAATAATGCAAACAATGAATTAATCTTGCAAACTAGTGTGAAGCAAAGTTCTTTGCTATTAACAACACAAGGAAAGGGTTTAAACAGCAAGGTACAGCCAAGATAAATAATTGTATTGGGGTTATCTTCGTTCCTTGTGCAGTTGTTTATCAAGAACGCAAGGCCTGCCGCATGATGACTTTGAACTCTGCTAGAAATATATATATATATATATATATATATATATATATATATATATATATATATATATATATATATATATATATATATATATATATATATATATATATCTTTTTTTTTTCTTTTTTCTTTTTTTTCTTTTTTTTAATTAAGGGGAAATTAGTGGAGGACGTGATTGAGAACAAAAATAATAATTGGGATACCCGACACGTAACGATCGCTTTGTTATGCCGAATTCAGGCTTCTTACTGTACTTTGCGAACCGGACGATGCATGACGTATGCGCGCTCCCGCGAAGGGGGTGCAGTTTACGACAGGGGTGCTGTTTTCGGCACAACACCGGCGGCCGACCAAAGAGTCTTCCCCCTTCACGCTCAACCAAAGCATGCCAGGAAGTGCGAGGCTTCACCATCGCTACAATCCGCTTCATAAAGTGGATTAATTTGGCGTGGTGGCGAGCAAATCGCGCTCGCTTCCAGATCCGCAAAAGTATTTTTGCATGTGTGTTGGCCTGCATTTAGCGAGACTGATTGACGTCATCGCTAGACAAGACCCATTTCTTTCGTGCAGAAAGACAGTGGGTGTGGCTTGCCAGGCACTCCACAAAGGTCCACCAATGGTCAGTCCGCCATCTACTGGAGAAACGCGGGCACTGCAGGGACATGATTAAATCATTCAATGATTCTGATTTCTTTTTTTTAGCTGGACAAGTTCTGCGGGCCGAATTAATAAGCCGTGTGGGCCGTATATGGCCCGCGGGCCGTAGTCTGCCAATACCTGGTTTAGGAGGTTGTGAAACGGTATTTTGCCATATTTGCCACCCCCCACACTCCAAGATGGCAGTAATGCACAACACGTTGTTTGCCAACTGCTAAAAGACTGAAGAAGAAGAAGAAGTAGAAGAAAGCACAAGAACTACAAAGCCATTACATCCACCACGATTGTACCTTTTGGCAATAATGTACCACATGATTCTGGTTAAGATATGGTTCTGCTTGAAAAATAGACGGATTGACGAATGAAGGAGCGGAAAACTTTCGTAGAATGCCCACCTTCAGTAATGTCACAAACACAATATACAGTACCAGATGGCAAATGGTTGGGATAAATCTCTATTTTAAGACTATGTGTCAAATCATATGTCATGTGAAGTCAGGTGCAGTATATGACAAACAAACACAGATTTTCCTCTCTCCTCACTCTGATTCTGATCCTTTGCTTTAGGACATCTGGCAACATTGCGCAACAATCTGATGAGGTTAGTATCATTGTAGTCATTTTCTGTCTGATAACACAGAAGCCGTGATTGCTGTGGAAAGAATGAATACTGATGACTGTGTTTTGTTACATCAAATGTCAGCGGTCCTGTCTGGAATATTCTGTTCCAGAATGTTTGTTTGTTTGTTTGTACTGTTGGGTTGTGTTTAAGCCCTCTCACAGCAAGCTAGCGTGAGGATCCTGATGAGATCACACGAGTGTGTATTTGTTTTGGGGCAATAAGGGGGGAAAAGCCAACAAATGCGCCACTTTTCTTACAAGCGTGTTGGCAGCAGATTTTCACTTGAGGGTAGGAATGTGCATATTAACAAAACCGGGATGCCCTTTGTGTTGCAGAGTGTTGGTTATTGTTTTGAAAGCTATTAAGGCATTACTTAGTATCTCTAACAGAGGCTACAAAAGTAGAGGTCAACTTGATCACACCTTCGCCTGCTTTCAAACACTGGCTCTTGCACAAACAACTCACAGTAATTATTTCCCCCTTAAGGCCCACTGCCTAAGTAATAAATTCATCCAGCAGAGTTTCATGTATTGATTCCTGCAGGCATGTTTGCATGGTTGTCAAATTATTCAGGGTGCCATAACAGCCATTTATTCCAATGCTAATAGCTAGTATTTGACTCGAGGCTGGAGAAAACAAGCATGTACATTAGACAGAGAAATGTCAAACTCAACCAACCAATCAGGGGCATATTTTTTTGTACATGGCAAAACACACATATCTTTGGATTGACTTGTGCTATATACAGCTTGTGACATAAGGAGGACTCGTGAAAAATGGCACCCGCTCCTCTCTGAGCACTCATCTTGTGAAGGGCTGGCGACTGATTAGCACCACAATACAGCAGCACTACATGGGGCTGTCGTTTTCAGTGGTGATGGAATACATGAATTGCAATACCCGGATATACGATGCAGGTCAGTTGTACACCACTAGTAGCTTAATCAATCTAAAGTGAGCATTAAAGTGGAAGTCAACCCCAACATATATATTTTTTTCAAGACTATGTTCTATGCATGCCCACTAGTTGAAACAAGGCATTTTGATGAATACTGCGTTTGTGGAATAATAGTTAATCCACCCGTTTTTAGGCACCTCTGGGGGCTGCCATTTTGTCACTTCTGTCGACTGAAAATGACATCATAACTGCTCAGGGCTCAGATAACGACCAATCATGGCTCAGCTTCAGAAAACAAGTTGTGATTGGTCGTTACCTGAGCCCTGAGCAATTTTGATGTCATTTTCAGTCGACAGAGGTGACAAAATGGCCGCTCCCTGAGATGGCTAAAAAGGATTGGATTTTGCTGCTTAACTCATATTAATATTAATCGCAATGCAGTGTTTCAACTGGTGTGCCTGCTGGGAACATATTCTTAAAAAATATATTTTGGGTTGATTTCCGCTTTAATACAAGTTGAAAATACAGAATCATTGTTACAGCTATTGTATTGGCTCTTCTTACAAGTCGGCTTAAAGGGACGGTGGGGCCGGGATGGCCATGTTTTCACTAACAAGTTCATTTTATAATTTTTTTGATCAGGAAAATGAAAAGAGTTGTCATTTTCTACTTTATCAGTACATTTGGGAGAAATTAGGAAATAAGTGAGCCCATGAATAACGCCTCTTGTTAATGAGGAGAATGGCCGCGCCCCCTACCGTTCTATCCTTGTTCGGTCGGAGTCACTGGAAGAACCGATTACAAACTCTCCATTGGAAATCATTGTACTTTCATTGCTTATAACGTCCAAAAACGGTGATCAATTGGCACCAAAATTTATGTGGACATCCTTACTAATGCCCACTTCAACACATCAAAAGGATTAACCTCTCCGTGGCTGATTTATATGAGAATGAGGAAATCTGTAAGTGAGCAGAGCTACATAGATTTAGGCTGGGACGAGCGCACACTGCTTCTCTGCTGATCATAGTTAGGACGGGCGAGGCATTTAACACCAGTCAGGATATTTACAGAGACTGAAGTCGGAATAAGTGGACATGCACATTTATTTGGATGAGGAAAGGCCCCAGTTTTTTGACCGACAACACGCCGTCCAATGGTAACAGCCGAAATGGCGCGTTCCAATGCGGCCACACTCGGTTGTGTAGTTGGACGCGCACGTTCAAGACTCCTGGTGTTCGTTGAGGTCTTACCCCACTCTGACGCCGCTTCACTCTCGCAGCTGCAAGCGGTGTCAGACAACGCACGCGACTGCTTGGGAGGCAACCCCGCGACATGAAGACACACGCTCATGATCACATCGACACGCTGCGCGGACAGTAAGGGGCTAATGTTGTTGTGCTAACGCCTTTTGTTTTAACGGCCTGAAGCTAGTTGTTGCTATTAGCTGTACTGTTATCCTACAGTTAGCTGGGGAGGGGAGCGAATCGGGGAGGGGGGTGGTCGTGTTGGGGGATGAAGATCCATGCTTGCCTGATTGCTTGCCCACTGCCAGTCGCCGTCTGCCTCCCGAGAGTTGATACAAGTCTAGCGTCGGTAAATGTCCAAAATATTACCGGTCAGGGTTGTGTGCGCATTCATGCTCTTGTCAGCTTCAGCTTGTGAAAGTGGAGGAGCAATCGCCACGGTATTTTTGATTTTGTGGAGGGGATCATGATCAGATCACGTTTTATGTCAATAAATCCAACCTATTGTGCAGAACACTTTTATACTTTCGCAGGTTGAAGTGGACAAGAGTAGTAAAGTGCATTTGCATTTTGGTGGTGATTGGTCGCTGTTTTATACAACAGAACTGACAAAGCGAGCAATATTACCATAAAATCCTTAAATCACGACAGAGTCTTTGGGGGGGGGGCACTTTAGTACTGATGTCATTTTTACATGCAAACCTATTATATAAGTGCCAATGTGAAGCTCACCCAAGTGTCCCTTTAATGTTCTGTCCAATAAACGGGGCAGCAGTAGCTCGGTTCATAATGTATGTCATGGGTCACGGTTTGAATCCTGCTGCAGACGAAACTGTGACTAGTCGTTGGACAAGGCATCAAACTAGTTTCGCAGTGAGATAAGCCTCAAACTCACTTTTTGCCTTTGGGGATTCAAATTAATATCCATCCATGTTGTATACTGCTAATCCCGTTCACGTTTGCCAAGCGCCTATCCATGCGTCAGCTGATTCAACAACTACACTATCAGAGCAAAATTTGTAGAAATAGCTTAATAATTGTTATATTTTTACAAGCTCAATATAATAAAGAGTTATGTTCTATTCTGGGCTCAAGTATATGGGATATATAAGTAGCAACATCCATTTGTTCTGGGGGCAATAATACATTAGTCACATTACTGACTGAAGTACATTGCATTATTCCGCCACAGCAATCACTATGACATCTAAAATGTAATTGTCGCCTGAGTAAATGACACATCCATGTGTAGTGATGCACATGTTCCATATAACCACTATTGTTATTTGTTGTAATGCAAACCTCTGATTTTTATTTTATTTAAGTGAAGGTGACCTGATCACTACTTCATATTTTGTCAGTCCAACAGGTCAACAGGTAACCTCAGGTGCAATCGGTGTCATGTGATTACTCTGCCACCAAGTAGATTAGTTTGACATTTCAGGGCTATGCTGAGGTGGTGATATTTAAAAACCTGACCTTAAAAAGATCAATTTGGAAAAAAAATCACATCTTTCCATGCTAACATTATCACTTGGATGGGTTAGAACAGTGATCGCCAACCTTTTTGTCTGCCACGGACCGGTTCATACAAGTCTATGTACCCTTCGAGGCCTTGTAACTATTCCCTGGCTTGGGGTTAGCAAATTTTACTCATTTGCTAGCTTGTGCATTTAATATTAGCGTTACGCGACGGAGACTGCTTGACATGCGGTAAGAGTCAGTCACAGATGGATAGATGGATGTAACGGAGAGAATCTGGTCACTTTTCTAAATAAAATGTTTTTCTGCCTCGGATAATAAATAAACTGGAAGTACTGTATTTTTTTTTTCTTTCTTTCATCTGTGCAGCCCACCACCAAAGTGGCCTGCGGACCGGTACTGTGCCGCGGCCCAGTGGTTGGGCATCCCTGGGTTGTAAGGTCTACTAGATCTTGCAGCAGTAGCCCAGTTAGTTGTCTATGTGTTGGTGTGTGTGTCTTAAGGGGAGTTACTGTATCTTTTGATGATATTCGTAATACAACTATTCTAGGGCTGTGCAATTAATCGAAATTCAATTACAATTACGATTATTACGCTCCACGATTATAAAATTGGCATAATCGTAAAAAAAAATTTGCTTCTATCCAACGCACCAAACAATGTTTGTTTACACAAGGAAATCATACTTGAATTTATACATTTGCACCTTTTTTTTTCCAGCCAAAAATTAAATTTTTTTCTTCTTGCAAATTTAGTTTGGTCCAAAAGGAACTTATTTACATTAATTTGTCTTTATATATATTTTTGTTTTGTACCAAAAATAAATAATCGTTAAAATTATCGTTTGAATAATCGTGATTTCAATTATTAACAAAATAATCATGATTCATATTTTTTTTCATAATCAAGAAGCCCTAAACTGTTCTATTTCTTATCATTACAAACAGCAGAACCACAAAGCAAACACCAAATGGCATGAGGTCTTACCTTTATGGACTTTACACTATTGCCTTCATCAGTCAGTGCAAAAGATATATTGTATATGCGCACTTCCATCCAACCAAGCTCAAGCTAGGCTCTTCTTTGCTTTTGTCTGATGGGTTTCATTGCATTTTTCTAGGACAGCCTCCCTCATCAAAGCGATTCAGCAATTACACTGATTGTGCCGATCCTCAGAAGAGAGCAGAAATAACCCCTGGAGTATTGAATGCAAAAGCATTCTTGGTGATAAAGACTTCATTTGTGCCGAATCAGAATAATGCCGTTATCCTTCATTTCAAAATTATTTCCTCGAGTAGGTGGCAAGGGGACTCCAGAAGCTATGTCAAGGGGAACTAAGGAAAACCAAGAGGCCCTGCTGGGGCTTCTCTGACTCAAATCAACTCACATTAAAAAAATAAAATAAAATAAAAAAGATAATGCACAATGGAGTCCCTGGGAGGTAACAAATAGCCAAGACTGTGAATTAAATCAATATGCACTTCATCTTTAAGAGCTGCTGTTGGCATCAGTCATGAAGCAGTAGCATGAGGGGAATCAAGCTCAATCAGATCAGCTATTGACCGTTATTTCCTCCAAACACACAAACAGCCTCTTGCAGTGGCATGATCAGACAACTTCCTCCGACTGCGAACGTCAATACACACATAATTCTCAACATGAAAGCCAGTATTGCAACACGTGTGTATAGTCCATGCAGCTCATATTTTGAAGAGCGGAATATATATCTATATAGACATAAGGACTTGACTGAGCAGCGTAATGTAGTTTGGTGAGAAGTGTGTATGTGGCCCAGACAATATGTGGAGGCAGACAGGGGGGTGGTGAAAACTCACCCCGGTAGAGAATCTGGAGAAAGAGGCGGGGGTCCGCTGCTCGTATGGCCGCAGTGTAACGGTCCTCGATCCCAGGCACCTGTGCCTTTTTCTCGGGCATGAGCCGAACTCTCAGTCGGCCTCCGTCTGCGCCAAGCCACCACTCCAGAATAGTTGTGAGGTCCATTTCCAGGGTGAGCACGGGTTCCTCCTCGTATACAGATAACCCCCCGCATCCCGTCCTGATGATATCCTCTCCGATTTCCACCACCACTTGATTTGATTTGCGACTGGCTTTAGTCAGACCTAATTTCAGAACTTTGTACAGCGGCCGCTTGGAAAAGAAAGGAAGCTGTCCATCAGCAGACGTGTTACTTCTTGCAGATGCTGCAGACCTTTGGTCGACAAAGGTAGATATGGTTTTCTGTAAAGGTATGCAGTGCATTTTTAAGTTTGCACTCACTGTGTAACATCCTCTAAAAGTCTGGCAGTCGCCGTTTAGGGGTCTCTTAACAAACTCCGCCAGGTAAGCGCGCAGTAAAGAGGGAACCGCAAAATCCACAGCCAGTGTTTTCCTCTTCAACCGGGAGTTTATTGTTTGATTTGAGTCTTTTTTACCCCCAATTTCCGCGCTGCCGCTGCCATTGGTATTACCGGAGACGGCCGTGGAGGCGTCTGTCGCCGCTGGCGAGGTGCACTGCAGCCCGGCGAAAAATACCGCAGAACAAACAACCAGAACCAAGAAGAGACTGTTCATTGTTGAAGCGATTGAAGTCCTCAGATCGGGAGAAGCAGTGTCTAATCCCACCGTTCACCGCTTCCTCCGCTGCGTCTGTCACATATGCGCAGCGCAAAATCAGCAAGTGCGAAAGGAGCTCCTGCGTCTTTTTTTTTTTTTTTTTGTGTGTGGCCGCGCGCGCACGTGGCTCGACGAGACAAGATAAGATTTTTATTCTCCTGCCCTCCCTTCAGCCATCACTCTCTCTCGCTCTCTCTGTGTCTTCCTTGTGGTTTTCTTGATGGTTGGACCCAGCCAGTCTCTCCACTGGACGCTAATTGATATGCCGGTCTGGTCCGCTCCAGAAGCCGTCAAAGACTCCCTGTCTCCTGGCACAGTTGCGTACAAGTGGTCTCTGTCAGCAGACACTCTCTTCCCCTTGGGGAGAAAACACACACATACACAAATACACACAATCCAACTACACACTGAGTTTAAATATGCTGAACGTCCGTAAACTTGGGAAATGAAACGCTGCTGAATTCTTTTTCTCTCTCTCTGGCTCATTTGAGTGCACAGCTGGTCAGAACCGATGCAGGCTCCAAGTCGCCTCCGCTACACACTAATACATGCAGGGAAGTAATTCACACATCCATTTGACGTCATTATGAGACGTTTTCCCCGTGCACGACTCCCACACAGCAGTCAGTCAAGTGGTTGAGGTAGTGACTGCAAACGCGGTCCAACGGTGCAGCCCCCGCGAAGTGTGTGGATTTATTGATATGAAAAATGGCAAGCAGGACGTCAGCAGACAAATGTCCACGGTTGGTCTCCCGGGGATCACCAACGATTTACTGAGGTGTGCCTGCTTCTCCCTGTTATGCGCAACTAAAATTGTTTCACAAGGAAGTTATTTATTGGCCTGTGTGTGTCCTACCAGGGTCTGTCTATTAATTGGAAATAGTGGGTTTTGTTATATTTGGAGAGAAGAGGGAAACATGACGGCTTTTCTCTTGTTGTACTTATTTCTCTCTCTCTCTCTCTCTCTCTCTCTCTCTCTCTCTCTCTCTCTCTCTCTCTCTCTCTCTCTCTCTCTCTCTCTCTCTCTCTCTCTCTCTCAGCAGCCACTAGATGGCATTAGCACACATACCAATGTTAACGCTCACTCCTCATTTTCACATAACAATCCATTACGGACTAATTACTATTCATTTTCAGTATCTAATTAGAGCTTTAGCTACTCTCGGAGCATATGTGGGAGAAAGGAAAAACGAAATGAGAGGACTAAAGAGTTATAGAATGACAACAATGTAATTAATCTGAGGAAGGAAGAGATGAGGATCAATATCAGGATTTATTTGATCTCTCTAATGTGGCAAATGTCAAAGTGAAATGGACAAAAGGGGGGGGCGGTCGGGTGGGGGGGTGAGGTTGGGTGCATTTGACAATTACAAATAGCAATATGATGCCATGTGATGCACTGCAAAACACATTAAAGTGGTTAAAGTACGATGGCACTAGTGAGCACTGCTATCTCACAGCATAAGGGCTCTGAGTTTTACATGTTCCCCTTGTCCTTGGTTTCATTTTTGACACACACTGTATAGTATGTTAATTAAAGACTACATTTCCCGTGGGTGAATGTGAATGGTTGTCCGTCCTGTGTCAGTATTGATAGACTAGTTAGCCAGTCCAGGGTGTACAACTACCTTCAGCTTGGCTCCAACTACCCTCAGCTTGGCTCCAGCCTCTCTTGTAACCTTGAACAGGAACAGGATAGCAGCATAGGCAATTGCACATATGAGATGTGATAGTCACTGATGGGTGTAAGGCGCAAACCTTTGCCACCTATAACGAAACATGCAAATTGCACTAGTCAACAAATGTTTACTTTTTTTTTTTTTCAATCAGAGATGGAGGTAAACCTTTTTAGATTTTTGCACTGATTCTGAATGTGCCCTTGTTGTTTCACTGGAACATCAGGTTTTCATAATAATAATAATAATAATAATAATAATAATAACATTCTTGTAAAGACAATTTTCAGGTTGACTTCCGCTTTAATATTCACATGCATACATGGCAAAAGAAAATAAACAATGGAGCCATTTATTCTCTACACTACACACTACTACAGTTTTATGATTTTTTTCCCCTGACCAATTCACACTTACACTGTTTATAAAGCTAGTAATTCTAATAAATGCATTTTAAATTGATCGCTGAATGGACCGTGTGTAATTACATAACAATAATGGAATTGCTTCTGTAACTTGTTTTCTTTTACTTTAATTAATTGTATTGGCAAGATTGACAACAAAGAGCGAGCATGGAGAAATGATTGGCTTGGAATTGACTTACCTGAAATTCAAAGTAAGGTTTTCAATCAGACCAGAGTACCATTTTCATTTCCATCCATCTATCCATTATCCAATCCGTTTCTCCTCACAAAAGTCACGGGCGTGCTGGAGCCTATCAGAGCTGTCTTATGGCACAAGGCGGTGTCCACCCTGAACTGGTTGCCAGCCAATTGCAGGGCACACAGAGACAAACAAACATTCACATTCACAATCACACCTAGGGGCAAATTTAGAGTGTCCAATTAAGCTACCATGCATGTTTTTGGAATGTGGGAGGAAACCGGAGTATCCGGAGAAAACCAGCGCAGGCACGGGGAGAACATGCAAACCCCACACAGGAAGGCCGGAGCCGAATTCGAGCCCACAACCTCCTGCACTGTGAGGCGGTCGTGCTAACCAGTCGTCCGCCCCATTTTCATTTTTTTTTTTTTTTTTTGTCATTGGCACACCCAGAATTAGTCCTTTTTTGGGGTTGACACAATAAAAAAGTACAACACAAAACAAATTTGTGACTTTTGATCTGTCCCAGCCACTGATTTGATGCCTAGAAAAAGATTTATTCAGCCCACGGATGGTAGAGGGGATAATTTTGTATTCATAATGTGTGTGCAATATTTCATCACATTATTTGAGAGCGTTCTATTTTAATTCTAAGAAAATTAGTCACATTTGGTGTTGGAGGACTCCATCAGGCCAATCAGAATCCATTGCAGGAGGAAGGCGATGACAACGCAATGCTCTTTGAACAAATGCTGTGCTGCTGCAATAGCTGCTTTATTCCTGTCCCTGATATATACAGTACTGTATATCAGTGTTGGAGAGTCAACATGTAATTTAGGCACTATATGTGTGTGAGTATAAATAAATACACACACGCACGCACACACATAAGTAAAAAAGTAAATTACATAAAATACATACATACATACATACATACATACATACATACATACATACATACACACATACATGTAAAGTCAATTTCTACAATCAAGAGAGGCCCTAATGAATTAAATTACAATACGTTTACAGCAACATGCACAGCAGTGGCACACACATCACATGTTATGGAATCATTTTCTTTGAGCAGAAGAAGCCAAGGTCATTCCCATCACCCTGACAGCAAGAGCGAAGTACAGAGAAGGAAAGGAAAGCCCATGATTTATGCGGGCTACATGTGTTAAAAACGTGTTACCTATTACAACATGTACAGTTATGTATGGCTGCTAATGGATTAGGCCCTGTGCTGGGGTGGTGAAGGTTGACAGTAAATTGTAAAGTGTAGCGCATATGATAATACAGGTTGTCTCGGCTCACATCCAAACAATTAACATAAAACCGACAGGGGAGCATGTCACAGTGCACATGTATAATGACCCGCAACATTCTTCAAAAGATGCAAAGGAATGGAATATTTTTCAATTGTCAGTGGCTGGCTCTTTGCTGCACACAAACAAATAACGTTGGGAAAAGCCTACTAGAACATCAGAAATGTATTTGAGCTTAATCAGAGGGACTTTAAATGGTAGCAGTTGTGTGTTGACTGACTGCATGTGTTTTAAATGATGATTGGTTGTTTCTGAACACAGGGAGGTAGGAGGGTGTGTACACTTCTGCAACCACATTATTTCAGTTGTTTATTTTTTACTTTCCCTCCAAAAACGATTTAAAAACATTGAACTGAGTTGGACAGTGTAGCCCACGTTAATAGTGATAAAAGTTGTGAAATTATTTTTCTTGGTCTCATTCTTCTATATTACAAAAACCTGGCATCTGCGTATACATGCTGTACATATGTCTACTGTGTCCCTCCTACCTTCACATTTCAGAAAGCAAAGCACACTAAAGACGGAATTTTCATTACTGTGCATTCAGTGCACTTAGCGCACAGCTCCTTTCCTGACCATTTGTTGGCTACGATGACTCACAAGCCTGCACACTTAAGGTCAGTGGGAGAGCGCTTGTGTGATAAATTACATACAGATAGGTTCTTACAGCAACCCTTCCCCCCTCAAGGATCACTTTTCATGCTATGTGGTGAACCTCATAAATCAGCAGATGAGTCACCACAAGTGGCTTTCCTTTCGATTTTTTTCCCCAAGCCCAGTCCATCTTCACTCTGCTCAATGCCCAACTAATGGGATGTTTTAAAACGTAACATCGTCAACACATCGCTCCACAGGTGTAGCTCTTGCTGTCTTCCTACCTTCCGAGAACTTGAGCTTGATTTGTATTTTTTCCCCAGTTTTCCTTGAATAACCTACTGCAAGTGCTTGAGGAAGGAATCATGTGTTTTTGTAATGTTTCCTCTTATGACAAATTTTTCTAAGCTTCATAAGTCACAGCACTGCGGGGTATGAGGAGTAACATTAGGCTTTAAAAAAAAGAAAAAAATGAAAGCACTGTTAAAGACTTGAATAGTGTCTTGTTGATTGGCATAACATGTTCAGTGTGGTCATCTCTGACATCACTGACTTACAGGTGTAGAGGGTCAACGTAGGGTGATGAGTGGCAATTACCCGAACGGTGCACTTGAAAAATGTCTGTCTGCCTTTTACCTCATTTTATTTGAGGTGCACTGAGCTCTCTGTATGAGCAGTCCTGGCATTAATCATCAAGCACAGTAGGAGTAGCGTGACTTTTAGCATGTAATGTTACTGTTCATTAAAGCTCCCACCGTGGTGTGCACCTGGATGCAAGCAAGTTTTTTTTCCACACCAATAATAAAAATTATGTTGCAGACATCCAATTACTTGCATATTTACGTGGATGTTCTTTAATAATGAATTGATTGTGCAAGCGCTCGTAACTGCAGCCCTGAACAGGACATGAGCAGTGAAAAATCGATGGATAGATTAAACCAAGTGAGAATATTTAGTTTTATCTACGAGCCAGATGCAATCATCAAAAGAGCCACGCCTGGCTCGCGAGCCATAGGTTCCTGACCCCTGGGCTACAGGCACCCCCGCATGCGCGCTGGCCAGCGGCCTCCGCCATAGTGGCTGCTACTGGTGCAAAGCGGAGCGGAAGTGTAATTGTTTCTTATATCAGTGCAATACTATTAAAATATATATATATATATATATTTTTTAATTCAAATGCTCTATTGGTTTATAAAAACTGTAGTGTGCGAACCTTTTGATTTGTTGGCTATTCTATTTGTTTTAAATTGATGATATACATACATATGCTTGCTTATCTTTTTGTCAATGTTAAAAAATCAGTTGAGTACCTCAGAAAAGCCCTTCATGCCTGCACTGAGCAGCGAACATTTGCAGTGTTTTCGAAGGCAGCAAATGTTGGGTCCACGTCAGAGTTTGCCAGGGTTCGTTCATTGTTGCAAATGTTCGCAAACCTTTCGCCAACAGTTTTATGGATTTTTCTTGTTGCAAAAAATTGAATATGTTCAATATTTCCTTACGACAAGAAAAATACAAGCGAACGTCTGCCGAACGTCTGACGACAGTTGGCAAACATTTACGACCTGGAACGAACCCTGATGTGAACGTGCATTTTTCTACCTTCACCAACAGTTGAAAGTGTTTTCCCCTAATTTGGGATAGGGGCTTTAGAGTTGGGGAGGGGGGGCTATATTTGATGGTTAGCCTCAGGGCCTATGAGTAGGTAAAGACGGCCTTGTTGACGGTCACCAGCATGTTGAGGCGATAGTTCTGTGTTCTAAGCTTTGGCAAGAAAGCTGGATAATGTTGATATATTACAAAGGGCTCCATGCTTGTACCAGTAGAGCACTGCCTGCACAGCAGAAACTTCACAGCATTTGTTCACCAGTGTTTACTTT
The DNA here is from genome assembly GCF_054856515.1 of Filicampus tigris. Lineage (NCBI taxonomy): Eukaryota > Metazoa > Chordata > Actinopteri > Syngnathiformes > Syngnathidae > Filicampus > Filicampus tigris. The sequence continues at coordinate 18,068,721 of NC_141229.1, read as the reverse complement.
CATTGCCAAGTCAAGTGATCTGGACTGTGAGGGTAAATGATGATCACAATTACATTTTAAAGTGTCTTCATTGTATCAGTATTGATCTACTGTACCTCCAGGAAGCCACAGTGTGCACGGTTTAGAAGGTTAATGTGAGCCTAAGGATCTTGTATGGTTTTCTAACCAATGCACTTTATTCTGGCTTCATGATGAGCCAGTCAATCGATGATTATATCCAATGAGCACACTGCCACTACCTGTGTCATCAGGACCTAACTTCATATAGCAAATTAAAACCAATTACAGTACATCACACCACAGTCCTTTGGACAAGAATGCATTCCAACACAGGAAGAAAAGTCATGACCAACCAAATTCAGATTCCAGGAAGATAAACCTGTTCTAATTTAAGTTGATTGCTGATGATAACTAGGTTTAAGCATGAAGTAAACACATGAGTAGAAGGGCAAAACACTTCTACCACACAAGTCAGCCAAGACGTCTGTAATAAGTAATATCAACTCAGATAGCTATAGAAAGCAGTGGGCATGACTGTTTTGACCTGTTAATTTCTACTATAGAAGTACTTTGAAGTTGTTGGCTTGATCTTTGCAGTTGAGCAGTACACTTTTTTCCATTGGGCGGTTGAAAATTACTGAAAGTTCTCAAGCATAGTTGCCAAAGGCAGACCCCATTAGAGAGATGGATTGATTTGTTTTGGGGGCGTGACCTACATTGCAGTTCAACCCATTTGTGCTACACTTGCGCTAAGAACAAAAATAGGCCCCTGAGTCTTTGGTGTGCAATAAAAATATACAGCTGAGTATGAATTTCCCCTTAGAGTCCCTGTAAAGTGAAAGTAAATATGTCCTGTAAATTTGACACACCACAGAGAAGAGCATTCACAACCCTGCAAAATTTGAATGTTTAAAAACATCGCTAAGTATAAAAAAATTGTTTGTCTGTTCTCAAACACTGAGGGAGTGTCCACCGAAACCATGCCTCCACTGTCAATCAAATACCACACATCTTTCTTATGCCTCCAAATTCCTACATGTAGTGATATCTGCTTAATACGGAAGTCAACCCAAACATTTTTTTCCAAGAATATGTTCGATGCAGGCCCACTAGTTGAAATACGGCATTCTGATTAATATTGTGTTTGTGAAATATGAGTTAAGCAGCAAAATCCACCTCTTTGTAGCCATCTCAGGGGGCGGCCATTTTGTCACTTCTGTTGACTGAAAATGACATCACAACTACTCAGGGCTCAGGCAACGACCAATCACGGCTCAGCTTCAGAAAACAGCTCAGCTGTGATTGGTCGTTATCTGAGCCCTGAGTGTCTGTGATGTCATTTTCAGTCGATGGAAATGACAAAATGGCCGCCCCTTGAGCTAGCTAAAAGCGGGTGGATTACTCATATTCCACAAACGCAATATTGATCAGAATGTTGTTTAGACTAGTGGACCTGCATAGAACAAACTCTGGAAAAAAACTATGTCTAGGGTTGATTTCCACTTTAAAACCTCTGGTGGCTGAAACATAGCCCACTGCATCATCGATCTTTCAACACTCAAAATGCACATGATTTACAAACAAAAGTAGAGTAACAGCATAGGCTTTAAGGTTTCTGTGTGTGTGTGGGTGTGTGTATATAAAGTATATTTATATATATATATATATATATTTATATATATATATATATATATATATATATATATATATATATATGAGAGAGAGAGAGAGAGAGAGAGAGAGACATACAGTATGAGTATTAGACTGTACACCGATCTGATCGATTGTATCGAACTCAGTCAGCATATTTCATTTCATGCAAAATTGATGGTCTATCAATGATGTTATTGATTGGATCCACGAAATAAGACATTACCGCAAACACAATAAAAATACATAATACATAATACAATGATTTCCAAATAATTTTCAACCTATATTCAATTGAATACGATACAAAGTAAAGATATTCGCTGTTCAAAATGATAAAGTTGTGAAGGCTTTCATGAAAAAGTTGCTGCTTCGCTCAAGCCAAATAAAGGACAACCTCCGGGCATCTTATAGCTCTACAAGCTTACTTGTAATGCTTTTAAATGTACTGTATTTTTTAAGAGTCCAACAAGGTTTGAAGGTATTTGTAAGCGTTTGATCCTCTGTTAGTGTTTCGGGATCATGGTTTGTAGTACTTTGTATATTTATGGTAACTATTAATATAGCACTTTTAATTAAGCGAGTGTTAATCATTCGGCAACATTGCAGAGACTCTGTCCCTATATCCGGTGAATAGCGTGGGTCCACTGTACATCAATTTTCAGTGAGAAAGCCTCACAAGCACAAGCCTCCTAAAAATAATGAAAAAGATGTAGTTTAAAAGAAAAGCAGCAGGAGACTCAGAGAGGCACACACACACACACACCCCCCCACACACACACACACACACACACACACTTGCGGGTCTTATCATTTGCTCTGGTATTAGATCTTCACGGTTTAATATGTACCTCTACAGCTTTCCTCATGTCAAGGCTTATCCTTCCATCGATAAACCTTTATTTGTTACTAAGACACTGCTACAGTATTCCATATTCTATAAGTTAAGTATCAGGAAATGCGGCTAAACAGGACTTTTATTTGAAAGGATAGCTATGCAACTATGTCAGAACATTCCCTATTTAGTTAAGCATAAACCTGATTGGGTCTAATGAGACATTGCTAATTGGTGTGCCACGTGTTATAATTTCAGGGGGAAGGTAAACTTAAAAACTAAGACTTAAGAACAACTATGTGGGTTGAAAATATGGAATAGACTAACAGAGTCAAAGCATTAATCAGTTCAAAAATAAATACAAACAAATATTTTGAAGAGGGAAAGGAAAGAGTAGAGGCTGGTTCAAGCACATGGTATGGAATTAGCTGGAGCATGACTAGCCTACATATGACTATAATTTTTTTGATGGTCTTAATTTTGCTGGTGGGGTTCACAAGTTACTGTATTGTACTGTACTTTTATTGTTATGCATGTTCAAAATAAATTGTAAACAAAAAAGAAAGAAAGAGAGAAAAAAAAATGACCACTCTAGAATTGGAGAAGGAGCAATCTGATGACCAGGTTGGATGGCAAATTTTATCACCTTCACAGAGAGAAGAGAACACAGTGCAGGCCTGGAAAAGGGAGGGGCAGATAATATTTCACCTGCCTCTTGTCAATACAAGCCTGTGCTTTGCAGAAGGCTGACGTGATTTATTAGCTGAAGGGAGGATAAGACAGGGCATGCCCGCCATTAGTTGCTATGACATACATCACAAGGGAGAGGTTAAAGGTGAATTAATAGTGAATTATCTGTTGCTGGGGGAAGTGGTGGGAGGATGGGATGGATACGGTAAAGGGGATGTGAAAACAAAACAGAGTGTGTAACGGTACATTTATGGAGAAACTAGTCCGTACAGTATAGCAATACCTGTAGCTTTTGTTTGGCTGTCAAGGTAACTCTTGGAGTGGGATACCTAAAACACACTGCAGCAAGGTTACTGACTTGTTTACTCGACGACAAAATTAGGCCTACTGGTGATATACACAGATATATGCAGAGCTGGGCAGTCGGTCCCGGGGCCGGACCGGTCGGACCCAGATCGTTTTCGCAATAAAATTACATGCATTCTCTAGTCATCTCGGTCACTTTATGGTTGTAGCAGGCACAATATCCATTATTGTCGCTGTCTTTTTGAAGCGACGCCCCACGACTTGGAACACAACTGTTTCAAAACAACTTGTCTCCACGAGTATAGTCAAGCTGCACTCAGCACTCAAGGATGACGCTGGCACATCAAAGTGGCGTTCATACACTTCTGGCGTCTTCCCTACTTCCGGAAATATGCCGTAGCAAAGTGTGGGGAAGTGTGAAGGAGGGGAAGTGTGGAAAATAAATAAGGAACTTTTTGAATGCTTGTAGACTTTTCGTCTGTTGGACCCAAATAATTATACAATAGGCCAAAACCAACCCCAGGGCTCGCAATGGAAGTAATAACACGCAGCAGGGTAAGTACTAGTGGCGTGTTTGAAGCATGTTTGAAGCGTGTCCACAGTGGGTTTGAATAGTAAATTAGTCAGCTAATGGTCTATAAATAAAACTCTTCCGTTAGCATCTCTCCCGCGGCGGCGTCATGCACATTTTTTTTGGGGGGGGGGGGGGGGTAACGGCGCGGGGGCGATCATTTTTATAAATAAGGGTGGGGGGTCGAGGCCGGAAGGATACGCAGGTCAAGGGTGGAGGGTCGTAGCCGGACCGGCAAAAAAAGGGTCAAGTGCCCAGCTCTGGATATATGGTTGTCATAATGTCAAAATAACAGGGATCAACCAGCCCCAATGTGGATGTGGACATATCCAGTTCAATCTCTGAAAATATCACAAAACTATTAGCCAGAGCTGGGCATTAATACTACTTTATACTAAATGTTTTTATTTTTATTTTATTTTTATTTAATTTTAAAATGTTTTGTGGGTTTTTAAGCCGCTGCTTGTTCCAAACCAAAAAAAGTTCTTGTTAAAGCTAAATATTTTGCAAATATATATCTTGAGTCGCCTTCAATCTTTACATCATACAAAACTACTACTAAGGTAGATGACTATACATCAGAAAATATGGTAATGCTGTACCACACCAAAAAAGGGTACGACCAAATTCCTGTGCTGGTGCGACCAATTGAAAAGGATGGTACAACCTGTGCAACAGTTACTATAGTTACTATAACTATATTATTACTAAAACAGGCAGGACGGTGGACATCTAGGAACAGAATTGAAGAACCCTGCTATACACTTTGCTCCAGGGGCAGAGCCATGGGTGGGCCTGAGTGTGCACAGGCCCACCCAGATTGACAGACTGCCCACCCAGTGAGATTCATGAAAAAAATATACTTTTAATTTTTTTGTAAATTATTATGACATTATTTTTGAATTTGTGTTTTGGTGTGTTTTTTATTGTATGGAATATTTATTAATGGCATAATTGTGGTTGTTTAAGATCTGAACTTCATATTATTCATTTTGTCATTTTATTTGAATATGTGTCAGGAAAAGAAGACCGTGCTAGAAATATTCAGGCCCACCCAGATTTTTCTAGACCCACCCATTAGCCACGTTCTGGCTCCGCCCCTGCTTTGCTCCCATAAATAACATAGTCATGGGATGCACTGTGTCGAGACTTAAGCTTGTTCAGTGCTACTTTCCTTTAAAAGCACTAAAGCTCAGTTATTACCTCCAGTAGGCTTCTGCGGACCGGCCAGCTGGCTCGGCATCACGAATATTCCCATGTTCCTGTCTTAAGCTTTAACCGCTGAAACTTTATTTTTGTCCGTTTTCAGTTTAAACTAAAGAGATCCCAAACCTTGGCTGTCTGGAGTATTGCTCAATTGATTTTGGACATCTTTTGCTAATGGACCATCCGTGAAATATCCCCGCAGTAAACACAGAACACAGAACATTGTTTCCAGGTGTTTTAAAATTATAAATTATCATTTCAAGGCAGAATTTTTTGTGTGGACTAATTTCTGTACTCAACTTCGCCCAGTTACCCATCACCCCCCATTACCAGCTTTTAGTAACACAATTTTTAACAGATCAAAATAATCAGCAGTCTCAAGGGACTTAATTATGCAAAAGGTCAAATAAATAACACGCCACCTAAACATTGCATGGTTTGGAATATAACCAAAGTAGAAAAAATACTCACATGCAGGTTTCACTTAAATAAACTATTCAATAAGTTCCTAAATTGAATCGACCCAGGAACTTGGTTTATTGTCTTAGACATTGTTTGCATAGACAAACTATCTTTTGCATTTGTCAACGAGAAAAAAGTCACTGTTAATCTTTTTCTGAATTATAAAATGATATAGTGGGTCTGTTGCCCACCAGTGACCTACAATGCGTCTCCCTGTGGCAATAATGCCACTTATACTGCGCTGTGACAGTACCACATCATGCATAACAAGCTGCAGGGTGCGTGCCATACACCCCAAACTCGGTAGCCCATTTATTATCGGTCATAGCTTTCACCATTATTCCGGGCATTTTCTCTCAATACCATGTGTATTTTATCTTTTGGAATATGTCTCGTTTCGAACATCGTCATTAACAGCAGTACGCGAGCGGAAAACTCAACAGTGACACATGACTGACATCCAAGCTCCATTTAACACTTATAAAACTTATAACAGGATAATAGGCCTTCTTTTAGGAGACTTTTGATGCGACAGTATTGTAGTACTGCACGCAGGCTGGTCTCTCATGGCTGTAGACTGCGAAGCATGAGCTGTGGTTGATCGGATTTTTTGATCGTCAATAAAAGGCTTTGATCAAATATTCAGATCACATAGTTTTTAATGAATATCGGCCGATCATGATCGGTGCCCGACCGATCGGAGCAGCCCTGGTTTTTATTTTTTTAAATCAACAAATAATAGAATTTGGGAATGTCGAATCCCAAATATACTAGGGGAGTCGATATCTAAACGTACTCTTTCCCTCAAAGAAACATGTATAAACTTAGCAGTGGGGATAAGACAATCAAAAGTTGGTGCTCAGCCTCTGTTGCAGAAAAAGAGGCTACACTGATGGGGGTTGCTAACCATCAGGAGCTGACAGAAAAAAGATTGTCCTCATTTCAGTAACTTGTTTTCTCCAAATTGCTACTACTAAGAACATATGTGTCCCTCAAATCATTTCACCCTGCATCACCATCTTTCAATTTATTGGGGTTTTATTTATCACAACTTCATCTTCATACTCTCCTTGCTATATGGGCTAGTGTTAGATAGCATTAGCATAATAGCATGGTTGTGTCAGTAAAGAAAAGAAAAACACAATATTTAACAAATGCATTGGGATTCCTATTCATATTGTGACATTTGGAGCTTTAATCATTATATAACTATAGCATCAGCTCTTTTAGGGAAGTGTGATATTGCCAAGTAACCCCTACAGTTGCTGGAATGTAGACATTGTATACTGTACATTGATATTAAACCATTAATATCAACTGAAAGATTGGTTTTCCCGACCCTGACCATGTTGCGCTCAAATGTGGGTGTGCACGTGTGGGTCAATTGACAAGTGGTGTTCTTCAAAATGATTAATGGTCGCTCTTAGAGTGAAAGTGATCATGCTATTGTTAGTTCATATTTTCTGTGTATTTGTAAAAATAATTTCTTCAGAAAAGGAGCTTGAGTAGAAGTTGAGTTTGAAGCTAAGTGGCATTGTAACAACGGTCCCATAGGGTGTTACAGATCACGAGAAAAGAGATTTCGATTCGACATAGTCAACAATGGTAGATTAAGTAGTTTACATCTATTCTAAAATCTGATTTCAATCGATGTAATGTTTTAGATATCCTTAGAGAATGTAAATCTACTAAATGAGTCAACAATCCCACAAGTTACCACATAAAATATTGCTGAAGGCATGCACTGCATACAATCCTGCTAATATAGTTTATGATTCTAAAACAGTGTTATTTTAGCGTTCAAGGATGATGTTCAGGCTATTCTAAAAACTGATCATAAAAAACTAAAATAAAATACACTGAATAATGCATCAAAGACAATGCAACAATATTACTGTCGGTTTGTGAGTGCAGCATGTAAAATAGCACTAGTATAAGAAGCAGAACCTCTGAGACTGGGTAAAGAACAAAACTGTGCTCGAAAGACAATCAAGTTTTTGAATTTGTTTCACTGCTTTTTGATCTCCTGACATTGAAGTGAGGGATGAGAATGCAAGTGAGTGCCAAGGCCAGATTCAAGGTCATCATGCCTACATGGTGTATATATCTGCCTTGGACGTAATGCACACCCCCTCCTCCAACACGGTCTCCCCTGCAACCCACACACTTGCACATCCTCAGAAAAAATTGCCTCATAAAACTGCCACAACTCGTACTTCAACAAAACTCCAGCATAAATAATACTGGAGAGAATTCTACTCGCGCCCAGCACCACGTAACTATCATGCTGCAGAGTCATTGGAGTCTTGTTGTATTGTATTTAGACAATTCATGTCCATTCCACCCATCAGAGTAAAGTTCTCCTTTCTGGGAATACGGTAAACCGCATGTATTCATACCACGTGTAGGAGACCCAAACTTCAGACAAGGTAAACTGTGGAAATGCTACCGTCTTTAATCACTCCGCCTACCAAGAAGTAAATCACCAAGAGGCCAGCACAAGACTTAAATGAGACACTTAATCCCCTTGCTAATAATTGCTCCATTAAGAATGGAGCAATGATTAAAGCTCATGGAGGCCAATCAGCTCTGCGCATCCCCATTCTGGGCTTCTGAACAAAATCCCCACGGGGGATTGCAGTAAAATAAACACTGGTGGAATGACTTTTTCATCGTGTATCACATTTTAGACACCACAGAAGCGCAAAAACAAACAGCACAGAATTTAATGGCTGGATTCTTTCCAGACATATAAGTCACTTAGGGGATTTTGGTCCTTCTATTTTGTTGGGGGCTCGGGGGGAGACTTCCACCCACAGGGAGTTGATTCATCTTTTTTGAAGCGATGTACAATTATTGTATGATATCCATTTTACTGGGAATTTTTCCTTAGGATCCTGCTTGCTTGTGTCAATTCGGCAGTGTCAGCACCCGGTCTTTCTCCCACTAATGTCACTCACGGTTTCATTTATTCTGGGATGCTGTCACTCTGTCACTGTGCGCCAGTTCAGCACTGTCACACTTATTTCTACATCTCTATAAGAAAAATCTGGACATCCGTGAAGTTTAGTGATAGACCAATATGCTTTCTTCAGGGCCGATACAGAATATTAGTACCGGTAGTCAAGGAGGCCGATAACCGATATTTGAAGATGATATTCATTTGTACGGATATTCGAGGCACTACCTGAGTAGGAACGTTTAAAACACTTCTGCGTTTCGTTGAACTATTTGTGGCCTGTTTACTGCCGTTTCTATTCTCTTTTCTGCCCTCTTTTCCCCAGCTTGGGAATTAAGTGATGACCACAGAATTGGAACTTGCTGTTTGGATTCCACAGCCATGGAGATTTCTGCATTGACCAACTGGGCAGGGACCCACTTCACCAAAGTCGTCTTCCCGCAGCGCTTCATTTGATTGACTTTCATTTTATTTCAACTAACATTGTATAGCATCATAATATGTGTTAAATGTTGCCCACTCGGCATCCATTGTAGCCTGATCATCCTGAAAGGCGGATTCCCCCATCTGTGGTCCCTTCTGAAGGTTTCTAATTTTTCCCCAGATGTTTTATTTTTAGTTTTTTCCTTGCCCTTCTGGGGGTTAAGATCAGGGGATGTTGTTAATATTTGTCAGCTGTGGGCATGAGAAGCCCTTTGAGACTTTACTGTGATTCAAGGCTATATAAATAAATGTGACTTGACTTGTACAAAAATGGGTTAAAATGGTGTCAAAATTTATCAAAATAAACGCTTGTTTTGCTAGCAATTTAAAGTCAATTTGAGTATGAATGTTGCATTTAATTAAAGTACAGTAAAATAACGTTAATATTTCTACAGTTGACAATATTTTTATACAGGAAGTCCTCCAGTTATGACATACTCATTAATGACCTACGACATTTCGACTTCACGACACCCGTGCCTCTTCCGCCATTTTGTCCCCAGCACCACAGTGATTACCTTTACATGCAGTCAATATTTGGGTTAAGGTCAAAATTCCAATTTCTGAAACATTCGGAATAACATGATTGAGCGGACAGAGTTGCTCCGGCGTTTGAATAACCCACTGTAAACGGTGACGCACAGGCGTCGTGACCCAAATGGACATCATTTCCACTTGTTACTTTCAACTGTCAATAAAACACTTGATATTCTTGTCACTCACCACAGGAATGAAGCAGTCGGTTTCCTCCTCGCTCCAAAAGTCACCTTTTGTGCAGCGTCTCTGAACTTTTTTTGTTTTTTTGTTACACAAAACTGCAAAATAAACCACCTGTGCTGCTGCTGCGCTCACACCAGTGGGAGCGCAGACATCATCAGTTGAACCAAACTACTTCAAACTATTTGTTACCGCGTCCATGTCATCTTGTCAACAGTGGCGTGCACTCCATGCAGTGCCTACGAGACGATGACCTTCACCCTGATCGTTCTTCATCCGATCAAATGTGTTTACAAAGTTCTGGTGGGCTGGTCCAGAGTCCAACAGTCTGTTTCTGCCAGGCAGAAAGCTCTTTTCCCTTGGCAACACAAAGCAAAAATTCTGATTGGATGACAATACAACCTTCTAAATGATAGATTAATAAATATTTTATTTATCTGAATTAATTGGAAATATCGATGCTTTAGCCTGAGGATCAATACTTACTTGAGCAGTCTGGATCTGAATATCGATATTTTGGTATCGATATACATGCGCGACTTACATCGTGCAGGGGTCACAGATAGTGTGTTGTCCAATTTAATCCAGTACAATCCACACAAATCGTATGCTTTTGATAGCATCGTGGGTATGTACAAGTTTGTGTTATTAATGCACAGGTCTGTGATGTTTCTATTTGAAAAGATGTTAATTTGGCAATGTTTATAATAATGCTAAGATTCATGCTAGCACTCGCTAATTGCGTTAGCACAATGATGGCTTATTACTATAGCAGTTGACGTAATGTTAGATTATTTAGTTGATTTGTGAGAGTAATTCATATGGACTGTCAATTTAAGACCTTTTATTGCAATATCTGTACTACTGTATGTTACAGTTTCATCATTTTCTACTGTACATCATTAAACCCGTGGACTCAAAGTAATGTCTTCAGAGTCGTGGTGTAGAAGATGAGTGTATGGTGACTGTTCAATCAAGGCTGAAACAGTACAACTTGACTTAGTTTAAATGCATTTAAGCACGTGTTTATCAAAAAGCTTCTGTGATACACAATATGTTCAACAATATGTTCTTTTTAGATCTTAGAAAATAGCCAAGTTTGGTTTAAAACTAAACAAAAGTGCAGGGAACTCCCAGGGGCTCAGCTGCATGTCTTGTAAAGTTAAAGAAAAAACATCTGAAACTGAAAGTTTACCGCAGTAAATTGTTTTCTATGTTTATTTTTCACATATCTTTTTTTTAAAGTTCAAAACAGAAAAGTGCATCCTCAACGCAGCTTGGAGCCAGAAAAATAAACGTCTCATCAACATGGCTGTGTCTTCTCTCCGTTGCATTTTGTGGGTGTTCCGTATCCTTGTTTGCCCCATATGCAGCTGCCGTCTCAGCCATAATGGCTTTCTGTGCCAGCAGAAAAAGTTTAATTTATTGCTCTAAATGTTTCTGTGACCGGACTTTGACTTGCAGTGCTATGCTGTCAATTTTTGCACCATGTACAACACTTTGTATGCAGCAGTGGTTGTTTTAAAGTGCTCTATAAATAAAGTTGAGTTGAGTTTAGCTTTTCATAGCATGTGGCTTACACACACAGACACGCACACATTGGCACTCACTCACTCACTTCTTATTTTTATCACCATTTCCCTGTCAATATTATCAGCAACTTTATTTCAAGTGGTTAAACTTCTCTCCATGTGGTTCACGTAGCAAATTACCTCTGCATTGTGATAAAGGGGGAGCAGCAAAACTGCCCCTTGTGTTTATATGACATAAAAGGCCTCATAGTAATGTTTTTTACCACAGTCTGTAGCCTTACCTTTATCTGCTCACTTGACCTCTCCCCTGCATGTGATTCTTGAGAAGACAGACCATCGTGCTTCTTTCGCTGTTCCCCGCTGCACGAGGAACCAATCAGAGGGTTGCTGTAAGCGTTAGGGATGTAACTATTCACTGAGGCCCCGATTCGATTTTCAGTTCCCGATTTTCGATTAAGTTCGATTTTTAGATAGTTACTACCACGCTTGTCTCTGTGCGCTAGTGTGGTGCTGCAGCCATCCACAAACGCAATACGTAATGATGTCTGGCGCAAGTGCATAATTTGATCTACACATTCAAAATGTGGTATGCATCTGGAATGGAAAAAAAAATAAAAACATCATTTTTTAGGATTCTAAATTAGTATATTTTTTAGATGACCTAATGACTCAAGTATGTTGTCTTTTGTTAGGTGTTGCTGTATAGGGCTTGTAAGTGGTGAGATGTCCAAGTTCGATTCGCCTTGAATAATCAATTTTGAATCAATTTTTGATTAATCGTTGCATCCTTAGTGAGCGGGCCAATGTGTGCTCTGCAGCCTTGGCCACTCGCACAGCAGACAGAGAGAGAGGTGCACTGCAGCCAGCCAAAATAAACCATCTTTTAATTCATTAGCCGTATGATTAAAAAAAAAAAAGATGACGTAGATAATCGCCAAAATGCTAAATATTGGCCCCGATAATCGGTCTATCACTAATGTGGTAATTTTGCATAGACAGCTGTGTAACCAGAGCTGGCCATACTGCCTATATGACAGATCGGTTGTCCTATGACGGACGTCCATTTTGTAAGCGATAAACAATTGACAGGAAACTTAAAAAATAGTCGGACAAAGCATAGTCGGAAGCCCATTTTTCCCCGTCTACGTAATCCATTTTTGCGCCGCACACACACTGTGCTGTCTGTTGTTTTGTTTTTTTATATTTTTTCTATGTTTGGTGGTGTGTCTGCTCGTGCGGCACCTGCGTGTGACATGATTATTGCGTTCTCAACGCCGATTGGCTGTCACCGACTCGGGATGGACCAAGACCACGTGGGTCGATTAAATATGCAGGACGGAACGCGGTGGTGGTTAGGCGATGCCCAGCTCTGCTAATACTACTACTACTACTACTACTAACAATAATAATAATAATAATAATAATAATGATGGGGTCACTGATGTTGTAGTGGCACACTCGCCTGACTGGTTGCAGGCTTGGTGGGATAAAATATGCGATAAAATGTCCACATGTGTGCGCGCACACACTTCAATGACTTTGGCCATATTTTAAAAACAGTTTCTATTTAACACTGCAAATATCTTTGCCTTGCTAGCAAAACAGACTGAGGCAGACAACTGCTAAAAGCACACATGAAATAGGCACTCAGTCATTAACAAGCACCCTCTGAGTTCTACTTCACACACTCCTTAGTTTCAAAATACCAATGATAGACTTCCCACCAGTTAGCTCTGGGATCACACTTAAATGCCTCAGCCAATTCTGGCCTTGAGACTACACCACTGGAAGGGACGGCGTCCAGATTCAAATCAATCTTTCCAGTGAAATGAAGTGCTCATATGCTTACTTTTAGCAGCTCTACGTTTGCTCAACAGTGCCAGTGCCGCTCTCTTCCATTCCAATACAGTACTAATGTGGATCTGATGTTTGAGGAGCTCTTGGTGGATCTGACATTGTGAAGACTTCTTGTTTTGTCTTCTGTTTACTTTTGCCTGCACCTTGCTGAATGTAGAGTCACCATTGGGGTTGACATCAGGTTGTTTGCGGTTTTTTTCTAGCAGGTTTCCTGCTCCACAGTCATCAAGGAGGAAATGGAGAAAAAATAAAGACATGAATCAGGGGCGGAGCCATGGGTGGGCCTGGGTGTGTACAGCCTCACTGTGAGTATTCCTGTGAGTACAATACTGCAGGGAACACACATGAAAAAAGAGCACTCCACAGTGTTGTGCAGGCTGGAAGAATGTCGGCTCTGTGGTATTGCAGAAGAGAACAGTGGTCTTTATTTTTACAGGGACGGATGAAAACCCATTTTGATCCCACCTTAGACCGTCCTTTTTAAAAAACTTCTCATCCTCCGTCCCGAAAACGGGCGTCCATCCGGGACGGACGGAGGGAATGTTCCGTCCGTGGAACGGAGTGCCCATTTCTGCTAATAATAATAATGATATATGAGCTGGGCATTTTACTAAAAAATGAGCGTCCGTTATACGTCATCCGTCTACAGCATGGTACCCTTCCGTTGTCATTTGCCTTGTTTTCCGGAGGGAAAAAATAGTACCCGCCTGTAGGCCGGTCTGTCTCTGAAATCTAAATAGACTTCCATCAGCGAGTCCGACTGCAAACTTCAATAATAATAATAATAATATTAGGGTCGCTGATGGTGTAATGGTACACTCGCCTGACTTGTGTGTGCGGGCAGCGTGGGATCGGTTCCCACTCAGTGACGATGTGACTGTGGGTATGAATGGTTGTCCGTTTAAGTGTGTGCTGCGACTGACTGGCAACCAGTCCAGGGTGTAGTCTGCCTTTCGCTCATAGTCAGCTGGGATGGGCTCCAGTACCCCCGCAAACCTCTACAGGGTAAGTGGTGTTGAAAATGGAGGGATGGATGGTGATAATAATAATAATAACAAACAGACGAAGAAGTTTCTGGGTAGACCCAGAACCCAAGCACAAGCAGTGATATTTACATTTATTACCACATCAGCATGAAAGTGTAGAGAGTAAACAACTTTCAGTTACTAAAAAATGATTTAACTTATTTTACACTTTAAAGACAGCTAAAAATGTCAGTACAAATGTTTTATTTTCAATTAAAGGTTTTATAATGGCAGTCTGGAAGAGATTATTCTCAGAGCCGTTCCGTCTATGAAATGCAGTGTTTTTCAAACTTTTTTGAGTCAAGGTACATTTATTTCATTGAAAAAAATCCTGTGGCACACCGCCAGCTGAAATTGTGAATGAAGAATGATATACTGTATTGTAACATCTTGAATAGGAATTAAATAAACACAAAGAATAAAGTATTTTATAATGTTTCATATTGATACTTACTCAGTGTGAAACATGGGCCTGTTTGGATAAACATGCGTCACTAATTCGCTTGTCTCCAAACAAAGTCAATTAGCTACCTACTGGTATGGAAGAGTACTAACATGTAGTAACTACGCTGCCAGGCGCTAGACCGCACAGGCGCACAAATTAGATAATTTTCCACGGCACACCTGACAATATCTCACAATATCTCAAACAGAGTTTGAAAAACACTGATGTAACGGACCGGTTCGTCTATCCGTCACTGATGGACGCCTGTTTTTCTGACGGTTGATGAATGACGGGAAAATATTTAAAATAGACGGCTTAAGCATAGATGGAAAGCATTTTATTTAATCCACCAGTCATCTGCAGTCCGTCATTTCAAATTACGTCAAAAACGTCAAATTAGTGAGTTGTTGTTGTTTGGGGGACAGATTTGAGTGAGGGACCAGGCTGTGAACAAGCTTCTAAAGCGCAGTGAGTCACTATGAAAGTTTAGTCGGACTCGCAGATGGACGGCCGTTTAAATTTAAGGCGGACCAGCCTATAGACGGCTACTATTTTTTTCCCGCTGGAAAAAAAGGCGAATAACGGACAACGGAAGGGTACCAATGCTGCAGACGGATGACAGATAGAGGACGCTCAATTTTTAGTAAAATGCCCAGCTCTGATAATCCTATTTTTCTTTTCTTTTATTGGAAATTTAGAATAAATCAAAGGCAAACCATCCTCTGGAATGTATCGTTTTCAACGTTAGGGATTTCATTGACAGTCAAAGCTGCTTCGAGCGCATTTATTTTTCCTTTCTCCAAAATAGGGGCTGACTTCTGCTAAAGATGCCTGACGCAACAAGGTTCTCGTGCTGCACGGAAAGAGGTTACTCAACTCCATTAGAAGCAATAATTTAGTTGTGTCATCGTTTAATTATATTTACATCCTACTTAGCAAATTGACTACTGCGCATTTGGCAATGTTGTCCATGATAAATCGGGAATCGTGCTGAGAAAGTAGCAAGTGTTCATACATTGCAGTGTGTGGCACAAATACAAAGTAAAATTGATGAAGCATATCAACGTGAGGCAGACTGAATCATGATTGTTATATTGTACATCATTTTACACATTTATCAAGGCCTTAAAATGTATAATCAAGCATGGGGTAGGGAAACAATAATTGCTTGGAAATAATTCATATCTCTGGCGGCGCGGTGGTCGACTGGTTAGCACGTCGGCCTCACAGTTCAGATGTCGTGGGTTCGATCCCGGCCCCGGCCTCCCTGTGTGGAGTTTGCATGTTCTCCCCGTGCCTGCGTGGGTTTTCTCCGGGTACTCCGGTTTCCTCCCACATTCCAAAAACATGCATGGTAAGTTGATTGGACTCTCTAAATTGCCCCTAGGTGTGATTGTGAGTGCGGATGTTTGTCTTTGTGTGCCCTGCGATTGGCTGGCCAATTCAGGGTGTCCCCCGCCTACTGCCTGAAGACAGCTGGGATAGGCTCCGGCGCGACCCTTGTGAGGATAAGCGGTATCGATAATGGATGGATGCATAATTCATATCTCCCTCAAAAATTTGTTATAATCCATTGTTAAAGGCTTCATGCTGGGCTTTCCAATACGCTTTTAAATATTAAATCTGGTGTGTAAGCCACTTAAGCATAGAAATTCCACTCTGTCACGTTCCAACATGAAAATAAAAAATACAAACGTACCTCATAGTTGTACTTAAAAGGCTGCTCTAAGCAAAGCTTTACACTCTACACCAATGATGTGAATAGAGAAATGCTTTGTGTTCGCATGCTAAACATACACTACTAGGTGATATTTAACTGTATTAAATAAAATATGTTAGCCTAAACATTTATGGAGTCTTGATTTGAGTGTGCACAAGTGTAATTTACATGTCAAACGGTTGTAAATCTAGTTCCATTAAACTTCAGCTTGCCACAAACAACTTTAATCATATTTAACATAACTTTCTTTATGCGGAATGTCACATGACCAAACCCAGAAAACAGGTTAGTGTAATTCTTGTGTGTGCTGCGATGACTCGCAAAACTACTGGCTGATGACATGATGATTTGCACCCAAGTTTGCTAAAATTGTGTTTTCTTTATGGTTGGTTTCTTTGGACAAAAATACATGTACAGTATATTGTTTATTTATACATATATGATATGATAAATGTTAACAAGAAGCCTAAACATTGGATTTGGTCATTTTGTTTCATTTTGTAACAACTCGAAGACATTGTCCAAAACAAAAAAACTGTGTCAAAGATTCTTCACAAAGTCCACAATCATCTCTACAATCTTGAGTGTGTTCATCTCTATTTATGGGCTCCATTTCATTCTCTGCGCAAGACTAGTGAAACTGAAACTGTTCAACCGCATACTTGTTCAATTCTTCAGTAAACACGCGAAACAAAACGTCTCGTTTACAACCTCCGACTGGCTGGAAACAATTGGAAACAGTAAAACTAAAAACTTAAAGGTAGGGCCTGATATTTGAACCCGTAACCCGAAGGAGTGTAACAGCAACCTCTGAGCAAATGCTTTACCCACTACAGTATGCCATGAACTGGTACTCTTTAGTAAGCGCAGAATTTGTACTTGGAGATCCAAACAAGTTCCCTGGCAAAGGCAGAAGTTAATCTGGTGCTGGTCGCCATCGTGCTGTTTTCATCTTTATTAAAGTCCATACCTGACACTCCCACGGACTCATATGCGCCGAAATCAATGACAAGTACAGGTATGCATAGATGTGATAGACAGATGCATAGATTGTTTTCAACTCACAGCACATGTGGACTTGGGCAACAGTTTTGATGTAGCTTGTGATGAATCTGCATAGAGGAAACACAAAATGACTGGACTGACATTGCCCTAACGGCCTTATCTGGAATAGGTAGCCAGTTAATCTGGAAGCCAGTTGAACCATGACACCGGAACACCTAGCGAGGAGCAAGCAGCGCAATCTGCTAAATTCCATAACATGGTAAAGTAGACTTGAAAATGAAGATGCAACATTTCTTACGCCGAGCGCATGTGCGCCTGTCTACAAAAATAGTGCCCAGGTTGTCTTGGTTGCACAGGAGCACCAGCCGTTCCACCTCCTGTTTATATACAGACTTATCGCCATATTTGATGAGGCCGGCGATGACTACGGTGTCGACTTCCAGAGTTCGACAGCTGGGTGCACTGATGTGCAGTCGTTTGTGTAGATACAGTCCTTCGCAAATAGTGGGGTGCACCAGTGCCATACCAGAGGGCACATGTAACACCGTGGGACTTTTTTTTTTACCTTCCATACTAGAATAAACTTGTTGCAGAGGTACCATGAACCGAGCTTTTTCCGTTGCCGGCCCCTCTCTTTAAAACCATATTTGCAACACCTGGAAACTAACGAGGCAAGGGCCCTCTCTGTCCATTTTTAAAACTTGTCTTATAACACATTTGTCTTCTACTTCTTGACACAGCATGAGACTAGGAATTGTTTCATTGTGTTTGTCTTGTTAATTTGTTGAATGTTTTGCTCCATGTGCAGCACATAGTATGAGGGTGATGTTTTTGTTTTTTTGAAGTGCTCTTTAAATGAAGTTGAGTTGAGTCAGAGTGTGCGCAGGGAGTATTAGATCTGGCAATATGAAGGTCAGTAAACAAACTATGAAGAGCCAACACCATGGAAAACATTTCACAGGGATGAAAAGAACAACAGAGAGAGATGGAAATAATGAGACAAACAAAAGTTAAGAATAAGAAATATGACGACGCGTATGTAGCGTTTTGCTTCACTGTGACTACGGTGGAAGACGAGGAACGACCGGTGTGTTTACCGTGTCTAATAATCTTGGCAAAGAACAGCAAGGAGCCAAATAATAATAAGGCGTCCCTTAAAGATATTAAATCCTAATCATGCTGATAGGCCGCGAGTTGCCAAACATGGGAACATGCCGAATATTGTTAACAATCGTCCCGCTTTGTTAATGCTACTCTTGTAAACCAGCGAGCGCTGTTGGCTTCATGTAAGGTGCTCAGTGCAAAAAAAAACAAAAAAAAACACTCCATACCAGAGAAGCTGAGTGCTTGCTGCCTGCAGCATTAAACATTGTCTCTATGACGCTGGATGACGCAAGTGATGCAAAAATAAAAAGTATCCACTAACACAGTTGTCAGACGTATAAATGGCATTGCTAACAATCGTAAAGAGGAGATGGTTGAGGCAAACTTTTTTTGCCTTACATTTCAATGAAGCAACTGACAGCAATGAAGACTCTTTGTTTATATACGTTCTGACATCACAAACGCCCTATGTGAAGATCTAGTTTTTTTTTTTAAATATTTCAGAAACAGATGCAAAATGCTGTGCTGCTTCCTGACTGAGAATTGGCTAAAGTGGGACAAGTGCATTGGCATGCAGACCATGGCAGGAATGAGTAAAGGACTTCGGCCACTCATCAAGAAGGCCTCACCGAATGCTGAGTGGACTGAACAGAGAAGCACTGGTATCAAGGCAACTTTCCTCGGAATTAAGTGAAGTTATGACCATAACACTAAAAACAATGGTCTTTTTTGCTATTGGTGAGCAGAATCGAGCTGTGTCGTTTCACAGTGAAGCAAGGTGGCGCCTGCATCATTTACAGTGGAACCTTGATTTAATGGACACTGATTTAATTGATTTAAGACAGAAAATAGTGACCAATCCACTCAAAATGCCCTTTCGTATGGTATTTGTCAAAGTCTGTTAGTTCCAGAATTAGCCGCTGTTGTTTACTGACGCTATGGCGCAATCGACAGATTTAGGCCAGTAGTTAGGTTGAGTCAGTTGGATACCAAATCCCAAGTCAAGTCAAGTCGTTCCTAAGTTTTTGGCAAGCAAGTCGCAAGTCCTAAAAATAGCAACTCGAGACTGACTCAAGCCAAGCCGTATACTGCAGTCCATCCATCTCTGCTCAACATAACCTTAGTTTCAAGCCTTTTTTAAATATTTACAATAATTTGGTTTTTAGGTTAGTAAAAAAGCACAAAACAAAAATGTACTCTATTGGTTATTTTTTAGCAGAGATCAGTCCATTTTCCCGGTCCGTCATTCACCAGCGGCCAGGCCACCCCTCCCCCCTATTAGTCTATTAAATTGAGGTTCCACTGTACTTACTTGGCAGTTAGTTTGACCTTCAAGAACAGCTGCTGTCATGTTCCTACAAGCCTCTACAGCACTGTGCTCGCTGTGGTGTTGACTCTGCACTTCTCCCCCAGGATTCAAGGGCTTAAACTCCATTGCAGAAACATTCTAACATGATCCCTCCTTAGTCCTTCCAGTCGCTCATTTATGTGATATTTCACTTCATGTTACACCCCGTGGAGTGACTGTAAACAAGCCTAAGGAGTTACTCCTCCAAACACTGGCTCCTGACAGACAAAAGACAGCCACTCGTAAAAACGGCACCGTCCGCTGGGGGGAAAAAAAAAAGACTCGAGAAGAACCGCCAGGATCCCGTCAGAAGCTGACTTTTTTACAAAGACGATAAGAGGTTTTCATATGCAGGTTTGACACTCACTGGAATTTGCATGGTACCAATGAAGGAAAGCCTCTTGCGGTTTGTGATGCAGCGGCAGAGAGTGGGGGTTGGGGCGGGGGTTTGTTTGAGCCTATTTATTTAACGGTCCCACTGAACACAAAGTTTTACATAATACTGTGCTAAAAGTGTCAACTCTGGCTCAATTGCCGCAGAATGACTGAAATCAAAATTCCTGCCACAAACACAAAGACAAAAGAACCCGCTTGTCTTGTATTTCAGCTTTCAAGACCCATGTGAGACTTTTGGAAAAACAAAGACAGACTTGCTTGGATGGGAATAAACTCACCCGTTTTCTTCCATTGGACACACGCATCCAAAAGCCACTTCACAACTGTATCAGCTTGTCTGATATTAAATGTGAGTTTATTTCCACACAAGAAGTAGAGAATCAAATATAAGTTCCCTCTGAAGGTTTCGGAATTAGTACCGCACTGGGGCAACATTAAAAATACATCGTTTCGTATTCGGGCGGCACGGTGGTCGACTGGTTAGCTAGTCCGCCTCACAGTTCAGGGGTCGTGGGTTCGATCCCGGCCCCGGCCTCCCTGTGTGGAGTTTGCATGTTCTCCCCGTGCCAGCGTGGGTTTTCTCCGGGTACTCCGGTTTCCTCCCACATTCCAAAAAACATGCATGGTAAGTTGATTGGACTCTGTAAATTGCCCCTAGGTGTGATTGTGAGTGTGGTTGTTTGTCTCTGTGTGCCCTGCGATTGGCTGGCAACCAATTCAAGGTGTCCCCCGCCTACTGCCTGAAGACAGCTGGGATAGGCTCCAGCACGCCCCGCGACCCTTGTGAGGAGAAGCGGTATAGATAATGGATGGATGGATGTTTCGTATTCGCTGTCTCCACCCTTCATATTTGACCTGTGCTATGCTGGCACCACTTTGCACCTGCCTCTCAGACATGCTATTTAAAGACGGAAAACAAGCCAGCACAATTCTGTTGAAATATACTCCTCCGATAATGCGTAAAATAAACTTTGGGAATTAATATTTGGCTGATCCCTGGTTAGTTGATCAGCTTCCACATCTGTTTGCGTGCGCAATCAAATTTGTGCCCTTTTGTGCATGTGCAAACTTTAGTAAATCAGATCCTCCGTCGTTGTCATCAGTCGTCATTTTATGTCTTGTTAGTCTACCATCCTGTAGAATCTCACGGTATTGGAGAATTTATGACTCGGAGTGGCGGATAATTAAGACTCTTGTAAACTGATAATCATCCCGTCAGTGTCAAGTGCTGAGACAGGAATTAGCTATTATAGTGTGAGGGGCATGATATCCCATTCCACATGATCAGCATTTTGTGAAACAGATGTTCTGTACAAGCACAGTTACAACAGCGCATGTGTAAGCTTGACAAAAAAGTCACATTTAAGGATTCTAAGACAACATGCTGCCAGTCTAAGCACAACCTAACTGGTTGATGGTTCTTGGTAGTCATGGCTTTTCCACTTGTGAGTAGAAGAGACAAACAAGAACCCTTCCACAAATGCATCGCAAGAAGATCAGGACCATGGACAGAGCTCTCGTCTTGACACAAGGGAGGGGCTTGACATACGAAAGATTTGTGTGCGCAAAACAAAGCAAACTCGATTGCTCACACAAACAGATGATGAAGCAAAATAACCAGCTGAGGTGGTTAGTAACTTGCTACATTTACTTTACAACTTTTGGGATAATTGTACTTGTCAGAGTCGTTTTTAATACAATATACTCCTTACTTTGTAGTATTTTATGCTAAGAAGAACCACACCTTTATTCTGTTACATTAAGCTACATTCCGCTAACAAATTGTTTTTGTTAAATCAATTTGCTTGCGCAGTTGGTTTAGTTTTATCAGAGACTTTTGTCACATGACTGTTTCACTAACAACCACTTGTGGCATTTGACTCTGTCACCAATTGAATGGAGCCAAGAAGCCATGTGACTGCACATAGCCTCCACACTGTAGAGTCTACAGTGTCACACAAAAGCAAGTTTTCAATAGTGACTCATTCATGTGAAACATAGCAGAAATCTATAGTCAACTAAGATATTCACAAGAGAGTGAGAGATACAGTATGTAGCAATAGAGCTCATCAACAAACCTATTGAGGGTAAACAGCATACAACATGAATGGACTGCTAGAAATGTAAATATTTCAGCCTCCAGCGCTCCACCGTGACGCGGTCATGGTTTTTGGAGTCAATTGGCCAACAGTGATTTTGAAAATATTAAAAATAATAACTTGTATATTTACTCTACACCCAACCCCCGCCACAACGAAAATGCATTGGAAAAAATATCTGAAAAAAATGGTTATAAACATTAAATATAACATGGAATGTTCACGTGTAGCGAAAATGGGGGTCACTCATAAGAGTGTCAATAGTTTGTAGCGGCCGGGAACAATGCCTGCATTACTCCTGCCCACCTCTAGGGGCACGACGTCAAGGTTTTATGTTATTTAGAGGGGAATTTGACGAAAAACCTCATTAAATCAGTCATAAAATGTGAAGGTGCTACAATAAAATAAGTTGTGAGCTCTTGGAATAAAATAGAGGTTAATACCATGACCCAAACACACACAATTCACACTTGACTTCTGTTTATGGACAATGTTTATTAACTAATCTAACAAAACACTACGGTATAGCAAGCCTAAGTAAATGAAGAAAAATTAAGAAAACAAATATCGAAATTAACTGAGAGGAAAGGAAAAAGTGGATTTCTGATAGGTGAGCGTAAGGGCGACTATAGAGCCAGCTGGAGGACCTTATCAAATGCACAAAGTTTGCTAACGTTCAGCTACCAATTTTGTATGCACCCACTGAAAAGTCCTGATGGCTACAGAATGGTCACTTACTTTTTTGCTGAAGCTCACATGATGAGCGAAGAGGGGGAGAGGACCTTCACTCGTTTGCAGATGGAAAAACAACCAAAACAGGAAAAATAGAAGGAGGCTACTTGGAGCGCGACCAAAGCTTGGTTGGGTTGTCATGGAGTTCGGCCGCTGCGCGGTGTCGGGCTCCAAAAGGGGGCAACACTGGCGTGTTGCTTCAGTGTTTGCTGTCCCGCCGGAGTTCGGCGCGTCTACCACATGTGTGGCGACGAAGGTTTGGAGAACTCCAATTTTCAGCTTGGTGAAGGTCTACCACGGGCCAAAAGATCAAAAGGATGAGAAGTAAAAGAGAGAGTTTGAGAAGTTTCTTTTGAGAGGGGTGGGTCTTGTGTTTTGGAGAGAGCATGAAGTACCGAGAGAGCGTGAGAGACAAAGGCCAGACCTCCAGCTCAGGTTTCAGGTGAGCCTCAATTCATGATTATAAAGTTAAATTTGAGTCTATTAAATTGTCCTGTTTAAAACCTTTGTGCATTTCACAATTCATAACTGGCATCAGTTTTCATTCTTCAGCTGGAAACATCTCGTTCTGACTGTGTCCAAAGTTTAGGAGTCAAATGTATGAGTTTAGGCCTATATCTACACTCGTAAAGCTGACCAGAAAAATGATTATTACCAAAGAGAAGCAGATTCATCAATGCAAAGTTAACAGGATACACAAAGTAAGCATTACATAAACGTACATTCAACTATGTTTCATTTCAAGGCAATTTTGGAGCAGGGGTGTCAAAGTCAAATGGACGGAGGGCCAAATACAAAATTTTGCGACAAGCCGTGGGCCGGACTGATACAGTGTTCATTGAAATTTTTTAAAATGACGCCTGCTGATGATGTCACGCTTTATACATCTGTAAAATATGTCTTTGCGTCTATAATTGTCACTCCCCTGACTGTTGTGTTTTTATCTTCGGAGTTACTAAATAAAAAATAAGATAAAGTACATTACTGTTACTTTTGCGAGGCAGCTCGTACGTCACTTCTGTTTGCGTTTCTCCTGCCAAACTGGAAACAATTTTCTGGTTGAGCCGGGCTGCAAGATTGTATGAACTGTGCACAATGTGAAGTAAAACGGAGAGGATCATATGATTGGTATGATCTCTCCAGCTGACTCTATTTTAGAGTGGCAAGGTATGGATGTGGTGCTCTTGTCAGAGAACACAGGCCCGTATTCCACTTGACACGTTTATTTATTGTGTTCTGCAATAACACAGACAAAGAATAACCTAGCAACATCATCCAATGCATATCCATTTGTTAACAATATGCCTAAACATTACAAATCACTGTATTAAGAAATTAATCAGCCAAACCATACATACAATACACATTCACACGTTTCATCACTAGAATAGTTAGCATATGAGCCAAAATAACTAACCAGTGTTCATCAACGCGACATCACTCACAAGAACATATCTAGGCTATTATGTACAGCAGTTACCTGACACAAACTTAAATTATTAGACTCACCTTTTAACATTTACACAGAACAACAAACGTGGAAAAACATGGGCAATCTGCAACTACTGAGTTTACTGGCACGAACAAACTACAACTACGAGCTGTGTCGAAGGAGGAAAGAGAAAAAAAAAGTCACTCACTATCAACACTATCAACGCTCGAATAGCGTTCAATGCCTGCTCACAGTGTGGGACATCTCAGCACTACGTCGAAAATCAATGAATTTATCAAATGCCAACAATCACTAATAATAAAACAACGTGAGATTTCTAATATGAAGTATTTCTAATAAAGTGTGTTTTACTCCAAATAACCTTTCACCACAATCCGATTCTGAAAGCCACGAAAAGTGGCGTGAAGTCTTCAATCAGCATGTAGAACAGCCATGGTGTGGCAAACATTGATGCAAAGAAATATATTACAGAAATAGTCTAACGAATTGGATTATCTATGTTGTGATCGAATTTGTGTCTTGCCAAGTTGTCTTGTTTCTGAGGTTAATGAATGCATGACCTCGCTAGATGGGAGGGCTTGCGAGCGAGAGTAGCGGGGGACGAACAGGAGAGCCACTGCTGTTTTTTGACTGAACGGTTGTCGTACTGTATTGGCGTCGGCTGCGGCCCTTATTAGCCGGTTGGACTAATGAAAACATGACAATTAAACCACGTCTGACGGCGTGTTCTTTGAAGTCGCTACAATATATTTTAAAGCATGACGTCTTCGGCAGGCGCGAAGGACCCGATCAGATCTGCTACCCACACCGGCTTGCTGCGGGCCGGATCTAATGATAAAGCGATATCATCCCAGGGGCCGTAGAAAACCTTCTCGCGGGCCGGATGTGGCCCGCGGGCCTTGATGTTCAATGCTGCAGTTCCCATGTCGACCTCTGGGGGTCGGTCTTCATCCAGCACTGTCGATGTTCATTGGGGTTTGTGAGAGACGCCTTCTGGCTTCCCCCTGGGGGGTGGCTCCATGAAATCTGTTTTAAGGCCATTCGAATCCACATCCGTTGCCTGGAGAGGTTTTCAGGTGACGACGAGTGGCTCCTTATCAGGATTTTGGGTCCTCCTGAGTCCTAGCATGTCCTTGTAAAATCAAATTGTCGGGGTCCCCTGGTGATTGAATTGTTTTTAAGTGAGGCTGAAGGAGACTTGACGGCATTTGGCTGAATCAGTCTCATAACCTGAAGATATGGTCCACATGAAGGCATATTCGCTACAATGTTTACATGTCTTTCTCTGACATTAATGAAAACATGCTTGAACCTGATCGTCATTCTACTGGCCGAGGCTTTTGCTCAAAACATTTGCTATCTTGGTTCAACAGCTGTAAACAAGTCTTACTTTCCTTCACATCGTGCTACTGCTGAAGTCCCGAACAGAAAGCAATGATTATTTTGTCCTACTTTCTTTGTCCACTTTTACCTGGTGTGTATGATGTGCAGATTTTCGAAGTAAACTGTATTGACTTTATATGTAATCGTGTTGCAAGAATAGCTCAACACACGTTCGGTATGGCCGCAGTATATCTCATATCCTCATTTAGCAAGAAATGATTTAATTCGTGGCCAACCACAGAGCTATTTTTTGGTGTGAGTTCAAACAAACGCCTGCCTGCTGGCTTTGGAATGTGTGTGGGACGTAAGTAACGTAATTTACGCTGAGTGATAAAAGCTATTTTGAAAAAAAGGCAAATGACGGACGGCGAAAGGGTACCCACATTGCAGACAGATGACTAATAACGGACAATCCATTTTTAGTAAAATGCCCAGCTTTGCAGGTTTGTACCAGTGTTAAGCGTTGATAATATCCATGTTTTGGGAGGTTCAAATGTAGTAACTCTTCATGTGCTTCAAATGAACTGTTCATTAATTTTAAATTTGATGCCTGCAACACATTCCAAAAAAGCTGGGACATGGGCATGTTTACCACCGTGTTACACCATCTTTTCTTTTCACAAGTGAGCTAACACACTTAGTAATTTCCCTTGGCCGATATGTCAGATTGCAGGTTGAATCCCAGATCCTTCGCTCTGCCTCGCTCAGAGTTGCTGCAAGTGGACCACGGCCCTGTTTGCTCCATTCGAGCTGTAATTGTTTGCACTTCCCACTACCATTAATCAATGCCTCCATTTCCACAGACTGACACCCACACAAGCTCCACAGTCAAGATTTTACCACTAGCTGTAGTGCCATAGACTGCATATGAAAAATTCATAAGCTCCTTGGCAACCAGCAAGGTGAGGCGATACTGGAGAGAACAATGGTGGGGGGTGATGAAATGGAGTATGTCTAGATGACTGGAGATGTGGAGGAAGAAATCCATTCAGCACTAACTGTCTCATTATCTTTTCCTGTCTAGTCTTGGTTAACTGGCTCAAGGATTCCGCCTGAATTAGAGATGACTGCGAAACACGGCCGTACAGAACTGCAGGGTCTATAAAATCTGTTCCAGAAAGAGTAAGCATTGCAGTTCTTGGGAGACTAGGAAGAGTTATAAATCAGTGCAATCATATAAAATGCAGACCCCACTAAAGTCAAATTACCCAGTAGTCAGAAGCATGCATTTCAAGTCAACCCAAACATATTTTTTAAGAATATGTTCTATGCAGGCCCACTAGTTGAAACAAGGCATTCTGATAAATATTGCGTTTGTGGAATAAGCGTTAATCCACCCGTTTTTAGCTATCTCTAGGGGCGGCTATTTTCTCACTTCTGTCAACTGAAAATGACATCACAGTTGTTCAGGGCTCAAGTAACGACCAATCACAGCTCACCTGTGTTCTGAAGCTGAGCCATGATGACCAAGGTGGGGCGCAACATCCTAAGAGTCCCAATACGGTGACATCACATAGTGTAACTGTTGCACCTCGGTCACTATGCACACAGCACTTGCACGTTCCGTGTTGAGATATCAGCCCGGTCGAGTCAAACATGGAAAGGTTTACTCGCTCTCTGTTGACGCCCCCTTGCCCCACTGCAAATTGAAAGACCAGCAGTGGAAATGGTCACCAGCTACAAGTACCTTGGGGTCCACCATTCCAAGGACTTCACCTGAAGTCAAAACACTATTTTATAGCAAATGACACTTGCAGTACTATAACAGAGGCATAGTGGCCAAATGTTTTAGAGGGGGGAATAATTTGGCAAGCTCCTATAGGCTGTAAATGTTGAAGATTTAGCACACTTTTGGTTGTTACAGTTAACATGTTGAAAGCATTGAGGAAATGGTGAAGGGCAAGTTTTCGCCTTGACCAGGCGGCCCAATCGTTCTGGGAAAAGAGCACTGAATGTCTCTCACAGGAAGTGGACTCCATTTAGTCAGTGAACAGACGTGCATGCTTCAGTCCTATAATTGTCTTGATGTGCTAGATTAGTGCTTCCTCTGACTTTGTATTCTCTTCTAGTGTCCACTAGTTTGACATCAAAGTGATGAACAGATATTAGGAGATCATTTCGATCATTTATTTTAGTGGACAGTGGATTGAAAACAATCCCGCTAAGAGAAAAATGCCCTTGATCAGTGTGGATTGGTGCCTTAAACCCACAAGCCATGGTTTTGAACGGTTTATATATATAGATATTTTTTTGTATTTTCAGTTAATAAAAACATTGCCCCGTCTTTTAAAGGGAACGCATTTCATCAACTTTCAGTCTAGAATATGATGATCACTATGTTTTAGAATTTCACAACCTCACAAATAAATGAGTTTAGAAACACCAACTGTTTGATTTTTAGTTTAGAATAAACAAAAAGTTGTGTCCTGCCAATGCTTAGCGACCAGTCCAGAGTGTATCCCGCCTCTCGTCCAAAGTCAGCTGAGATGGGCTCCAGCACACCCACGACCCTAGCGAGGATAAGCGGAAAGGGGAATGAATAAATGACTAAACAGAGAGCAATTAAACATAAAATCATCTGAGTGGTTTAAGGATGTTTGGCGCTAATAAATTTACTTTGATTAGATAAATCCTATTAAGTCCATTACATTACACCTCCTCAGTAAGATGCAAATTCTGTTGATCTGGGACAATTTCGTGCCAGGGGCTTCATAAAACAGTATTTGTATTTTAGTAGCCAGACAAGACGCATGACCATGACTTATACATTTTAAAGATATGTTGAGGGTATTAATAATTTCAAGACACCTTTCCCTGTTTATATATAAACTAAGTAATGAGAAATTGTCAGGAAAGATGCTATTATTTTCATAAACTTACAAAACGCTAGATCAAAATAATGCCCTCTCTCATCAGTACATTTCTGCATGTGTCTCTTCCAGTCTTGGAAGACCACCTCAAAGTCTTTCTTTCCGATGCCTCCTTTAGTTCTTGTGTTGACTGGAAGTTGATTCCCCTGAGGCTGTCTTTCATATGTGAGAACAGGAATAAGTCCAGGTTGGGGCTGTAAGGTGGGTACCACTTTCATTCCCCTGTTGACCTTCCAGGTGGTCACCAGCGTGGACTTGTGGAACCATCACTGACCACTGCTGTGGCCTTTTTTCCTCATCTTCTCCCCGAACCTTTTCAGAACTTCAAGGTAATACTCCTTATGGAATTTTTTACCCAGAGGAACCCTACTCAACGTGAATGAGCCCCTGGGAGTCAAAGACAGGAATGTGACCATGGCCTTGTCTTGCGACCTTCTCATCTTTGCCTACTTGGGCCTGGGGGAGTTTGTGTGTCTCCACTGGGCACTCCGACATTTGCTCTCAAGGACTTAGGTAAACACCCAACTCTCGTCACAAGATAGAAGTCGCATAAGAAAGTGGAGCTTGAGGAAGATTTGTGGCAAAAACCAAATGTCATCACAGAAAATGGCCTGTAGCTGTCTTAGAGAATATTCTAGATATTGTTGCTGCAAATGCACATTTACTGTACAAGGCATGTACAGGCTCAAAGGAGCCAAGGCGAAGGTTCCAGCATAAGCTTTCAAGTGTACTGAGAAATAGACACATGCAGGCACTCGCACAGCACAAAGAGAGGAAGGAGGCACTACGTGAAATGAGAAGGGTTTGTGAAGGGAAAACAACAACATGCCAAGTCCATGCAAGTTGCAACAGAAATCGCAATCCAAAACCACACAACAAGCCACATTTACATCTGGACATGTAAATTATGCTTGTCCTTGGGTGAGTGCACTAAGTGTGTGCTCTAATCACTCCATTGTATCAGCAAGCAGAGTTTGAAAACTGACTGGGAGGGTGAGCGTCTATGCAATTTGCAAAATAAAGTTCCAGTCAATAGGGCGGTCACCACAACACAAATTTGAGAAGGAGAGCGGGGACTTTGCAAAAGCAGCAGAAAGTTCCAGGTTTTGAAGTGTTAAATGAACGAATGAATATACCTGTAATGTGTACCTGTATATCGTCTTCCTATCTATAGGTGGTCACGACAGCTTAATGTCGCTCAATGAGGAAAACACTTATGTCCATAACTCCAAAATACTGAGGGCATCATTTTGATATTTTCTGAGATTTATATACACTGTAGGCATTAGTAGCATGTGAATTTTGGTGACGATTGAGAACAGTTAATGGACAATCCCGTTCGCACCTCCTCGGTCAGAGGACCCCAAGCTCGGGTTCGGAAAATGTCATCTTTCTCTTCCAGGTTCGTGTGTGTGTGTGTGTAGTGATGTAATATAGTCTTAGGTCTGTGATGTAAAATGAAATACTGTGTGAAGATTTTTTTCACTGGATTTAAGGGTGGGAGAAGACTGGCTAAACATACAGTATATGGCCCTCAGTTCTAAATTTATTTCTTGGCCAGATCCTTCACTCTGGCCCACATCTTGTTTGCCAGAGTCAAGACAGTCTCTCCTTTGGCAGTCCTGGACCATGTTCAGTTCGCATGCCCTATGCCAGTGCCGACTGAATACCACCTGTGCCAGCTTCATGCCAGACCTGGCCCAAATGCCTTTGCTGTGTCGGTACTCCTCTTTGTGAGTAGATCAATGAGGTTTTTGTAGCATTTGGTCATTTTAATTTTATTAATAATGTCCCCAAGGAAATCTGTTTAGGACAAGGTGGCGCTTTATCTTGACAGCATAGTCCAGATATAACACATTTAATCTTAGAGGGAAATACTAGTTACAGTTTGTCAAATAACAATCATGACACAAGATCAGAGATTTTCACATTGAGTCAACCCGTTAGACAATCGCATTACACTGTGCTACAGTGACATATTTCACACTGTAATCTATATGCAAATATTTGCCACTATTTTCATTACACCCTTTATGGCCAACGTGAATGTTAGTAAGTGACAATACGTAATAATTCAAAAACAGGTATCTAACCTCCATTCCTCTCTCACTATTCACGTTTTGCATTCTGTATGCTGAATCATCATAGTTCTAAATATTTCATTTCATGCGTCTTCAAGCGCAATATGATGAATGGAAATGTTTATGTGAAATCAGGCCTGTCTTGCTCCAGCATGGAGACGGCAAGGACAAACCAATGTATGTGTGAAATAATGTTGCACTGTCGCAGTGCAGCGCCAGAAGGACACTATCAGAGTCGCATCTGGGCGCTCACACAGGCTAATCCTCTCTTTACAATAGTAAATGTTTGATGAGTCACTTCAACGGGAGGGGCAGAGGTAGGGTTGATTTTCACAGCGAACACCCATTAAAGCACCAACTGTTTCCCAGCGTGTTCAGAGTCTCTCGCTGTGTTTGTCTCTGTGTGCAGCTGTGGGTGTACACACAGCCAACATGTGCGTATCACACTGGCTGCATGGCCCTCTTTTGTGTTAACTGGAACATCATGATTCATATTGTGAAAGGAAGGCTCGTCTCTCTAAATGATTTTGGCCCAGAAGCACTGGCCAAAAAATCATCAACTGTGACGGCCAGTCAACGCAGTAGAATAAAGAACTAATGCTCTCGATAAAAGGTTCACACAGAATTTCTATTTTAAATCAGTGTTCATTTTTCAACTCTAACTAGAACTCCATGGCCAACTATTGGGTCTGGATTTTTCCTTCTCGGACTGCATTGTGCGTGTATGTAAATTGAGTGATGTGTGACATCACAAACAATTTTAGTATAGTTGTCGAAAAGGTAAAACAAAACAAAAAATGTTCAATAGTGATCTGATGGGTATTAAGGTCATACTTCACTTGCCACCCATTAAACCTGTGGAGCTGTTTCCCTGGGTTCCACTAGTTCAGCACTGAGTCTTTTTAAAATGCCTGGAGACTGTTATGTTCATACTGTTACAGTAAACATATGCATCGACATTTCATAAGAAAAAAATAAACAAATAAAACAACAAAAGGTTTGAGACTCCCTGATGGACATGAGCAGCTACTGTATAAGGTTTCTCGAGGTTGGGATCGAGTCATTTCTTGGCTTCACAGGTTGTAATTTGTTTTGTGTGTATATTGAATTGAGTAATAATAATAATCCTACAAATGAAATGTATAAATTACATTCCCTGCTATACATATCAACTAAACTTGTTCTGGCTTCTGTCAGCATCGTCTGATAAAAGCAATGGAAACTACTCCGGCCCTAAAGCTCTGTTTGAATGGGGAAGATTTTAAAAACATTCAATTTCTCTATTTTTCGTTGCGGTATTTTTGGTAGACCTTGATTGGAGTCAAGCTGTGCTGATTGGACATGATTTGGAATGACAAGCAATTTTCTATATAAGGCTCACAACTGACAAAGAAAATCTCATCAACAACAAGCCATGCGGTTAGAGGAACTGCTTGAGGAGTTCATTTGGCAAGGGCAAGGCTACAAAAATATCCTACTGCACTTTCTAGGAACACTGACATAAAGTTAAAAAAAATGCCCCAATTCAAAATTCATCTAGCATATCTCTATCGTTAGAAAAAGTCAAGTTGCCATTTGCAAATTATGCTGTTACCATAAGTGTTACCAATGTAACATAACGAAGTTAAAATTAACCTTTTTTCAGGTTGCATATTATTAATTTTAAAAAAGAATATAAGAAAATGTCATTAATTTTCTTTCCAAGTGAATTATTAATTCTGGAACTGCCAGTCTAAATACGTCCAAATATTCCAATCACTTTCAAAAAGATTCCTTTGCTGGATTGAGAATGAAAATTTTCACAAGACAAAGTAAATCATACGAATGAGTTAGGGCTCAATAGAAAAGTGGAAATTCAATGAAATTGTCATTGTATCTTCGGACAAAATGAACTTCAAAAATTAGCTTCACAGCACAATTAGGCCTCAGGAAACAATTTATTTTTTTAATCCGTACTTTGGTTTCCTGTGATATAGTAGTGTTCTTCCTGTTTCCCGAGCCATGGGATATTTGAGGGGGCTTTAATTGGTTAGTCACAGACTAGAAAAGAGAAAAGAGTTTCATTTATTTCAGAATTATTTCTACTTGGTAAAACATTTTAGTGGCATATTCTTATACTCAAGGCAACAGCGGGAGTTATTATAAAATTATTCGAAAAAAGTACAGCGAGCTTCTAATTTATGAGGAGGAGATATACTGTAGTTCCAAATAAAAGTCAAAGACCACTAGTTAACCACTATTTTATTGATCTTTTTTACAACAGTCATTTTTACATTGAACAATAAATAGTAGTACAGACAAAAAATACTAATGTTTTTTGCACCAAACTTTGCAGAGATATGATAGAGGGCCAATGAAGAACCCATTACATTTTGTCGAGGCTCTTGATGACGGTGAAATTGCTGGAATTTGTTTTCACCATTTGAGTCCTTACAGGGCTGTCACACTATATAAACCAGGATGTAAGCTGCTTACTAGTGGAAAGTGGAACACAGAAAAACACAATATGGCAACATTTCTTTTTCTGTTATGTTAAATGTTTTGCATTTGTAGAGAACAAAAGAGTGGATAATTTCTTAGACCATAGAATAGCATTTTGTAGAGGAAAGGGAGAAATGTCCACCAACGTCCTTTTCTCCACCAGTTTCTTCACTTGAAATTTTGAAATTAAAGATCTTTTCTTACATGGAATCACCAACCTGTCACTCGTTGCTACATATAACGTAGCATTGGCCCAAGGTCTGAAATTGTTGTTTACCAGAGATAAATCCACCATGTATGTTTTGTGTGGAGAGCCTTCTCCTCCTGACTGTGCCTCCACACTGTTGTCCACTCTCATTCCCCGTCCTCATCACGCAGTTGCTTTCAACTGTCACTCTCACACTAAAAGTAGAGCTGCTGGGGGTAGGTGGTGGGGGGCTTAACTTGAACCAATCACGGCAGATAATATGTTTAAATCAGTCAGCGGCTGTGAAAGCCAACCCTTTGGATTTCAATTCCTTACTTCAAGACCTCAAAGCTTCATTGCTTCATTCCCCTCATCAGATCTGAAATGGGGCCTATATAGCACAAAGACTTTTTTTCAGTGGTTAATCAATCGCATAATTAAAGACTTCACACTGGTTCTATGGGTATTCTGTTTTTAGATTGACATTTTGGGCCTTTGCCTGGCATCTACTGTTTTGGAGTTTTTCATACAATGCACACATGTTGCCCTATACTGTAAGTCATAAACAGGACACATGGTTAAACCATGTAATTAAGAGCTCTTTATACCTTTAAAATACATCAGCTTCAAAAACAGTTGTTACAAATAAACTGGCAGACTGTCAATGCAGCTCAATACCGTTTAATTAAGTCCTACGCTGACAATAATATGATACGTCGGCAGAAAAAATAGGTGAGGTTCATTACCACGTGTTTCCACAAGGTGGCACTCACTATCAACTACAGTGATCACTCATTCATCGCCGTTAATGGGGGGACAGAACCCGCCGGGATAAGTGAAACCCGCAAAGTAGAGTTTATCTTTGCACAACAACATCATTTAAGTACTTTGGATAAAATGCAACGCGGGTTGTAGTTAAGGTAAGCTGTTTTAAGAGAAACTAAGACAAAAGTAACGAACACTTTCACACTTTATTTGGCGATGTCTTAAGTCGTCCGTGCCGCTGGCCGGCCGGGAGCCCGCTGCGCTCACAAATTATAAACACAGCTGTTCTACTGTACTATCCGATTTTTACAAAACTTTATTAGAGCAAACACATCATAACAAATATGGAGGAGAAAGTATCCGGCTTGACTCTGGCTAAATCAACGGCACGTTTGAATAGTGGACGAGACTAAGCGAGAGGCTGTGAAGACGCGCACCGAGTCAGCTCACGTACAGTACAGTGTGTGGAAAAATTACATCCACTTGCTCTTGTTGGTCGATCTCGTGCTGGGAACCAGTCACCACCTTTTATGAGTGCCTGACTCATAAAAGTATGTACAAAGTATGTACAAAGCCTCCGAGTCAACTCATATCTTTGAAACATTGCGTCTTTCTGCAATATAGCTCCCGATATGGCTGTGTTGTTTCATTTTTCATTTATGAATGCTTCTGAAAAATCCGCAATGCACTGAGGGCGCAAAAGTTGAAGTGCGAAGTAGCAAGGGATCACTGTACTGTAATTTACTGTATACAGTACTTCCACCAGAACGACTTGAATGGGAAGTTAAATGTATTCCATGCAAATCACGATGATAAAATTGTTTAAAAAACGTTTTTGTTTCTAATTCTACAACTAGCAAGTAAGCTGTGTGTTAAGTTTTTATTGGCAACGAACGTTAAATAAAATTGATCGATAAATTATTTCTCACTTGTTGCACGTACTATTTTTTTAGTAATGGGCTGTGATTTGTATAACGCTTTTCTACCTTCGGTACTCAAAGCGCTTCACACTGTAACTCATTTACCTACTGATGACGCAGCATCAGGAGCAACTGGGGGTTCAATATCTTGCTCAAAGATACTTCGAACGCGGTCACAATGGGCGGGGATCAAGCCCACAAGCTCTGGGTGGGGGGACGATTTCACATAAACACTTACACCGTGTGTTAGTGTACTCTTGCACGTGAGTCAGCAGGATTTGAAAGGCTTACAATTCAGATGCAGGCATTACATAATTAGCGAAGTAAATGGTGATCATTTGTTGGTGTCTACCATGCCTCATGTCATTGTTCACCACTCAAGAGTTAATTTTCATCATACATTTGGTCATTTGTGCCAGTTTTTCAACTGAATATCTCTGTATGAAGGTGTTGAAGCCGTTAAAAAAACATGGATAATGCCACAGTAATCAGGACGCCATTCATTATTTGACAGAAACACACCCAGCCTGTCTTGGGTGTGTAATCTGGGATACCAATTTTTTTTTGTTAACTGTTAACATCTAGTGAAAGTTTAGTCGGAATTGCCTACGGAAGCCCGTTTAAAATTAGTGGCGGACCAGCCTATGGGCAGGTACTATTTTTTTTGCCCCCCCAAAAAAAGCTGAATGACGGACGACGGAAGAGTGCCCAGGCTGCTGACGGATGATGAATGACGGAAGCTGCATTTGTAGTTAAATGCCCAGCTCTGGTTAATACACCTGCTTGTGAGTATCTGCGAAATTACCAATACACGGTCTAACCCACCTCTGCGCAGATTTAAATCATGTGTGGTATAGGATTTATGTCAGTCACGAAAATACAGCCCATATACACAGACCATCATTTATTGCACTAAATACACACTGTCATTGAGTGGGACCAGAAGCCGCGCTGCCTACAAAGAGATCAGGCAAGTTAACCACAACTATCATTTCCTGTGAGTTGTTTCTCGGCTTAATAAAACATTTTGAGATAAAATGGCTGCATTTGGGGTCACTGGTGGCGGATTGGTACATTTACCTGACTATGGCACATGTAGCGTGGATTCAGTTCACACTCAGTGATGGAACAGCTAGGATGAGCTCCATCTCCCCGTAAGACTGAGCAAGATAAGTGACATACAAAATGGATGGGTGATTGATGTTGGGTGACTGAGGATAAATGTCTGGAAGCAGCAGCAAAACCACTCACCAGCTACTCACCCCCAATGTGCACTTTTGAAGGAAGGCACTTCATCTTCACAGGGTAACACTCATGCAACTAATCTGTTTTCTAACTAATAATCAAATTCACGAGACGTCCATAATTGCTGGTGACAAACGCACAGAGCTGCGAGTCAGCTAAGCTGCTCTGCAGTTAAAGGTAATGAGACATAAAGTTTGCTTCACTTCATTTGGCGTGAATGCTTCATGGCAGCAGTGAGTCAGTGCCTCAAATATTGTCCGTGGACTTTTATTATGCCGCAATCCAGCCAAAAAATTGTCTCTGTTTGCTCATTTTGTTTTGTGTACAAAACTTTGGAACAAGGGAGGGATATGTTTGCAATGCCATTGTGAAAAAGCAAATGACTCAGTGGTGAGTATTAACAATCATATCTAAAAAGGGTTATTTAGGATTTA
This sequence comes from Filicampus tigris, assembly GCF_054856515.1. Taxonomy (NCBI): domain Eukaryota; kingdom Metazoa; phylum Chordata; class Actinopteri; order Syngnathiformes; family Syngnathidae; genus Filicampus; species Filicampus tigris. The sequence continues at coordinate 18,031,760 of NC_141229.1, read as the reverse complement.
TGAGCATATTAAACAGCTTCAGTGATGGGGACACTTTGTAGTTATGATAACGAGTGAACGTGGAATATTAAGAATAATGGCATACTGAATGTGTGTGTTTAGCAGTGAGATTTATGGGGGAAAAAACAATCAGGCTGCTTCAAGCATGTTCTCAGCTTTAATGAGTCATTTCAAGATGTAACACAGTCAGAATCATTTATAGCGTTTCAAATTACATTGTGCCAGAGCTAATTATCTGAGCTGGTTTTATTATCTGTTTCAAATTGCATCTACACTGTCACTCGGTTGTTATTGTTTAATGGGCATCGTGGTTAAAAAAGCTTTGAATTTTTCATTATAGTTAGTTTTTGACTTTCATTTTTCAAATCCAGTTAGTTTTAGTCAGTTTATAGAAGGGAGTTTATTAGTTTTGAGGGGTTTTTTCCCCCATTTTAATTTTTCTCAAAAATGCTTTGTTTTAGTTTAGTTTTTATGTGTTTTGGTATTAGTTTGACTCTTTTTTATACAGGGCATTTGTCGAGGGTGAAATTGAAAAAAAAAGTATTGTTTAGCAAACTATAGTTTATATCCATCCATTATCGATACCGCTTATCCTCACAAGGGTCGCGGGGTGTGCTGGAGCCTATCCCAGCTGTCTTCGGGCAGTAGGCGGGGGACACCCTGAATTGGTTGCCAGCCAATCGCAGGGCACACAGAGACAAACATCCGCACTCACAATCACACCTAGGGGCAATTTAGAGAGTCCAATCAACTTACCATTCATGTTTTTGGAATGTGGGAGGAAACCGGAGTACCCGGAGAAAACCAATGTAGTTTATAATTAAAGAAAAAAAACCTTTAACTTATTAACAGATGAACAACAATCCACAAATCAAATGCAGGTACTGTATAACAGTCCACGAACTTTGAAGTGCAATAAGAATAGTACATAATAGTGTTTTTAAGTTTAGATTATATGCATTCCAATGTACAATAAAAGCATTCATGAGACATGATGAATACTTTAAAAAGTAAGGGCTTTTTAAAATGTATTTTTATATGTTTAACTTGCATATTCTTCTGTCCATTACTCTAAAAAACAAATTCAAGCTCTGTTAATGCATGTGTTCCTTGCTGTTGAATTGCATATTTCTCACGTGAATTTATTCCCCTGGAGAAGTAGTGACTGTATTCCACGCCATTACAAGGCACTTGGTTTTATTTGTGCCAGTCATAGACAGACTGGCAGATGAAAAATCTTTATTTGATCAATTCCAATGCCAACTTACAGCACCTATTTGTTTATACATGCACCAAAAATGGACACTAGAGGTTACCTCGCACACTCCGCAAATATGCTGGTGTTAGTTCAACGACATAGGGTGTCTCTCTCTGTGCCTGAGAGTTGCCTTCATTTTGACACTTTGACAACTGTTTGGTTGGCCAAATGTTTCATCCTTGGACGTGCATTCATCGCTTGATGGCTGTTCAGATGTTCAGGTCTTGCAGAGTTTTTGGGCTACCTTCAAAATGATATGGCAGCAAAACAGACAGAAAAATATGGACACAAAACAATTAACATTACATAGTCCATTTCTTGTAGTCCTAAATGGCCAAAGGAGAAAACACACGTTTTTTTTGCAACTTAACACCCGTGTTTTACAGTGTGTGTTTTACATTCAAAGTACTCAGACCCCTTGAAATGTTTCACTTTTTGTGTCATTGTAGCCTTTTGCCAAAATAAAAAAAAATCATTTTATTTCTCATTAATGTACACTCAGCACCCCTTCTTGACAGGAAAAAAATATAGAACATTTTGTAAATTTATGAAAAAAGAAACATAGAAATATCATATGGTCACCAGTATTCGGACCCAGTGCTCAATATTGAGTAGAACACCAAAAGGTTCAGTTTTGGGCTCATCACACCAGAGAAGCTTTCTCATAGTCTGGGAGTGCTTCATGTGTTTTATGGCAAACTCTATGTGGGCTTTCATGCGTGCACTGAGGAGAGGCTTCCATCAGGCCACTCTGCCATAAAGCCCCGACTGATGGAGGGCTGCAGTGATAGTTGACTTTGTGGAACTTTCTTCCATCTCCCTACTGCATCCCTGGAGTGCAGCTACAGTGATAATTAGGTTCTTCTTTACCTCTCTCATCAAAGCTCTTCTGCCACGATTGTTCAGTTTGGCCAGATGGCCAGGTCTAGGAAGAGTTGTGGTCATCCCAAACTTCTTCCATTTGAGGATTAGGGAGGCCACTGTGCTCTTAGGAACCTTGAGTGCTGCAGAAATTCCTTTGTAACCTTGGCCACATCTGTGCCTTGCCACAATTCTGTCTCTGAGCTCCTTGGGCAGTTCCTTCGACCTCATGATTCTCATTTGCTCTGACATGCACTGTGGACTGTAAGGTCTTATATAGACAGCTGTGTGATTTTCCTAATCAAGTCCAATCAGTTTAATTAAACACAGCTGGATTCCAATAAAGAAGCAGAAGAAATGGACAGCATGTGAGTTAAATATGAATGTTTTTTGCAAAGGGTGTGAATACTTATGACCATTTGATATTTCTTCTTTTTTTTTTTTTTTTTCGTAAATTAGCAAGAATTTCTGCATTTCTGTATTTTTCTTTTTACTGTGTACTTTTTTGACTTTGGTTTGGCAAATGGCTGCAATGAAAACTTTCAAGGGGTCTGAATACTTTCCGTACCAATGTAAATTGGTGAGGCCTTGTCTTCCAGATTGGGGAAGAGCATGACAATTCCATGGACATAGATAATGCGGACATTAATTTTTCACACAAACACTTCAATGCAATCAAATTCCTTCAAGGACACTTGATTGCATTGAACTTATTTACATGTTAAGTTTTGGACAATCGGCATATTGTTTGTCAAGCAGCTGACAATTGACACTCATTAGGCTGAACGGAGTCAGCGGCGCTACTCACAACTCCCGAAAATGTCACATGCAGCTCGTCACTCTAGCTGCTTACAACCTGTTTCAACCAAAACATGTTGAATACCGTGTTAATAAACCCAACTGGCCGTGTAGCCACGGGTCGTTACACGAAATACAACTATTGTCCAATCTGTTTTAAGCAATATGAAATAGAAAACCCAATTGTAAAACTAAGTAATGGGGCAAACTTGAAAAAATTATGCTAAAGAAAATTCTGTCGGATCCGACCAGTCAACTTAAATCATTACCTAAGGGTGTGGTTTCCATTTCAAATAGATACATAGGTGTGTGGAGCAAGGAGACATATAAACCGTCCAGGATACCGGCTCTCGAGGACCGGAATTGCCCACCCCCGGTCCAAAGCAATGGTGTGTGTGGTAAGGAGGTGAAAAAAACGGATCAAAAAGAAGACTTACTGTAACAGAAGGTTGATAGATCTAGTGACGGAAGACAAGAGGGAGGTTGGCTTTAGAGGAGCAGGAAGCAGATGATGCAGAAGATAGGCATACATGGAAAAGGATGAACCCTAACGGGACAAACCGAAAGGAAAAGAAGTTGATGGATGGAATATAAAATAAGCCAATATAAAATCCATCCATTTTTTTTTTATACTGCTGGGACATGTACATTTGGAGCCTTTCCCGGGTAACTTTGGGCGAGGGGCGGACACCCTGAACTAGTTTTTATTCAATCACAGGGCACATTTAGAGACAGACACATCACACTGTCACTAAGTGGGAACTGAACCCAGTCAGTCAAGTGTAAAATGCATGTAAATTTAAGTACAGTAGATGCCATTTTGTATGGTACTAAGAATGGCTACAAATTGTGCCCTAAAAGCTCCAGAAATAGTCATCAAATATGGTGGGATTTGATTAAATTACAAAAACTGTGATTTCCTTTGAGAGTCATTGAAATGAACGACACCTTTGCTTTTCATCATGTAGAAGAAATGTTAATATATATAACCCAAATTTGAGTCGTGGCCAAATTCGACTCCAAATCTAATATTACCATCTGCCCTAGAGCCATGTGTCAGAAGTTGAGCGGTATCACACTTCTTTGCATATCTTCTAGATCAAGACAAACAATTGTGCATAATAGCGGCCGCGGCCAGAAGATAAGGGGCGGAGATAAATGGGATATCGGGTTGGCGAGCGCTTTGATGTGACCCAATGCATCAGACAATTACATCAGCCCATGTCATTTCGAGTTTGGCCTCCTTCGTCATTTTCAGATCCACCTTGTTGAAACCACCTGCTTGAAAAAGACATGGCTTGACTGTGAAACAACTACAGCAGAAGAATATAAATGCTCAACATAATCTAAAGGCACTCAGAGGGGATGCCAGTACAATCACAGAACCCCTCTAATGATGCTGTGAGCTGTCGACCATCACACTAAGTGGGCGTAACGAATAGTTTCCAATTCAACAAAGACACACTACTAACATTTATAATTTATTTCATTTATAATAGGATTCGTCACAACACAATTGCATTGATGAGCTAGATGTCCATAAAATGCATGTAGACTGTATATTTGCCATTAGCGGTGACAGCAGTGCCTCAAGAAGTATTCATCCTCAGCTGAGTTAGTCATCTGATAAAATAGCAGCAACATAGAGTATGTTATTACATTTTATTCTCAGCCAACCTTCAATGCTTGCAGCACATTCCACTCAAAATAAATAACCCATCAGTCAGTGAGTTCGGGCTGCGTGTTTTTCAGCTTTTGTATTCCCAACCAAGGAAAATTTGGCCCAATTGCACAGTTTGTACGAAAAAACATCCACACACCCATGGAGGGGTGTTGCATTTGCCAGCACCTCCCATCCCCCCATGGGCAAAAAAAAAACTCATCTTCATAGCTAATCCAGCTGGAGGCATTCAGGATAAGCATATTAGATTTCATTTCAGTGTGTGAAAAAGATGCCACGGTGTCTTCGCATCTTCATATCAGTATCAGCTCATGTTCATTTCAATTCAACTTTATTAATCCCAATGGAGAAAATTGATTTGAAAGCAAGAAAAGTGCCTCAGACAACAAGATAAGATACATAAAAACCGAGCCAAGTTTAGAGTGCGTGAGCGAGAGAATGTCTGCAAGAGAATTAAAAAAATGTTTTTGATTATGTTGTATCTTTGCTATATTCAAGGACGAATACAAGTATTCTAAATATGTGTGTTTAAAGAGTTTATGAAAAGAAAACTGGTCTAAAGAAACTGATAGGCAAATTGCTTTTGAACATTTTAACTTCCGGGCCAAGATAAAAGGAGCTCTCGAGGGAAATAAATTACAGCCGCAGTTTGTTTCCCGACTTATGTTAAATAATCACATAACAGAAGATTGGATAAAGGCTCGTTTTCTGTTTTTCGATTCCCACTTTTTAGACAAGAAACAGGAGATGGCTTGTTCCTGTTCAGTCTTCTAGCACAGTGGTCCCCAACCACCATTTTGGACCGGGCCATGGCGGGCCACACAGATGAAAGAAAGAAACTTACAGTACTTTCAGTGTATTAATATCTGACCCTGAAAAAAATGTTATTTTGAAAAGTGACCGGATTCTCTCCTTTACATCCGTCTGTGACTGACTCTTGATACATGTCAAGTTGTCTCGGTCACGCAACGCTAATATTAAATTCAGAAGCTAGCAAAATTAAGAAAATAAACTGACGTATTTGGAAAGTTTATTTGCAATGGGAAAAGGCCCAGTGAGGATTCAACGCAAGAGCATATTCCCAAAAAGAAAAATAAAGGTGAATTTCACAGACAATACCAAAAGACCTACTTGAAATATGCATTTACGGTGACAGGTGATTACAACGCATATTGTGCCCGCTCTGCACAATGTGCGGTGAGTGCCTCTCCAATGTGTCAATGAAGCCTTCAAAACTGAATTGTCAACAAATGTGCCTTGACCTGTCATACTTGGTGGCTAACTGCCCGAGCTGGGCATTTTACTAAAAATTTGCGGTCCGTTTATCGCCTTCTGCCTACAGCCGGTGTATACCCTTGCGTCGTCCGTTTATCCGCCATTTTGTCAGGCCGGACCAAATAGTAATCGCCTATAGGCCAGTCCACCTATCACTTTAAACGGGCTTACGTTAACATTTCCGACTACCAACTTCGACGAAAATAGACAATTACATAGATGCGAATGGCTTCCGACTATGCTTAGTCAACTATTTTTTTTTAATTTCCCGTCCATCGTTTAACGCCTACAAAATGGGTGTCCATCATAAGCGGATAGGCAGACCAGTCTGTCACATTGGCAGTACGCCCAACTCTGCTAACTGCATTGCTAAGGCTAAAAAGTCATTCAAAATTGGTGAAAAAAAAAAAACCCTGTGGATTTGCATTTATTATTGAAGCCGCCAACCAAACCCCAAAGCCCCCCATTCCCATCCACCCCACCTCCCCGACTCTGTGAGTAGTTGCCGGTCCGCGAAGGGTAAAGACCTATATGAACCGGTCTGCGGCAGAAAAGAGGTTGGAGGCCACTGTTCTAGCAGACAGAAGAGATATGGCCTTTCCACTCGTGAATATCTGAGACCTCTATGTGTGAACATCTTGAAACGGCGTGGACGTTGCGCGCGCCTGCTGACCCACAAGCGCACGTTCACCAATTCACACGCAGAATTTAATATTTACAAATGATAAGTCATGATAAATACTTACACAACATTAATAAACAGATAAACACATGTGTACATCGTGTATATATATATATATATATATGGATCTGAAAAATGTGAAACTCGCGAGTTTGTTGATCTGAAAAACACGTGAAAATCGTGCATATATTTGTGGATCTCAAAAACCGGACTGTCTAAAAATGTTTAATGTACAAAGTACGTCTAAAAAAGCTTAATGTCAGAAAACTGCTATGATTCGTCACCAAAATTCACATGCAAATCTCTACCTATGCCCACTTCAACCTTTGAAAACGATCCCCTCGGTAGTTTGGATTTCATGGACATTAATCGTTTTCTTCATTAAGCAACATTAAGTCCCAATCCCAATACCACCCCTTACGTCTTGTCTTGTCCTTTAAACATAGATATTAGTATCAATGGCTCAAAATAAGCCCATTCAGGCAAAACAAAGATGGGAGACGGAGGCGGCTCGTGATGTGTTGGATGAAAAGTGGAAAGAGGCGTTTATAGTAGCACATCGGACTACAAACTCAAATATCTGGAGATAATTTGAATGGAAATTATGCTATAGATATATCAGGACCCCAGATATTGTGGCAACGTTCCTAGCTTATGTTGGAGGCACTGTGGCACAGATGTGCCAAATCACACACATGTCTTTTGGACATGCCCTAAAATACAGGGTTTCTGGGACGATGTGTATGAAGCAATAAATCAGGTTCTCAAAATGCCAATTCCTAGGGAGTTAATGGTGGCCATACTTGGTATCACACAAATAGGGGTGCAGGGAAGAGCAGCAAACTACCTTCTGAATCTTTTTTGCAGCCGCTCTGAAGTGTATCACAATTTCTTGGTTGCAAACAGGACCACCCTCCTTTTGACTCGTCGATTTTATAAGCTGACAGAACTTTATCAAATGGAAAGAATAACTTACTCATTGAGACTTCAACTACATATTTTCAAAATGCGAAGGATTGAATACAAATGTATGAATAGGTAATGTTTGTTTTTTTTGTGCTCTGGTTGTATAAAGGTTTGTGTTTGGCTTTGCCATTTTTGAATCATAAGCATACTTTCGATTATCGCTACATAGGAAGGCTGTTTTCGGGAATGATTGCATCACCGTAGTGACTCTTATTTTATCACATTTTTGGATGCATATATTTGTATGAATGTTTTATTGTTTTTAAGAAAAACCCTTAGTAAAATATAAGTTTTATAAACCTAGATTTGCGAGGTCACGAGAACAAAGACCTGTCCCGATTCTCCGTAAACTTTATGGGCAGGGTTACAGACATGGGGCGTATGGCCCTTCAGCACAAAGACAGACCCCGATCTTCCTAGATGACGAGGAGAAGAGTTGTAAACGCTCCGCCGCCTTGGAAACAGTCGACAACAACATGGTGGGAAAAGAAACGAAGAAGGGAAAGACATACATGTAAGTAGATTTTCACAGTAATCACACTAGGGGTTTGATTAGATGTTGTATACTTTGGTTACTTGTTCTGAGTTGTTGGCAAATGCTCGCTATAGAGTTGGTTACCAGACACAAATAGCAACACCGACACTATTGACAAATTGATTTTCAAACTAATTATGACACTTGAGCCCGTTATAGAGTGTGCGCATGTGTGTACCCCGCTTTATGGTTCAAAGTCTACTTTTTAGTAAACCTACAAGGATTGAATACAATCTGTTCGGGCAAGTTAGTTGAACTCTGATTTGTTTGGATCTGGGCATAGTTGAAGTTATGAAAAATAATTGCATTCTCGGGCCATGCCCTGCCTCTTGCCCAAAGTCATCTGGGATAGGCTCTAGCACACCCTTGACCTTAATGAGGACAAGCATTATAGAAAATGAATGGATTGATACGTGTTGGCCTACTCAACCAAATTACCTCTGTCCCAAAGTGCTGTTTTAAACATTTATATGGGCTACATTTTACCTCCAAATGCAGCTTTGGCCAGCTTCTAAAATATACAACATAAGTTTTATACTGCAATTGAACCAGCCTGTTGACCCATACATCCATTTATAACAGGGTTTCTCTCATGTACATTTTAAACCATCCAGCTATAGTTCAAACAAGATACCACACCATAAGAATTTGTAAGATTCAAATGAATGATTCACCAACTGGGAATGCATCAATGAGTTAGGGAATATGTTGCATTCTGCTTCTACTGAGGTCAGTGAGTGATACCATCCTTAATTTCAATCTACAATAGACCACACCCTTTTTCACTTTATTTTGGAAATTTCCTTCTACATTCCATAATGACTGTTGGTTGTTCATACTTAGCGATAGAGGTCATGGAAAAAGTAAAACTAAACCACGGATGAATGACTGTTTCGTAGGAAGGACTGTCGTTTCACCAAACAGGGCAACAACAACACCCTATTGTTGACCATCCCCAAAGAAAACACACACAGAGGCATAACTAGAGGGACCCCACACCTGTAATTAGGGAATTGAAGAAGCTTTTTGTGCAAAGTATTAAAGGTCAAACGTCTGCAACAAACAAGAACAGCCCAGTTGCCTAGATTCAGTCTCTGCTGATAAGCATGACATGGATGACTGAGAATCTACACCGACAAAAATAAAACTAAAATACTCTGAAATGATTTTACACATTTCATACAGAATGGTAATTTACAAATGCACACAAAAGCAGCGCAAATAGAGCATCATATCTGTATATTTTCTCCTTACTGAATGAGCCAAATCGGCGAATAACATAACCATTATGTTCTCAAAGTTTAAGCCAAGGAAGCCACTGTGCATAAGATTATTTTGGGCTTCTTGCTCTATACTGAGTGAATTCATCAAGCTTTCCATGCCTAAACCCAACCTTTATAACAAAAAGATAAACAGAAACGGAAAACAAAAGAAACTAACGACCATGACATTCAAACGGCCCAAAAAGATGCAAATGTTGAGCATTCTTCATACATGTTAGTTGATGAGAGATCTTTTACATTACATACTTGTTCCCAGTTGCTGCTGCTGGCTTGCTTCATATTCTTTCCCCTACTGGTCAGTGCCCTCTAGTGAACAATATTTACAATACAATTTACAATTGGCATACTGTATTTGGTATTTTTCCACAGAATTTAACATAGCACTGCATAATATTGGCATGATAACATTTTGGCCACAATCAGTACAGTACTATCTGAAAATTATTTACTATTTGCAGTCTGCAGCATTTGTAAATTCTGCCCAGAGCTATAAAAAAAACAAAAAAAAACAAAGCTTGAAGCAAACAATGTGCCCAATAAACATGTACGTATAATTTTACCTCTAAAATGCAGAGGCTGGTGGTTTTAATTTCGCTAGCCTACATACTGCATAATCTCAGGATATTTAATCCCCAAGCCATAATCCTAACTATTTATGAGCAAGTCATTCGCTTTCTAGATAATTAGCGGTAACTAGATGATAAAATGCTGAATATAATACAAGAGTGCCGCGAAAAAATGTGAAAAGAATGAATGTTTATTCTAACTAAATATACAAGAAGCAATGTTCAGGTAATTATTGACTCATACTTTAGTAAAATATAATTATTTATGCGTCATTTCCCATCCTCCAAGGCCATTTTAACATCCAAATGAAAACCTTTTCTTCTATTATGTAGGACACTGAGCTCCTGGGAGTCAACCAGTAATGCTGCACCGTGACATTTTCTCAGCCACACGGGAGCTCTAGTAACGAAAATGGGCTTCTTCTCACCTCGCTTTCAGACTAAAGGGTGAGATTAGACTTTTGAAAAAGGATCGCCAGGAGATCAATGATTCATCTCACTTTATTACCACTATGCATAAGTCATGGCCCAGGGGTTTCATTAGGCTCTTCTAAAGTTTTACATCTTGTGAACAAATACAGAAGTGTCTCATGAAATGAACACAGACGTTAACTGTGACTTCACTACAGTAAAATTTGGAAGGTCGAACAGGGCCTTTTTGAAGGCCCTAAGTATGACTTGCAAGGCGTGGTTATGTGTTCTTTGTCCTCGTACTCCAATTTATGTTCACATTTCAAAAACATGCGTGAGAGCGAGACTAAATTGTCCATCGGTGTGAAGGTGAGTGAAACATGTTTGTCTTTATTTGCAGCTGGCTGACAACCAGTCCAAGGTGTACCCCTTCTCTTGCACAAAGTAAACTGGGATTGGCTCCAACTCACCGACGGCACAAATGGACATAAACAGTGTGGAAAAATGATGAATGGATTTTCTACTCAAAGTTGTAATTAATGGATTTAACGGGCTGCCAAAAATGCAATATATGCAACACAACAGCCAGTTCCCCAAACGAATCCATTGAAAATAAGTGGGGCCACATTTAACTATTTATTTGTCTGTTGTAATCAGAGGTGTCAAATCCAGTCCAGAAAGTAAAACCCCTGCCACAGTTTGGCTTCTGCCACAGGTAATTCTACGCAGTGAGCGTGTTTGGTTGAATAGAAGCACCTGTGGCTAAAGTAATAATAATAATAATAATAATAATAATACATTTTTTTATAAAGCGCTTTTCAAAACACTCAAAGACATGTCTCAAACTCAAACTGTGGCAGTGTTTTTACTTTCTTGACCTGGATCGTGCATCTCTGGTTGTAATTATGTGCAGATTGAAAGACATGTTTTGTATTTCTTTGACAGTTTTGTTTCTTTTCTTATTCAGTCTTTTTTCAGTTTTTCGGCACCAGACGGGTATACTCTTTCAGACATGGCGAATTGCGAATTTGTTTCAATGTATTTCTTCCACACTGTCTTCTCTTTGAGGAGCTGACTGATTGGCATTTCCTGAGATGCCATTTCTGCAGGACAAATAGCAAATGTTACTGCTGCACTACAGAAGATGACTGACAGCAGCCTCCAATCAGGAATGGGCACCTTAAGAGGAAGAAAGTGATGCACATACTAAGGGCCTATGACTGAGAGGGTCCTTAGAAAATAGTAATACGTTGGTCAAATTTTATGTGGTATTTTTTTTCCCCCTTCATCCCTAGCACCACTCCCACCTGCAATCGTAACAAGTCATAGCCTGAGGTTGCCGGGTCAAATTAAATGGCAAGATGTCTAAATTGAATAAATCTGTTCAAGGGTCAAACTGTCACCATAGAAAAACCTTTATTTAATATATACATTGTTTTAGATCCCTCAATGGTCCAACACACTTTTTTTTAATTAGGGTCGTGCATGGGGAGCTGGAGCTTATCCCAGATGAGTTCGGGGGAAAAGCTGAATAAACCATGTACTTGTCCTGGAGTCGCTCACAGGGCACAAATAGACAGAGAACCATTCACACTCATTATAATTTAGAACAGAACCCAAGCTACTGAATGGATGTCTGGCGAGTGAACCGCTACACGGTCAGTGACTACACGACAACATTTTAATATTCCCACCTGTCATACAGGTGTAAATCGATGTTAACTGCTGTAATACAAGGCATGTGTGGAGAAAAGGAGAGAGAGGCTCCTTCTGCACTTCACTTTTTAACTTTCTGTTTCAGTGTTTTATTATTTATTATACCAATTTTCCTCCAGGCCAGAGGAAATTGAATTTACACTTTGCTCTATATTTTTGTTGCACGCCACACAAAGAAGCAAAAGTACAAAAAAGTAGGCATACAATGAGCTAAGTCAAGAGTGATGGGGCGCCCAAATGGATCAGTGCCTCTGAACTTCAAAGCCTTGCTCATGGGTACTTCAACAGTAGTCATGGTGCAGACTCGGGTCCCTCCAACAACTAGTTGCAATTTCCCAAAGCACAAATGCTTATGGATAATCTACTCGTGATACACGAGTAAAAATAAGTGCTGCTGCATTTAAATGGTGAGTGACAAGCACAGTGACGAACATGCAGAAGGTGATTAATTTACATTGGTTTGTGAGTTGTGTCTCTTCAAGACTAAACGCAGCTAACATTATGCATTATGCTTGCATATTTGGGGTTCAAGGTTCGCAAATTTACCTATTGCATGTTTTTTTTCCAGAGAGAAACTATTCTCCTTTATTGGCTGACAAACTCACCTATTCACCATTTTTGTGCTCAGGCCTAAACCATGTATAATATAAAAAGCGCTTTGTCGCCATCTTGGGACATCTTTCAAAAGTCACAAACCTTTTAGGGGGTGTGGGGATTAGGACCAATCCCAGCTGTTCACTGTATTCTGTTACTGTTTTTTATTAATGATTTCTGCCATGGGCTGGGGATCAGTCCAGGGTGTACCCCGCTTGTCACTCAATGTTATCTGGGAGAGGCTGCATCTTAACTGCGACCCCAATGTGGACCCCGTGGTATAGAGAATGGATGGATAGATTATTATTTATTGTTGAATGAGCGATATGTAATGAGAAAACAGGACATTGTGCTGCACATTCATGTTTTGCAATAAAGTTCATTCATGTGTTGTAATAACTTTTACCTCCGTTGCACACACGGACCCTTCTGTGCTCACATAACATGCACACACACACACACACGGCCAGAGATGTATTATAGTCAAGAGTATAATTCTGCTGCCCCATTTATTACATGATGACGTGAGATAATTGTGACTTTACAAGTAGGCTATACTAAATTACCATAAAGTGACTAACACACTCTGACATGTTACTCCTGCATAGTAGCAAGATCGGTCACCTGTTCACTCCCTCAGGACAGCTGCTGTCCCTGGTTTTATGTAGCGTCATCAATCCTTTGCTGTAAAGTCCCCTTTCACCACGACGAGAGAGTCTTTGTGCGCCCTCAAGACCCGTGTGATGATTTGTCGATCGCCATCATGAACAGCACTTTCTCTCTCAGAAGAGTGACTGGGTGACTGAGTTCAGAAGGGGCAGCCGCATCTCTGCCTCACTGTGACTCAACATCAACAAATTTAAGGGGGATTAACTGGAGCCTGTTCTGATTTGGGGCCAGAGGCTTGGTACACCCTGGGATGACTGCCAGCCATGCACGAGGCACAATTCTCATGCTAGCATGCTAGCCATGCAACTGTGCTGCTTCCACATTAATATCTCTTCTTTATTCATTTATGATTTTTTACTGAAAGGAAAGATATATTCAGTAGCTCATAAGTGATGACACGGTTATTATTTGTGGTTCCAATACCCTTCTTGTTGGAGTCGACACAATATCGGCAAGACTTCAAACTATGATGCAGTGTTGAGCTTAATTACTTTCCAAAAGTAATTAGTTATATCTACCGTTACTTTCCCCAAACAGTGATTGAATTAGTTACCGAATTACTCCTTCATAAATGTAATTAGTTACCAGGGAAAGTAATGATTACCTCTTTGATGATACAGTACTTCAGTGTTGTCACTCACTTGCCACTTCATTAGATAGATGTTCATGTCCTATAAGAACCAGCATAGAGAGCATGCACATATCTGGGCTTTTCAAAGATAATAATGTCCAATTTGGAAACTGCCAGAGTTGTGTACATTATACCTGTTAGATATACCAACTTTGGACAATGAAATGAATGCAATCTCTTTTAGATAGAATGCTTTTTAATAAATTGCTCAAATTGTTTTTGTAAAGAAACAAAAAGATTAGTCTAGTACCATGAAGCAACAACAACATAAAACAACAATGAAACCAGTATAAGCTAATATTTACAACACAGTACATTCCAATCAAAAGGATAAATGACACAGAGAATAAATAAGATGCAGTTTCAGTACATACTGCTATTAGGAACCATAGAATCCAAGTCACTTGTTTCCACTAAAAACCTGAATGTGGCTACCCACTAGAACAACAAATGTAGTAGACTGAACAGTTTATTGTAACTAAGGAAAAAAGTTTGATTTAATTAAAAATATTCAAACCTTGTTGACTTAAAAAAAAAAAAACCTTCTTGTGTGCCAGCTCATGTCGATTATTCTACACGCCGGATGAGCTCACCAGCAGTGTGGACAGTGATGCGTGGCCAGGCAAATGCTATACGGTACAAAAACCCTCAGGCTCACTGACGGGCTAAAGAGAAAGAGACACTGTTGATTTGGCTACCTCATATCATACTCTCCAACGGTTGCTTGTGTAGAGATAAGCGCGTCTTTTGTCTCAGTGGAGCTGAAGCATATAAGGATTATGAATTGTCTGACAGGAGCACCTCCTGTTGCAGCAGGTTGGTACTGCAGCTGATAATAGAATTCATTTTTGTGAGCAGCATTTGGTTATGAACAGCTTTAATGTTAAAATCCACCCTTACCGCATTTTACGTTTGGATCACATCTTTAAATATTCAACTGTTGACTAGTTTCACTTCTTTAATAAAAGCACCCAAAGCCTAAACAACAATCTGAAGAATTTTTGCAACTATAAAACCTCTGCTGAGGTGAGACATTTGTTGGTTTGTTTTAAATTATGGTACCTTACGTACCTGCTGCTACAGTCTCACTTTTCCATGGAGGAGTTGGCTGTGAATTTTAGATGCATTCTGTGTTCGGTGTTTTAAACTTGGTGTGGTGGCGCTGCTGGACCATTAATTATGTAGCTCCCCTCTGTTTCTTAATTTCTCGTCTCACTGGTCGCGAGACATGAATTAATAACTTCATTTAATAAGCTATTTTTTTGTCTTGTTCCTGTCACACATCTATTAGTGAGGCATACTTTGGATGGCAGCAAGAGGATGCTGCAGTTATGTGCAGTTGTGTTTCTGTGTGGGCCTCATTGAATTCAGTAATTAATGATTTTGGTTTCAGAACTAGTGCGTGGGTGTGTATCTGAAGGTTTGCATACAAACTTTCTGTGTTCGTTGTTTCCTCCAGTGTTTTCTTAGCTGAGAAAAATATAAAATAACTCATGCATATAATGAATGCATCTATTACCAAAAAAGTTTGCAAAGAGTTCTTTGTAGAGAACAGCAGAGCTGAGCATTTTACAAAATTTTGCTGGTCCGTCATTCGGCAGTCTGTCATTACGTCATTTTTCACGTCAAACCGAATTCTAATCATCAGTCAGTCCGTCAGTAAAGTCCATCGGTTAGTCTGTCAGAAGTTCGTCTGTACGTCAGTACCACTGTTCAGTACTTGAGTAATTATTTTAAGGCACTCGAGTTGTGCACTTTCAAGGTGCGGCGATTCTCCCATCAAGACTTCTGACACACCCACCATGCGTAACCTGGAAATTGGTGCGGCACCACCAAAGTTGCGTGATTCGGTCAAATCTAAAGGTGGCCCTAATTTCCAGATCATGAAGTTTTTCTGAGACATGAATTCCACAGAGATCCATTTGGAAAATGTGTCACTTTAAATGTGAAATCAACTCACATAATGAATCCGGAGGTTATACTGAACATTCTATGTGCAGCTCATCTACAGGCTACTTTAAAGTAGCATGTGTTTTTGCAATCACTTTTTAATAAATCTAATTCAAATAATTTAATCAAAAGACCATGTTCATGACTGAACACGTTTGAAGCAAAACTGTGTGAGAGTTGCCAAGCAACGCATTGCATGTATCTCGCCACACACAATCAAATAATATCAAATGAAGTCTATAGCTCACGGCGCCATTACGATGACTGATGAATTTGTGATCGCCAAAACCCCATGAGCATGCGGAAATGCTCCTTGCTGGTGCCGCTGGCACTGATCCTTTTTCACCAATTAATATGATTTAATGTTGACGTTTGGCCCTCAGTGTAATGTAGTAGTAGAGTATACAGTACAGTAGATCCATTTTCATTTTAGAAACTGAAGGATCTAAATCTATGAAATAAAAAGTGCTGCCTCCCAATTGGAGTGGAATCTATGTGGGTGAGAGTCATTATTATTATTATATGCCAAATACGTGATTTTGACTTCACGTCACATAAGTGTTCAAAATTTTGGAAAATATTTAAGCATTATTAAGGAAATGGTGTTGACATAGTTGCTAAGATAATTTTAACAATAAAAGTACAAAATACATTTATACAAATAAATAATTTTCAGACCAATTAAGTTAAATCTGATTAGGTCATGATCTGCTACGATACATCGCTGATATAGATGGATGGATGAAAACATCAGAATAATAATACAAATGATAAGTACAATTTATTTTTTGTAAATAGAAAATAAACCAAATTAAAAATATGGCAAGCCAAAGCGGTATAAACTTATCCAGTCTTACCCCTTAAATAAGATTAGATTAGATTCTCCTGTAATATTCAGTACAGTATTCAAGAATAAATAGATAAGTACATAAATAAAAATAAGCAAACTATGATTACTGCAATTATACAATGCTTTCTAAAGATGTGGTTATAAACTCTAACCAATAATTCTAAACAGCTGCTGGACATATAACATTCGAATGTACAAAATATTATAGGACATTGTGTATAAATATCATAACAAATTTCTTGCTATAATGCAACAATATAGGACATTACTTTTTAAACATCCATCCATCCATCCATTATCGATACCGCTTCTCCTCACAAAGGAGCCTATCCCAGCTGTCTTCGGGCATGCATGTTTTTGGAATGTGGGAGGAAACCGGAGTACCCGGAGAAAACCCACGCAGGCACGGGGGAGAATATGCAAATTCCACACAGGGAGGCCGGAGCCGGGATCGAACCCACAACCTCTGAACTGTGAGGCGGACGTGCTAACCAGTCAATCACCGTGCCGCCACTTTTTAAACAATATTATATAAATAGAAATGTACAGTACAATATACACGTCCATGTTACGAATGCTTTCCTAAATTTCTATACTTTGTGAAGATGATTTCTTTACATTTGTTTTTAAACTGTCTTATGTTTAGGCTTTTCCGTACATCTATTCTTAACTTATTCCAAAGTTTTTCCATGAATACTAAAACGAAAGCTCTTTTTGCTGTGCGTGTATAGCGAAACTTGAAATTTAAGTAGTCCCCTTAACTTATAGCTTCCCTCCCTTTCAGTAAACATTTCCTGTATATTTTCTGGTAATTAATTATTTCTAACTTTTATAGATTATTTGGACAGTTTTGAATTCATTTAAATCAATGAATTTAATAATTTTGGACTACATGACTAATTTATTAGTGTGCTCTTTACAATGGTGATTTTCAATAATAGGAAATGATTCATTGTTAATCTTCATTATTACCATAAATAATCATCTTACCTTAAATATTTCCATAGGAGTAGTGCTAGGCATGTTTGTATTTTGTGAATGCTGGTGTGTTGCTTTCATTACGGCCTGGGTCATCAGGAGTACCAGTCGTGCGGTGAGCAGTTGTGGGGAAGGGCACCTGCCCTACCAGGCCGCCCAGTGGGAGGGGCATCTCGTCATGCCTGCCCCGGAGGTTCCAAGGCCGGAGGACTTCAACGAGGAGAAAGACATTGAGATCGTCGAGCTTAGGGTCCACAATGTATTGTGTAGACAAGGGGTGCTCAAGTCCGGTCCTCAATATCCAGCCTGTTCTCCCTCTCTCATTGCCTTCAACGCACCTAATTCAAATGATCCACTCATCACCGAGCTTTGCACAAGCCTGGTAATGATTGTGATCATTTGTATCAAGTGTGTTCAGGTAGGGAGAGATGGAAACCAGGCTGGATAGGGGCTCTTGAGCACCCCTGGTTAATTGAGACGTTTTCCACGATGTACTGAATCACTAGTGTGGTTCAGGCAATTGAGGGGGAAGGTCCGAAGGGGGTCTGACCTTTCTCTGCTTGGCTTCCCTTTTCTATGATGTTCTTGGCACACTTATTAGTTGATTTCAGTTAAGACCATAGGGCAGGAGTCACCAACTCCAGTCCTCGGGGGCACCTGTCTTGCAGGTTTTCAATCTCTCCCTGCTGTAACACACCTGTTAAAATGATCAGCTCATCAGCAAGCATTTGAGAAGCCTGATAATGATCCTGATCACTTTAACAGGTGTGTTACAGCAGGGAGAGATTGAAAACCTGCAGGACAGGTGCCCTCGAGGACCGGAGTTGGTGACTCCTGCCATAGGGTCACACATAGTCACATGGGCTATCTCCATAGCTGCGTCTCGATCTTTCTGGCACACTCCAAGGGTCGAAATTTATGGCGACCCCATTTTTGTGGGGTCGAAAGAAGGAGGTGCGCTTTTTACGTTACATTTTACGCGAGAATGGAAAAGTTGCCCAGATCTGCTCATTGTATGATTCCTGAACTTCAGAGATGGAAAAGAAAACAGACGAACAAATTCAATCGACTTGTGTGAGTCTTTATTTACACTGGATGCCTTTTTGAAAGATAAAACCAACACACATTGAGTAAGTAGTTGTTTTTTAAATTACTAATTGGGCTTATGCCCTCGAGACCTGCATTTGACTGGATTTGACATATTTGATGCTTGGGCCACCGCCAACAGAAAGGAGAACTAAGTCCTCACAGCTAACTCTACTTGTATGGAAAACGGCTTGTTTGTTTTGTTGCTTGTTTTATTGTATAAAAAAAGAAGTGAGAATCGTTTCAAATTGTCGACGATCTCAGTGGGACCGAATTGAAGGGCTATGAGCATTGAAAACTCACACCATCGAGCACGATGATCATTTTGCGAATTTATTTTGTCTGACAACGAAAAATTGAAATGGATGACCACACCTATTCCACTCATGTGAAGTCACCTACCACACTTTAAAGAAAACGTCCTGATCGAAGACATTTTGACAAAGGCAGAGTTTACACTAGTGCTGCTAAAGCCAGATGGAGAGGAGTGTTTTTGTGCATGCTGATTATCACAACTTGTAAGCTGCTAACCTCTCTCATTTCTATTCTTTGACTCCTCAGTGCCTCTAAACGCTCCTCGTTTTCAACTGGGATACGCGGTTGTCACGGTACTGAAACACCAAGTCCTCTGCCCCTCCCTTGAGATGGTTCAACTATCTATAAA
Source organism: Filicampus tigris (assembly GCF_054856515.1). Taxonomy (NCBI): domain Eukaryota; kingdom Metazoa; phylum Chordata; class Actinopteri; order Syngnathiformes; family Syngnathidae; genus Filicampus; species Filicampus tigris. Next base: position 18,012,306 of record NC_141229.1, on the reverse strand, counting down.
ACACGAATGCCACTAGTGTGTGGTCTCGGTACCTTGGTTTAGCTGCATTAACACAAATGGGGCTCTTGAAGTTTGTAGTCGGACTCGCCAACGGACAGCCGTTCAAAATCAGAGGCGGACCGGCCTATAGGCGGGTACCAGTTTTTTCTCCTGGCAAAAAAAGGAAAATGACGGGACGGATAACGGAGGGGTACCCACGCTGCAGGGTCTAGGCATACTCTAAGCCTGCCGGCCTCTTTTTTTTATTTTTTATTTTTTCATGCTAGCTACTAGAGCTTTGACCCACTTTGTAGGCTCTTTCACTTTGCAGATTAGCCTTCCCATTCCAAGTTGCCTAGAACTATTTTTAGCTAATATTTCATGGCAAATGGTGCTCTGTGTCATGGGCAAAGTATTGGTGCCATCTCTGGGTCAATTGTAAAACTGCAATCACCTATCAATGTGCCAAACATCTGAATACTCAGAATGCTGTCAAAGAGGGCAGTGCTCTCTTTTTCTCTGTTGACGGCATAAATTGACTTTAATAAACTTGATCCCAATACATGCTTTGAAGCCTGAGATAGGTGCGTCTACAAATTTCACTACTTTACATAGAACCTTTGGCTAACCTATTTTTGTACCTGCCCTCTATGTTACAGTGGCCCCGCACTGCGCATATGTCCCGTATCACCTGCTCGCCTAAAGTCAGGGGCTTTTAACGGTGTATTGGTCATGAGTGTGGCATAGCCAGTTTCTGGGATGATGCTCACCTAAGCTCTCATATCCAACGTGAACATCAGCTGTAGGTTCTGTGGTCCCAATTTGAAGTCTGCATTTCCACATTCCTCATCGTCATCCTCCTTTTCAGCCTGCAAACTGTTCAGAATGTACGTTCAACAGCGTAGACATCCCTGGGTTTTGTTCAGTTCTGCGTCGGGGCTTTGTTTTGCATATTCTTTAATAGTGGTTGGCCTTTTTGCACTTAGGACATTTTTTTTTCTTTGGCAGTGCACGCATCTGTTCTATTGTTATCGCCTCCACACATGCTAACAGGCCTTTTTGTGGCTTTTCTGCCTGTCAAATGACTTGCTGGCACTTTTCTTGGCCTTGCCTACACATCTTGCAGTTGACTGCACGTTGCCTACTTGACATCCATTAGCCATTGTTTTCATCTGTGCTTGCTGTAGCTCATGAGTATATCACTGCCGTTGGGCCAAAACCTCTTACAATTTGGTGAATTTTATATTTTTTCAAAAATCTTTACTATTGGTCAGTCCACACGCGTGGGAGTTATTTTTACACATATAAATGACAAATCTAAGGTATTGAAAATGGCTTGCTCTCTTTCATGATGTAATGCTAATGGTTAAAATAACTTGCCATTTTTAGGGTCTCCTGAAAAGTGACTGTTTTGGAGGTACAAGATTATGGCCCCATGCCAGCGATATGCTATGTCTATTGCCAAGGGCTGGGCATTATACTAAAATTTCCCGGTCCATTTATCGCCGTCAGCCTGCAGCCGGTTTACCCTACCGCCGTCCGTCTATCCGCCTTTTTGTCCGGCTGGAACCAATAGTAATCACCTATAGGCCGGTCCGACTATCATTTTAAACGGGCTTCCGTTGGCGTTTCCGGCTACAAAATTCAACCAACTTCTACTCGCACCCCCCCCCACCCCACTGAGGGATATTTGAAAAGAAAAACTCACCGTGGCGTGGAAGCCACACCATAGCAAGAAAGCCTGACTGAGAAAATAAACGGTACACGGTAACATAGATGGAAAAAATGGGATTCCAACTATGCTTAATCCTTTTTTTTTTTTTTTTTTAAAGAATCCTGTCTATCATTTATCGCCTACAAAATGAGCGTCCATTGTAGGCGGATAGACAGACCGATCCGTCACATAGGCGGAATGCTCAGCTCTTGATTGTGGCAATTTTAGATATGGTCTATGGGCCATCTTTCACAAACTCAAGTTGAGTCTTGAAACTTTGAATAGCCACAGTCTTGAACTAAAAACCTTAAATTGGTCAAAAATTGTTCAAATGAGCCATTGTTCCGATTTCTCTGGGACTGTGCACCTAGCAGATATTTCATTTCATTCATGAATATTCCCAGGTCAGACTGGAAATCTCACAAAACCTCTTGAGACTAAATGCAACTTTGGAGCAAGGTTACTATCGCTAACCTAAATGAACAAGATAAGGAAAACTAAATTAAAAATGTTTTTTGTTTACAAAAATGAAATAAAAATGACTATGTTTTTTGAAAAACAGTTACTGTTTACTAACTGTAACCATGACGATGGCCAGATTGTGCTGTTCGTGGGTGGTAGTAGGGGACCCAAATGCAGAAACGGGAAAGACAGGTTGGCGGTCAAAAACGTTTATTTGAATGTCCAGTGTGACCGAAGTAAAGCAGAGTTCCAAAGAGGTGGCAAGCGGGCCACAGGTGTGGGGCTCAAACAGGCAGGTAGGCAGGCAGGGTTCACGACAACAATGATAGCAATGATTAATCTGTGGTCAGGGAAAAGACAACTAAATATACACTTGTATACGCAAGGTAGAGCTCAGTACTAGGCGCTAGATAGCTACAAACCTCTTGTAAAGGGTAGACAATCTGCCGATGTGTTGGGGGCCCAGAGCACCTTAAGTAGTGGCAGTGATTATGGAGATTGGACTCACTTGCCGACAACTCCAACACACCAAACCTGCAAAGCCTCCATAACACACACACACCTCAGGGTTCTGAGGCAGCACCCCTGACAGCTTTGGTGCCCAAGAGTAACAGAAAACAAGTTGTATGCCTACTGCACATTATTTTATTTGATAGTCTCCTTTTATCAAAAAATTACATAGAAAGGCATGTATATAAATCAATATGTGGCAGTCCCATAATTAGATCAATTACTCAAGAGTGAGAGAACTTAAAGTGAAATATGATGCCTTTTCTACAATAATCTGTTTTTGTTATTTAAAAAAAACAGAGGATTTCCGCACTCCATACTCTCTATACTCCTCCCGCTCCAAGGCTCCTCTCAAGCCTACATTAATTTACATTTGCCAATTATATTACAGGATGACTCAGCAATTAGATCCAGCCAAAGTCTGACTTATGCCTCAGACCTGATGAGAAATATTTCATTTAACTCTTATCCGAATGCAGTCTAGATTGGTGAGTCGCCTGTATTGATGCTGAGTCAGTGATTCATCAAATATGGAAGCCATGGAAGCCATAATTAAATGATAATAATTAAATAATATATATAAATCTTTGACAACACCAATACATATTATTGAAGGAAATGTTTCAAAGTTCATTTTGTAGATTTGTAATTAACTTTGAAATAAGAGCCTCTATCAAATGTGGCATGACGGTGTCCTGAAAAATCAATACTTTCAAACAAAAAAAAAACAACCTTTTTTAAGAAATACAGCACTCAAAGGTTTGGGATGTTGGATTCACTGTATTTTCAGGTCTATTATAAATAATTCTTTTTTTTGTGGGGGGGGGGGGGGGGGGCTGCAATGCATGGGAATATGGCAGACTTCTATTACTATTGACTAGCGACTACTATTTCTCTCTTGATCTGTTTAGGGTGCAATAGCAAACAGTTTATTTGAATTAAATAATCTAGTTCAATACAATAAATGTGTTATGTATACTAAATCTTTAAAAAAAAAAATCAGTCGATCAAACAATTGATCTGGCATCCAGGGTAAAGGTAGGGAAAGATTTCTTGCATAATTTCAGAATCAGAATCACCTTTATTGGCCACATATGTAAAAGACACAAGGAATTTTATCTCCGGTAGTTTGTAATTTGTTATCAAATTACATAATTTTGTTTATTAAGGTCTCGAGTAGCATGACATAATGAAAATGACCGAGCTGGGCATCGCCTAACCGTCACGAAGTTCCCGTCTGCATATGACATAAGATCCAGTCTTTTAGCCCGTTAAAACACAAGTTTTAATAAACCCGGACAATCATATTTACATGAGGAAACACTGGAAAATTTTGCCCTGGTTGATGCAAGGACACTTGTTCGAGTTTTCTCCCAGGTAAACCCAACAACCTGCCTTTTGGATCCAATTCCCACATTTCTTTTTAAGACATTTTATGGATTTTTTGAAGAACAAATTTTAAATATAGTCAATTGCTCTCTTCAGACAGGCGTCTTCCCCGCTGCCTTTAAAACGGCGGTGGTGAAGCCCCTTCTGAAGAAGAGCGGTTCTGACCCGAGCGTTTTTAATAATTACAGACCCGTATCCAACTTACCGTTTTTAAGTAAGATTTTAGAAAAACTGGTTTTCATCCAGTTGAATCATTTTTTAAATACAAATAATATTTTGGAGAAATATCAATCTGGTTTTAGGATGAACCACAGTACGGAGACTGCTCTTTTAAGGATCTTAAATGATATTAGGTGCACTGCAGACGTGAGAAAACTCACAGTCTTGGTGCTACTGGATCTAAGCGCTGCTTTTGATACAGTAGATCACCAAATTTTATTAAATAGACTTAAAAATCTAGTGGGCATCTCTGGTACTGTTTTTGACTGGTTTTATTCCTATCTCACAGACCGATATTTCTTTGTAAGTATGGATACTTGTTCCTCTAAAACTCATGAAATTAAATGTGGGGTTCCTCAAGGTTCGATTTTAGGCCCCCTACTTTTTAATCTTTATATGCTTCCCCTCGGGGATGTCATCAGGGGACACGGCATCAGCTTTCACAGCTATGCTGATGACACGCAGCTGTATATTGCCGTGTCTCCTGATGACACAGGACCCATTGATACCCTTTTAAATTGCATTTTAGATATCAAGTCATGGATGGCAGATAATTTCCTACAGCTCAATCAGGACAAGACTGAGGTTTTAGTTATCGGTCCCGAAGGTCAGAGAGAGAAGCTTTTACCAAAACTACACATTTTTAATCCCTCACACCGTGTGAAGAACCTTGGCGTCATTTTTTACTCTGAGCTCAGTTTTATTCCTCATATTAAAAATGTAACCAAGATTGGTTTTTATCACCTTAAGAATATCGCCAGAGTCCGCCCGTTTCTCTCTCAGGCTAACACGGAAGTGCTGATGCATGCCTTTATTACCTGTCGTTTAGATTACTGTAATGCCCTGCTCTCTGGCCTCCCGAAAAAGAGCATTTCACCACTGCAACTACTGCAGAATTCAGCCGCTCGGGTGCTGACGAGAACCAGAGGGCGGGAGCACATTACGCCAGTTTTGAAATTGCTGCATTGGCTCCCTGTGTGTTTCAGGATCGATTTTAAAGTACTTTTATTAGTTTATAAATGTGTTGATGGTCTTGGGCCATCTTATTTATCTGATTTACTTTTATCATACCAGCCCTCGCGGATCCTGAGGTCCTCTGGCGCCGGCCTTTTATTTATTCCAAGGGTGAGGACCAAAATGCATGGCGAGGCTGCATTCAGCCGTTTTGGTCCTCACCTTTGGAATAGCCTGCCAGAGGATGTCAGGTCTGCAGAGACTGTTGATATTTTTAAGAGGAAGCTCAAGACACACCTTTTTAGTTTGGCTTTCAACAACTTTTAAATAATTTATCTTTTCTTTTGATTGAAGATAATTCTATGTTTTGCTTTGAATGTTTTAAAGCACTTTGAGTTGCATTTTTATGTATGAAAAGTGCTATATAAATAAAATGTGATTGATTGAAATGTGATTGATATTCAGCCAATCCATGTGGCTCCAGTCCATCCCTCGTCGGCGACGGCAAATCAGCGTTGAGAACTTAATGTACACATCACATGCAGGTGCCGCACAGGCAGACACGCCGCCAAATAAAGGAAAAATATCAAATAAAGACAACAGGCGCACACACACATGCACAGCGTGGTGATCGGTGAAATAAAAACAATACGGGGCACATCATTGCGTCTTTGGGACCGAAAGGTATACAACACAGTTGAATTTGTATTTGTTTGGCTGTGTGTCAAAAGTGGGGCACCTGCGTGTGACATGGTACTGCTAAAGTCCGTTCTCGACACCGTTTGGCTGACACGGACTGACCAGGCAGGAAGGAATTTCAGAACACCAGTTGTGCTGGTCTATGCAGTTGTTTGTGTAGCCCTGTATCCACGCATGTATTTGTGTGGCCTTGCTTCTTCTGTTTGCTAGCAGTCTAGCCATTATGTTTTTTGTTTTTTTTTAATTTCTCAAAGACAACATAACCAAATCAATTATTCCTAACTGTAAAAATACAGATATGGGCACTTTACCCTTTTTTGCCAGTCCGTCCTCCATCCGCGACCTGGGTTCATCCTCCGACCCTGTCTGTCCTCGTCCCTTTAAAGCGCTTCCGTCCTTAAGGCCCTGATACACCAAACCGACGTCAGATGTCGTGAAGCGTCTGTTTGGTGTAGTGGCCACCATCGTAGTGTCGTAACCCGTCTGTCAGTGTCTTGGGGGCGTTTACGTATGTTGAATCGGCGGCGCCAGTCGTGACATTTGGTCACTCTGATTGGCTGTTAGCTAGCAAATCAGCGCGCGGAGCACCAACGGGATGTGACAAATGCGGAAAAACAGTGAGCACGCCTCGGCTGCCTTAATCTTCTTACAAGTACAAGAGCGAGGGTTGACAATGTACCGTATTTCACAATACCGTGTCAAGAACATGATGGTTTACTTTGCGTGGGAGTTCATCGTGAGCGAAGAATAGAGATGAATGCATTGTTTACGTTTTTATAATCCGCCCCCGGCCAACAGCTTTCCGGTTGGAGTTTTCTAACCATGAGAAATGGTGACTACCGCCATCGATGGTATGGAAGGGTATCTTATGCATGCGCAGAAGGTACTTTAATGGTCAGCATCGCTGTCTGTCGTTGCGGTGTGTTCCTTCAGCGTGACGTGCCGACATCCGGCCGGACGCCACGGGGGTAAGTGTCTGTCACTGTTGGCCAGCGTCTTTTTGGTGCATCAGGGCCTTTACATTCCATCGGTGCCCCACCCCGAACCCCTCCACATCTGTGCACCCGTAAACATTGTTTAAAGCTCATTATCTGTCTAATTTCCTAAGAACACCCACTTATTCTAAAAGCAGAGAAGAGCTTTCTGTCAATACCATATACATTACGGCGCGGGGGATGCCGTGCGTCATAGTGGAAAGTGACGGAGATGACGTGTTTCATATCGCCGTAACTCATGAACCGTTTGTGCTAACAATGTACTGTAATCCCAACCGATTCTGAAAGCAGAAAAGCGGAGGTTTGCATCAGTACCACGTGAGGGGGTGGGGGGCCGTGAAAACTACATAGACGGAAAAAAATGGGCTTTGTTCGACTTTTTTTTTTTTTTTAAGTTTCCCGTTTGCCGCTTACAAAATGGGCGTCCGTCATAGGCGTACCGGTCCCTCCCATAGACGGAATGCCCAGCTCTGGTATTACATGCGTTGAACCACTAGAGGGCAGACTATGCCTGTGCAATGCTACTGCAGGGAACCCACATGAAAAATGTTGTGCAGGCAGGTAATTAAGGTAATGGTATCGGCGATTTTGTCCGTCTTTGTATCATCCTTTATTTGTCTCTTCGGCCTATATCTGATAGCAAAAACATGAAAATGTGTTTCATATAAAAAATAAAAAAAACACAAATTGGTGGCCTTGTGTGGTTTTCTTTTTCATTGTTCTTTCTGTCAGGTACAGTGTTAGAGGCAGGTAAAGATGACAGGCAAAAAGTGATGACAAATGAAGAGCAAGGATGCAGAACAAAAACAAATGGGACAAAACAACTGCAGATAAAGTGAGAAACTAAATAGACTTCTGAGTGATGAGGTAGTGAGACACTGGTGGGTGGACCATCAAGGCAGGCAGGAAATGAAAGAGAATGGCTGACAGAAACAGGTGAAACTAATAAACAGAAATGTAAATGTAACAAAAGCTGCTTCAATAGTTTTCCTGTGGCACCATGTGTTGCAATGTGGCACATTGTTTTGTTCTAGCGCTTACCCAGATAGCAAAATAGCTGTGAATCAGCGAAATATAGTTTGGCTTAAGTATTGAATCTACGTTGAGGCCTGAAGTAGAAATTATCGATATACAGAAAGCTCAAGGTTGATAATATGTTCAATCGATGTTTGCTTTTCAACCATAAATCACACATCAATGTTGATTTAGCCATCATCTAAACCCAAATCTACATGCACATTGTAGTTGTTTTTTAATTTGATAAATGTTAAGGAAACAATATTGATTCAACCATCATCTCAATCATTTGGTAGTAGCTAAGTCTTGAATTCACTGAGGGTGACTAGACACAGTATCCGGGATCTGGGCATGTGGCGGGCACAATTGCAGAGACTGGAGACAACTTCGGAAATACAATGGCGAGTTTGAGTCAAATAGTTGGATGTTCAGTTGAGCAAGGTTGAGTTGTCCAAGGGGCAGTACGGACAGTGAATCCAGGATTTGCCAGGTAGCAGACGGAGTTCACAGCGCAGGGTTGGCAGGCAGGGTAATCTGAAAATTCCTAAACAAAGCAGGGTCAAGTCTGAAATGACTTGCGAATGCTCATAATAGCGGCTAGCCGCACAAACTCTAATTCAAGAGTGTTGTTCTGCAATGAAGCGATGTTTGGGTCCAGCTTATATATGCCGCTGATGATGATTGCTCGCACCTGGTCCCTGCACCAATCGTCCCTCCACACCTGCACAAAGACAACCACACGCATGCACATGGGAAAGAAGGGGCGGCGCTCAAGGAGCAGAATCAGGGGACCTAACACATGGACTATTTGACCCGTTTGATCGCGTTGGTGAAATAAGTCCTTTGATGAAGCGTGTTTGTTCTTATATGTGTGTGTGTGTGTATATATATATATATATATATATATATATATATATATATATATATATATATACATATAATTGATTATAGTATATAATTGATTAACACTTGTGTATTATGTCCTATTTATTATTTATTGTTTTGTAAAGTACTTTGTTACAGTTCTAGCTGTTATGAAATGCGCTATATAAATTGTATTGTATTGTATTGTATTGTATTAACCCAAATTCAACATTCATTTAACATCTTTTGCTATCTGGGTAGAGACCTCCTTCCAGTTTTCAGATGCTGCGGGCATTTCCACAGAGTGCTAAATCATTGTCAGTCTTTGCAAGTTTTCAGCACTTATCTTTAAAGATATTTAATATACTTAGTAGCAAATCACTGAAGTCACTTTACTGGGTCTTTCCGTGTGGTCTAAGCCTTTTATAATGTGGTCACTTGGAAACGTGAGAGTCACACGCCTCTCCTTTTTCGTGGCAATGCAGCATGCCATACATGCTTGTGACTATTTCAGCATTCTGTATACTCAATGTCATTCTATCACAAACCCAAATCACCAAATTTTGCTACAGATGTTTTTTTTTTATTCAAAACACATTTTAAACCTACCCCAATCAACAGTAATGCATAAAAGTGACTTGAGTCACACCTCGCCAGGATCAACATACAGTATGTACTGTAGTCTAAGTGGCATGTGTACTGCCTCACTGCCAGTCGTGTTGAGTTAAAATATCTTATTTAGCATCACATTTATGATGCATCAACAACTTTTACACTGCTCTCTAGTATGTTTCAGGGACTCCCAGAGTTATTTGCTATAATTAATGTGGTGATTAAAGTTTGCTGTACTGCATAGGACAGGACAATATGAATCATGATAATAAATGCTTCACCAGGACAGTAAAGTATCTGCAACCTGTTTGCAGTTACAGTATGTGATGAGTTCAAATGAAATAAACATTACCAGTGAGCCATACAAATAATAAAATTGTTGTATCCTACCGCGCAAAAATCAAGTGCATTTTACCTTGACCATCCTAGGCTGACCACTGACACACGGGTAAGCTATCATTTATTTGTGGTTGCTCTATCTTTAATATTTTCTAATAGTCTATCAGGTATGCCAATGTATGTGAAAAGTAGTTAGCTCACCAGAGATAGCACGTTATTTTCTAGGATTGATGTAAAAGTGGTGATTTCAAAATGTCAACACAGGCAGAGATTTATAGAAATAAAGTGCTGCATAGTGTAATAACATTATTAAAGGTGGGGAGGGAGAAGTCGGTTATTGATTCGAGCCCTCGGACGCTTTTAAGCTAGCAGGTGTGCAAACATGTGCATAGTTTCACAATATGCTGTATATAGTAGCCACCGGGACTCCACTTTTGTGATAAGGTATCGCTAACTGCAAAGATTGCCTTCAAAACCTTAATGTGTCTTCTTTTCCCCATTTCACTCGTCAATAAAAAAAAACACTGAATCATGTGGAATGGTTAAGAAAAACTTTATGAAGCTAGCAAATCGAATTTCTCTCACTCACGGGATACATAAAGTATCTATCTATCTATCTCTCTATCTCTCTATCTCTCTATCTATCTATCTATCTATCTATCTATCTATCTATCTGTCCGTCCGTCTGTCCGTCCGTCCGTCCGTCCGTCCGTCCGCCCACCCACCCATCCACCCATCCATCCATCCATCCATCTATCTATCTATCTATCTATCTAAATTAGGAAAATTAAATGCATTGTCATTATTCTCATTCTGTTGTTTTGGCATTGCTGTCTTGTTAAAGGTCAAACAGTAAAATGTCACTGAAAAACAGACGACAAATGCTACTAATATGGTCACAGTCTACAGTTTTGTAGGGCCCCCCTTTTATTTAGACAGACATTTTGAGCCACATTGCATGACATGACTGACCGCATCATTCGAGTGTCAGTAAACTGATGTTAGACTCATGTTTGCTTTCAGTTAACTTAAAAATGAATTATATTTCAATCAAACCAGAGGGCGCCTGTGTTACTTTAATGAATCCCTCTCTCCTGCACAATTAGAGCATTATAGTTGCAAGTAGCTTGCCTCACAAGTAATTTTGTCTTACTAATGAGCAGAGAGAGCGAGAGGGAGACGCAGCCCAGCTTTTGCGATTTAATGCTTTTGATGAATGACTCTTGTCCCACTGGCTCATGCCATCATTAGTCTGACACCAGATAGGAGCGAAGTCCTAAAAGAAAATGGAAAATTGATTTACCTCAATTGTCATCCAAGGAAAATACTTCATCCTGGTAATCCTACGCAACATTGCACAGAGCGATTAGAGAATTACCAGTGTGTGTTTCCTGATGCACTCATGTGTAAAGAAACCATTCTAATCAGCTTTTATACTCTCTTCACTGTGCTGCACCCGTATTAATGTAATGTGAAAAAAGGCACCACAACTGCAGTCTAATTTGGATAAAATTGCCATGAGACTTTTGGGAAGGCTGTTTTAATTGTGAACAGAACTGAAGAGAAATGTAGGGGATTAACCAAGCAGATTGTTTCATTTCCTCGCCCAGGAGAGAATATACTACATTTATACTCAATTTATTGTACAATGTTTTTATACATGAATCATTCAAAAATGTTGTTTTTTTAACAGTAATAGTTCAAGATTAATCAAACTAGCTGGAATTAATTCAAAAAATGTAATCATGTATTGTTTATTGTTGCCATTTTATGCTTAGGAAATGAACAGGCAGGCCAAGTCAAATGGAGGAAGACCGATATACTGTCGGAATACAGGGGCAATAAGTTTTCAGTTCATCCTTCCCTTGACTCATTTTCCCACAGCCATTATGTCATTTCTACCAGCTCCTCATATGTGCAGACCGAGGAGACAGGGAAGTACCCTACAAATCAGCATGTACGGGTTGAATACAGCTCTTAAATTTCTTGCTGGGTACAGAGATCAATAATACATGCTGAGATTAAATATGATGTGCTGCACCCTTTGTGTGACAATTCTCAGCCTTCAGACTATATGGGCTACTAAAATTGCAGTGTTGTTGCATCATAAAAAGCTGCGTTATTGAACAGAACAATAAAAAAAATACACAAACTGTGTTTTAGTGTGTTGATAATTATGCAAGTAAGTGACAAACTAATAGAAAACATAACTGTACACCCAGTGAATGATAGTTTGTAATAAACCATGTGGTTTGGTAATATAATGCGCTTGTATCTCATTGTGAGTAAATGATATTGCCGAAAAATTTAGTATCTTCTTTTAAAGAGTTTCTGAGTCAGAATCTGGATCACTACATTTGCAGTATTTGGAGTGAAATGTTGATGCACAACAGTGTCCCTTTCCCTTTGGTGTTGCACCCATCCAACCACTCTGACTTGCAACCGTATACACTCTATATTTTCATTAGTGGTGTTGAGGGCACTGTGCTGAGAACATTACTTTTTCCTTTTCAAATCCCTCCATCATGTGATCTCCTATTAAGGCTTCTTTTATTGATGCTATTGTTGCTTTGTGGTTCTTCTGACATCCAGACATAGGCCTACCAACTCAAATCTATCATCCTTTGTCAAACACGGGAGGGAAAACAAAATAATGGACTTAATGCATATTATGTATGTACATCTGTTATTTACACCTGGTGAAATAAAGCCCATAAAATAAATATATATAAAAATAAATAAAGTAACCTGCAAATGTTTTCTTCTCCTTCTCTGCCCACAGTCAGCAAAATCAATTATTCACCAGTTCCTGAGAATTGTTTCTATTATTGAGAAGAATATTTCTTATGACTTAAGCCCTCCTAGTCTGTATGTGAGCGAATCAAAATTACAAGTCGAAATGGTCTAATTTTTCATTGCTCAAGTTCATCATACAAACTACCTTCTAAATAATTGACATCTCTATTTATACAGTAATGCAATTCAGACAGCCCTTGTATGATTTATTCACACCTACTCTTCCCAATTTTCCATCTGTTGTATTTGCTCTCCTGTGGGCATTTGGACACATCGGTAGAGGTGGGTAATCCAGGTGCAGAAAATAAAAACCCTGCCACAGTTTGGCTTTAGCCACAGGGGCTTCTACTCAACCGGCAGGTAAACGAGCTCAGTTGATTAGAAGCACCTGTGGCTAAAGCCGAACTGTGGCAGGGTTTTCACTTTCTGGACCTGGATTACCCACCTCTGCACATCGGGGAGGACAGCAATGCGTTGCAGATAACCAGGACTGCACAACGTACTTCCAGGTGGCAAAAGGATAATCATTTGTTAATGACACCACTAATCTACATGTCATTTGTCCGAGACCAAGTATTTAGGGGCTTTCAGACCGCAGGAAACAATTACAGAACTTCCTTATTTACCTTGGTAGGTCGTGTAATCTCCTTGTTCACACACAAAAAAAGGTTCCTGGTCTGGGAGATTCCACCAGCAGTATAGAGAATGGCGGCTTGATACCAAAATATTGAATTTCGGATCCAGAGTGCTCAATTTTAAGTATCGATCCTCAAGCCAAAGTATCGCTATTTGCAATTAATTCATGTATATATTAATTCATCTATAATTTAGAAGGTTGTATTGTCATCCAATTAGAATTTTCGCTATGTGCAGCCAAGGGCAAAGAGCTTTCTGCCTTGACAGAAACAGACTGCTGGCGCTGGTCCCGCCCACCAGAATCTTGTAAACGCATCTGATTGGATGAAGAACGATCAGTGTGAAGGCCCGCGTCTCGTGGGCACTGCATGGAGTGCACCCACTGTTCATAAGATGACATGGAAGGGGTGACAAAATAGTTTGAAGTAGTTTGGTTCGACTGATGATGTGTGCGCTCCCACTGGTGTGAGCGCAGCAGCAGCGCACATGTGTGTTTTTTTCCCCCACAGCTTTGTGTAAATAAAAAACGTCACTTCCGGTATCGATATCCGATCGGTATTGCGATATTTGGGCCAGTATTACTAGGTATCAGATCGAATCTAAAATACCTGGTATCGCCCAACAGCATGCCCATGTTTGGAAGTGCTGGCGTTGTAACCGACCAGGAAGTAAAAAGTGAGGCCTTTCCACCGGTTTAGATGAGAGGACCGCATCTTTCCAAAATGCATTTTTCACTTTATTTATCGAGGCTTCCAGCATTGTTAACATGCTGTTTCGTAAATAAATCCACCAAAACCGCAGTAAAATCGCTCGCCAGCCCCTATCTCTACGTTGGCCGACAAGGGTAAATGCGCTGCAAACAGCCGAACGCTGTAAACAGAGGAATGATGCAAACAAAAAACATAAACAAACAAAAAAAACACAAAAACGCAAAAAAAGAAATGCTGAAATCAAATCACAGCAAACTTTAAAAAACGTTTTTTTTTTAAACGCTGCGGAAATCTAATACACACCAACTCAAAAACGACAGCAAGAAAAAAAAAAGATGCAAGTTAAAGACACTAACAGGAAGTTTGCCATGCCACTATGGGGGCACTGCAGGACCAGTCCTGTCAGACCAGATCCTCTGGAACAGAAGGCCAGATCTGGCCGGCCGCATCATTTTATTTGGCCCGCGAGAGCAAATTGAAAGCATTGAAATCATCAAGATGGTCAACTTTCATGATGCTGCTAAAATCTGAACCAAATTTTCAAATTGCCACGTGTAAAGCATTTTCTTGTCACGTTAGAGTAACTTAAACAGTACTTTGAACAAACTGCTGTTCTTGACTCATGATTTCGGAAATATGTAAGTATTAATATGAGGAGGTCATTAAACATTTATATGGTTTCACAGTCATAACGGACCTCCAAGTGAAACTGTAACTACAATGTTGTCCGCAACAAAGATGAGTGACACCCCAGCTCTGGAACGACCAGAGCAGGATTGCTTAATTAGTAGGTAGGCCTACTGTAATTGGCCATCTTTTGGAGAAAAAAAGGTAACTTTTAGTTCATGTCTTTTTTAACACATGGACGTTATCTTTTACAATATTAGAGCAGCATAGTTGCTTGGACCATAGGCCTGTTTCTAAAAGCTTGTACGATGTCTAATTAACGCAAAACATACAACAAGTAAAATTACACGATGGACAAAGGACGGTGTTCACGTGAGACCAGAAAATGACAATGCTTGTACTGTATTTGTTTTTGTATGTTTGCATCGTTTTTTCAGTAGAGGGTGCAGTAGAGCACCAGTTGCGGGTGCTCACAGATACAGTGAACAGTAACATATGCGCCAAAATTGGCATATTCTAATATCTTGCGAAACGTGCGGGTGGGTACTCCGGACTGTTGTTTGAAACAAAAAAACAGTCCCCCGACCCCAAGGCGGTTATACCCTTGCCAGGGATCGACCGCCTAGGTGCCCACATTGCCATGCAGCGACCCAGCTCTCTTTCCACCAGACCCATATGGCTCCTCTCACAGGTGGTGAGCCCATGACAAAAGTGGGATCACATAAAAGTCTTTTCTAATCAATTTAAACACTGTACTTTTCACAACTCCAGTTGCAAAGACTTAAAAGGCATTTTCCCATGTAGCCTCTGCGGTTATGCACACTAGGGGACACCAGTGAGCATATACATTTAAAATGTCTTTGGGTAGGGGTGGGAGAAATAATCTTTCTTGGATGTATAATGATGCAAACACTATTAAATGAAAGAAAAGTCAACTCGAAAATGTTCTTTACAGTAATATGTTCTATGCGCCTTCACTAGTCTTAAAACACCATTCTGATTGATATTGCGTTTGTAGATCTTGAGTTAAGCAGAAAACTCCACCCATTTTTAGCCATCTCACGAGCTGCCATTTTGACTAAAAATGATATCATAGTTGCTCAGGGCTCAGGTAACGACCAATCACGGCTCACCTGTTTTCTGAAGCTGAGCCATGATTGCAACTGTGATGATTCAGTTGGCCAAGCGGCCACCCCGACACAGACAAATACTCGTGGTTTTTAACGCTGAACTCATATTCCACAAAAGTAATATTAATCAGAATGCTGTGTTTTCAAATCATGGGGCTGCATAGAACATTTACTTGTAAAGGATATTTTGGGATTGACTACTCCTAAAAAACAACAACAAAAAAGCAATAGGCACAAGTCTGGCCTAATCTAACTTTTAATATGAATATACACAAAACACTACTTGGAGGCTTTTGTGCATAGTTGGGAAACATTTGTTACAGTACAATTTATACAAGACAAAGCACACCCTTACATTAAAGTGGAAATCAACACAAACATGTTTTTCCAGAATATGTTCTACACAGGCCCAGTATAGTTGAAATACGGCATTCTGATTAATATTGCGTTTGTGGAATATACGTTAAGCAGTAAAATTCACCCACTTTTAGCCATCTCAGGGGGCAGCCATTTTGTCACTTCTGTCGACTGAAGATGACATCAAAGTTGCTCAAGGCTCAGATAAAGACTGATTACGACTCACCTGTTTTCTGAAGCTAAGCCACGATTGGTTATCAGAGCCCTGAGTACTTCGATGTCATCTGACAAAATGGCCACCCGCTGAACTAGCTAGAAACGGGTGGATTTCTCATATTCCACAAACGCATTTTTAATCAGAATGCTGTGTTTCGACTAGCGAAGGCGCATAGAACATATTGCAATGAATGTTTGGGTAGACTTCTTTAAGACATTATACAAATTATTGCATCATTTTTTGAAATCTCATTGTAAATCTAATATTTAATGGGCTAATAAACAAGGCATTTGAACACCTATACCACCCTATAAAACCTAAGTCATATTAAAAAGTCATTTACTCAGTCTGTGAATCACGTTTTGCCTTTTGGCTGCTGCCAGGTTTGGTTTTAAGGTAGTGGACATCAGAACATGTCCGTTCATAACTCATTTAAAAACGAGAATTGCAACACGTCGAAATAAAGAGAACCTTCAGGAGACTTGACTGACTTACAGGAGTTCCTTTAATCTCAAGGACCTCTGCGGGATAGTTTTAGAGGGAAGAGCTCATACAAACACTTCACTGTACATACAGATTTACATTGTTGTGTAGGGGCATAATGTATGGTCTTATCGAGTCCACCTCTGGATCAAACAGTATTCTGTACATAAAAAGCCTGCATCCCAGCTCCAAGAACCAGGCACAAAATGGCAAGTGTAGTTATAGTCAACCAATAAGAGGGCGCCAACTTGTCTTCAGCACAGCAGACCAATATGCTGTAGTATGGATTGCAAGATGACAGAACCCATAAATGCTGACTAACCTGGATACATCTCCAAATTCTTTTGTCAGTCATTTACAACTCTGACCACAAACAACTGGAATCCATACTAGAACTGACAGTTGGACAGCATTGATTTAATGTTGCGTAATGTGTTGCCCTCCTCTTCCTCAGGTCGGCAGTCTTCAGAGTGTAAAAGACAGTGAACAAGATCATTGCCGAACGTTAAACATAAAATGGACGACAAACAGCTTACTTCTATCACGTCCCTCGATTTTGTAAAACAATACTTTTTTTCATAATAAAATCAAAATCATGAAACTAAAATGAAAGTACATATAATTCTTTCAGGTCCATTTTGTGTTTGACTTGTCATTCTTCTTCACTCTCATTATCGTGCTCCATGTTTTCCTCCCCGTTTGCTTTGGAATCTGTCCTGCTGTCGGGATCCTCTTCATCCTGGTCAATTTGCTCTTTCTTGTCATCCTCCATCAACTCATCCTCCTCCCAATTCTAATGATGAATAATAAAAAGTGTGTAAGAGTCATCTTGAACTAAGAAAATGTTGCTAGTAAAGCGCTCTACACTAAACTTTTTCTGTTGCATAGTCAAGACGGACATAGTTGCTACAAGCGTCTTCGCTGCTTGCTGCATTGTAAACTTCAAACATTCACTTGGAGTAGTCTTATCAAAACTTACATCTGAGTCTTCATCCGCAAGACCTTCTGGTCCAGAAGCCTCATCTTCATCCGAAGATTCTATTAAAAGGCAAAAGGAGGAGGAAGAAACATTTTAAGAATGGGCGCAGATCCTTATTCAGAATAAACATCTGTGCCCAGGAGGTGGCATTATGCAATCAGAGAAAAGTTCTCAAAATAATAAATCCCTGAATATATGTCAAAGTTCTACACCAAAATGGAATTTTTAATCAGAACAAACCTCTACAACTCACAAAGTTGTACTGTACTTGGAATATTGGTAAAATAACTTTGTTACACGGCAAAATAAAATACAAATGCCAATTCCACATAAAGTTGTGATGTGTAAAATGCAAATAAAAAGAAACAAAAAAAATTATTCAACCCGTTCAACCAATATTCAAATGACTATGCAACAAACGATATTTTATGTCTAAACTGACGGACGGACTACATTTTTTTTTTTTTTAAAGTGCACTCATTTGCATTTTGATGCAAATTTTTTGTCTAGAACTAGAGATGTGCGCGACTAGTCGTTTAACCGTCCACGATGTATTAAACGTTTAGTATTTTAATAGTCGGTTAAACGCTGCATTAAGAATCACGCATCTTGTTCCTCACGCCTCGGCCTCTGTGAACAAGCTGAGCGCCAAGAGAGAGAATTGCTCCACTCCCCCCCGCCCACATAGTAGGGGGCGGGGACACTAAGTTTGAGGAAGAATATTTAGAAAAGTAAATTCTGAAGGTGCCAAAGGCAGCTACCACGAAAAACAATGGCACCGCTTGGCAGTATTTTGATGCAGCAGAGGACAACAAGGTCAGCTGTAGGCTTTGTAAGCATAAACTCGCTTAAGACCACTCTCCCGGAGCGATGAGAAACCACACAGCGGCGGGGCCAGGCAGACGAGCATGAGAGCGGCCGGACTGGCGCTGCGATGCTCACCGCACAGCTAAGATTACCCAACTAATTTGTAAAACGACGCAATATGCTGCCGCTTTCTTTTGTTGAGGGCAAAGGGTTCGAAAAATTAATACATATTGAGCCTGAGTAGCTACGTGGTGCCAAGTCGCAAAACAATAACGCCCCAACTCGAGAGTAGCCATAACAAAGAGTAGATACTACGAGCGTTTGAGCGCACCAGCTATGTGGACACTGCTATAACTACAGACGGATGGACGTCCATAGCCACCGAATCTTACATGACTATGATGTGTATAATGTATGTGGACGAAGGACATCTCCGCAGCTGTGTGCTTCATGCGCCTTGGAGGAAAGACACACAGCTGAAAACTTGGCTGCTCTCCTGCGGCGCGTGATGGGTACGTGACACTAGAAAATAAAGTCGTCGCCTGTGTGCATGATAATGCACCTAACATGGCGAATGAGACCCCGCTGGACTGGGAGTCAGTACCATTACATTATTCATAGTAAATGCCATGCATTGCATTGGCAAATATATCAGAAATATATTTTTCTTTCAATTGTTCACTTTTATTCAGTCAGTTGTTGTTACAAAAATAGAATTTAAATGAACAAACTGTCCTTAATGTTTGGGCTAAAATAGCCCCTACTGTAAATACACAAAACATTTGCATTTTAAACTTTGAATTCAATATGGATTAAATTTCAAGTTTTCTTGCTTATAGACTAGTCGCAAATAAAATTTAAGACTCGTCGGCGGGCAAATTAGTCGAAATTCCCATCCCTATCTACAACACTCTCCTAAAAGCCAGGACAGGGACGACATAAGCCTGAGGCAGTTGAGGAATATTCAAAAACTCCTTTCTGGGACATTGATCAGGTGAACAGGTAAATTTTGCAAAAAGGTGAGAATAGGGCTGGGCCGATAATTCGATATGTATCGCGATTGACACGTGATCGATACCAATAGAAAATGTATTCGATAAATGTTTGATAGAAAAAAAGAAAAACAAACCCGATCGCAGCATGGTGCGTGATGTAGGCAGCGCGCTACCGCCTCCAAACATGAAGAAGCGTTTAAACCAAAGAAGAAGCAGCTTTTAAACCAACGAGGAAGAAGCTGTTAGCGAGTGAGCGCCGTAACTTTGCTCAAATAAATGACCACTCGACTCGAGTACAGCTCTTACAATTAAATTATAGTATGCATGATAACCCTATTAAAAACCCATGTACGGAGCCATGGTGTACAAGTAGAGGAGTTCTTGTCTTTGACATGCTAGCAGTAGTTAGCCTTATCCGACACCGGAATCGCACTCAAGGTCAAATCAAGCATGTAAAATATGAATGGACTATGGCAATAATGAGTCCGCTAAAAAGATAAAGTAGTCCTAAGATGGTTGGTCAACGATGATGTATGCACTGCAAGAGAGTATTCGTTCACTTAAATTGGATGAAGGTTTAAAACAAAATCAGTAATTGTCAATATTGACTGATATGAAATACTTAGATTGTGACAGTTTTTCAAACATTTCTCAGCCCTTCTAAGCACATTACCATTAAAATAGAGTTTATTTAGAGTCGTGATTTGTCGTTTCCTGAGCTATGGGCAACTGATGTCATTTTCAGTCGACAGAAGTGACAAAATGTCAGCCCACTGAGATGGATAAAAACGGGTGGATTTAACTGCTTATAACTCATTCCAAAAAACACAATATTAATCAGAATGCAGTGTTTTGACTAGTGAAGATGCATGGAACATAATATTGCAAAGAATGTTTTGGGGGTGGCTTCGCCTTTAAGCAAAAACTAAAACAACAGCGTCCTGGGAGTCGTACACTGTCGAGGAACTGAAGAATGGCTTCAATCTTAGTTCCTAAATGCTTACTGAATGTTGTTAAAAAAAAAAAAAAAAAAGGAAGGAAGCGTTTCTGGAATGTACTGCAGATGTTAAATCTAAAATGATTATTTGAAAAAAAAAAAAAAAAAAATCAAATCCCAAGTTTATCAGTTTGAGGATAAATTAGTCCCATCCATCCATTATCTATACCGCTTATCCTCACAAGCGTCGCGGGGCGTGCTGGAGCCTATCCCAGCTGTCTTTGGGCAGTAGGCGGGGGACACCCTGAATTGGTTGCCAGCCAATCGGAGGGCACACAAAGACAAACATCCGCACTCACAATCACACCTAGGGGCAATTTACAGAGTCCAATCAACTTACCATGCATGTTTTTGGAATGTGGGAGGAAATCGGAGTACCCGGAGAAAACCCACGCAGGCACGGGGAGAACATGCAAACTCCACACAGGGAGCCGGGGCCAGGATCGAACCCACGACGTCTGAACTGTGAGGCGGACGTGCTAACCAGTCGACCTCCGTGCCACCGATAAATTAGTCTTTGTAGTGTATTGAACTGAATATAGGGCTAGGAGTTTGGATTTGCAAATGGTTGCATTGTTTTTCATTCACATTTTACACAACAACCTTTCTTCTCCAATTGTAGTTCTGACAGTTAGGAAGCTTCAAGAAGGTTGCGATCAAGTACCCATAAAGACAGTAGGAAGTACATCTTTGTACATTAAATGGCTGTTTGACAATTTTCAAGCAATCGGTGACGTTTTAGCTATTGGACCCTATAGCACTGAAACATTCATGTAGACACTTCCAACTTCTTTCTTGGAAGCCTACAAACCATTTATGCTTCCCTCATTCAGATCATAATAGGCATCTATTTGGTCCTTCACTGCTTTTTATATCGTAACTGTAATGAAAGAAAGTGACCGGAGCAGGGCCATGTCCTGCTCAAAAGACAAGAATGCTACTACACTTGTTGCTATGCAACAAGTGTAATGTTTGCATGCAGTGCACATCCAAAATTGTTGGGGTTATGAGCAAAATTGCCAATAAAAACCTTTATATACACACACACACTCTTCAAAAATAGGTTGAGGTGACTTAACAAGAAAACAAGTGTACAAATAAAAAGAAAGCAGTGCAGCCATTTAAACTAAGGAACATTGGGACTTCTTAAAAGGGTGAAATAAAACAACAGTTTTCAACTTTCACACGAGCAAACTGCTGCTGTTCACCTCACCCAATAATTCACTTTGATGGTGACATCAGCAGGATTCATAAGAACTACCAAAATATGACTCTACCACGGATTATTACTTAAAATATATTACACATAAACATAAATGTACCACAGATTATTACTTAAAATATATTCAACATAAGAAAATAAAATGGGGCCAAAAAAATTGCAACGCTAGAATAAGTACAAAGTCTTACCTTCTTCATACACGAGCTTGGCTGTGTGATCAACATCAGATACCTTGTTGCTGCTTGTGCTTGTTGCCACCTAGTGGTAAAGAATAACAGTGTTATGTTTTTGCGGTCCATTCATAAGTCTCAAAAATAAAAAAAGAATGCAAAGAATGCTCTGATACTAGACAAACTATATACAACACTGTTGCTGTGGGGTCTAAGCCTTACATTGCCAAATAAGGTCAATTTCATATTTTTTCACGGATCGATACTATTGGTCTAATGCCACATATGTTATTTTTACGCATTATTAACCAATTCAAAGTGTTGTAAATAGCTGGAGAACAAATTTATTCATTCTCGAATAGTCCATTGTACGAGACGGGCTGTAAAACTTCACATCTTCCCTCACTCTGCCGCAGCCAAGCAGCATGTCGCCTCAGGATTGAAAGTATATGATTTTTAGACCATAACAACCAAAAATAGTAAAGTTGGATACATTTGAATGAGCTTGTTTTTTTTAATGGATCACTAATGCTTCAGTACAGGTTTGGTAACTAAGCAAGATGGAGTTAGTTCTTTTTTTTTTCTTCTGAAAAGTAGGAATTTTGGAGATGCAAGGATTCCACCCGA
This sequence comes from Filicampus tigris, assembly GCF_054856515.1. Classification (NCBI taxonomy): domain Eukaryota; kingdom Metazoa; phylum Chordata; class Actinopteri; order Syngnathiformes; family Syngnathidae; genus Filicampus; species Filicampus tigris. Next base: position 17,989,800 of record NC_141229.1, on the reverse strand, counting down.
CGGTGACGACATGCAGAGATTTGGTAAAACCGTGCCCTAGCAATGGGGAAAATAAAGCCTCAAGATGCTTCGTGAACCAGTTGTTGTATTTTTTGACTCCTCTTAATGGCAGAGTTGGTTTAAAGAAATCGGTTTCAGAAATGACAAATGAGTGTGCTTTGAGCCCTATGTTGAAGGAGGAGTCAAAAAAAATACAACTGGTTCATGAAGTATCTTGAAGTTTCATTTTCCCCATCACTACTGTGCTCTAGTATCATTAATAGATGATACAAATGAATCAAAAACTTGCAATGCAAACAGATTCAGATTAAGTAATTAATGACTGTTTTATTATGATTTGTTTTGATGACAGCAATTACTAAGTATGCTCTCAGTAGATGCTTGGATCTCAAGCATCAAGTAGCAAGGTTAAATCCCAACCAACCAGTGAAGTGGCAAGGATGAGATGTTACACTTTGCCATAAATTTGCTCAAGTTGACCTGTGTAACGAGGAGGTACAGCTTTCCATGTAACTTGGTCAGTTTGTGGAACATCTTCACTCTGCTCTCAATCATATGATAAAGCACTCCCAGCTGAGAAACCAGGTCGGGCAGCTGTTGGATATACCACAGAATTACACAGGTTAGCAATAGAAACAGAAAACAGGACAGAACTGTCCAAACACTTGAACAAAATCGTTATTAACCAGAACAAATGTTTTTATTTAACTTCGCACATTCAAGATACTTATAATACTGCCTTTTAGTTGACAATGTCAATGACTTAAATGTATCGTTTCGGATTTACTGCCACAGCTCCAAATGAGCAAACCGCTGACTCACCGAAGACAGGTATGACGTGTGGTGCATTAGCACTGCCTTGAGCCACCGGACCATCAGAACAGCCCTGATAGAAGGAGAGGGAAAAATGGTTAAAATGGTCAATGGTGCCACAAAACCAGTGGCCACTCGTCGCACACTGCGCAAGTGTCCATGTTTGCGCACAAGTAGGCCTGTCACAATAATTCCGATTTGACTTATCGCTCGAGAAACAAAATTACACTATTTTTTTTCTGAGTCGATAAATGGTTATTCACATGCCTATTTGTTTACATACTTCATCAGCAGTCACTCGCGCTGATTCGTTCACTGTCCTGTTAGTCACCAAGCAAGGAAACAACACCTACAAGCACTTACAGAGAGATGCTTCTCGGGTACTAATAAATACGGAGGCCTATAAGTTTGATACGTACGTCAGCCATTTGATCAAATTACGTTAATTATACAATATTAATAATTTAAGAAATTAATTTGTGAAGACACTGAAAATTAGTGTTGCACCCCCATTTTTTTTTGTATAAAATGTTATATTTAACACAGCATTCCAGCCCTCACCGTAAGCCAGAATCAGTGAATTTTGGGTGGCCCAACAGTCACGTAGTGGCCCAGGGCCACCTCTAATGTCGAACCCTAAAGGGTTCCACTTCAGTAAATTAGAAGCCTCTTGCCCAATTTTGTTTAATTTTATTTAAAATGTTTTAAGTCCTCTTGCTTCAATTCCCTTGTTTTACCCTTGAACGCCATGGTGACAACATTTGTACTGTGCCATTGGTCCAAACAGAGGAGGCAGGGCTACTTACACAAAGACAAGAAACTAAGTGAAGTTGGGCTGTCACAAACAAATCTTTTTAGAATCAATTATCCTATTGATTATTCATCGATTACTCTGGTAATTGAATACACAAAGTTATTCAAACTGATTAGTTCACTTCCTCGCATAAAAGCAGTGTCATGCAAAATGCACAAGTGCAGAGGGAAAAGAAAATGAACTTTACAGACAGGGCCATTCATGATGAATTATTGTATGTACAGTACATGTCTATTCAACCAGTAAACAATGACCCAGATAACTATTTGATTTGAACAAAATCCACCCTTCACTAAGCTTTCACAAGTGCTTGGATTTGAGATGGTGATAGATTCCACTTGGAGCATTTTTCAATAAGTAACCCATAGGAACTTTTCAGGGCAAAAAAGTCCCCCCTCATAATAAAGTGCATCTAATATAACTGAATGCCATGCTTATACTTACGTGAAAGGGTGTCCTTGGAGCCTCCTGGTAATCTATAAGAAAAATGCTTGCTTAAATCCATCGTGACAAAGATCTACTTTAGTGTCATTGCAGAATATGAACTGACACTCACCTCTTCCACCAACGGTAAAACAGCAGGGAGAGGTATCCGAGCAACAGTTTTCTTTATTACCATCTCTTTACGAGTCTGAAAAACTTTCTGTGAAAGGAAAGGGAAAAATACTGATGAGTGGGAGGAATAATTGATTCTTCGATGCAGCGTGATGTAGATGTCAATGATTCAGAATCAATTAATGAATGTCGATAATAGATCATTCAAAAATGCAAATGAAAAAGCTTACACTGCGCAAACTAACATGATGTGCTAGCTCTGGTATTAGGCGGCGCAGACACTCACCATTGCACTGATGTCACAACCGGGTAGGTAAAACAAAATGTCCTATGCCAATAATGAGCATCTAACAAGTTAAATTAGACCAAAGACGGTTGGTCAACTGAAATGCACGCAATCTTAGTTTGCTACATTCACATTGGATAAACAATGAAGATTAACGCAAGTCTATCAACGTTACTGCTTGGGGGAAGCATCACCGTGGAGTATGTTTCAGCAATATTGCCCAGCCGTACATGAAAGATGATTAAAACAATTGGTTTGGAATGGGACATTTAATTCTTAACATTGTATGTTACGAGTTGAGTTACGAGCATGGTCACGGAAAATTTGAACTCGTATCTGTATGCACTAATGTACTTGAAATATAATGGAGGCGAATTAAAACTTAACTGTATTGTATAAAGACCCCGAGAGGAATACTTACATTTAGGATGTTGCTGTCACTGCTCTCAAGGCCCTGCACCAGCAACACTGCAAAATTGTCTGTCTGTAAAGAGGGCGTCCCTTTAGGAGCTCCCTTTTCGGTGGACACTGTAGACTGCAGATCAATTTCACCAAGACGCTCTGCTATTGACATCTGAAGAGGGAAGCGAAACAAAATGAGATGTGCATATAAGTTCATTGAGTCCGTCAATACAATTACAAGAGCGTTTAGGGCAGGCTGTTCTTTTTCTAGAGGTAAACATAAATAGAATGTGACGTTTTGGCATTTGTTATTCATCATCAGGTACACACTTTACAAACCTCTTTGGAGTCTGTGTCTTTCTTCCTTTTCTCAGTTGCCTTAACTGGGGCTTGATGACCAGGAAGGCCAGGAACCAGCACTTTGCTCTTGGCATTGACAATTGGGGTTTTCACCTGTAGATGATAGAAGGCAAGCGTTTTTCTCCCTTCATCCTACACTTGCAGAGTGAATAATTCAAGTATTCATATTCCTTGAATTTTTCACATTTTGCCACCTTTCGATCTCAAACTTAATTTTTTAAGTGAGAATTTATGTATCCACCCACACAAAGTAGCATGCAATTATAAAATGGAATAGAAATGATACATACTTGTCCAAATGTGAAGCAAATAATCCGATAAATGTGGTGTGCATTTGTACCCAGCCCCTGCCTTAATACTTTATAGAGGCAACTTTGGCGGCAATGACAGACTTTTGGGATCTGTCTCGACCAGCTTTGCACATTTAGAGTAGACAATGAATATTTTGCCTATTCTTCTTTGTAAAATAGATCAAGCTCAGCCAGACTGGATGGACAGAATCAGCGAAGAGCAATTTTTCCAAGTCTTGCCAAAGACACTCAACGGGGTTTGGGTCTGTACTTTACCTGGGGCAATCTACCATGAATATTCTTTGATCTAAATCAAAATTGTGGCTCTAAATTAATGTTTACGGCCATTTTCTTGTGTTGTAACTGCTTTCAATATCAGAGGTGCAAAAAAGGTCAGCATCGACAGAGCAAGATAACAATAGTCATACATCTGACAGCACACAGAAATGTAGACTCCAGGGACGTAAAAATCCTGACGGCTACCTTGGAAATGGTAGATGCGATGGAAAGGGACAATGTGGTCTGAACATTCCGCGTCAAACAAACATGTCTGTCAGCTGTGTTGATATCCTGCAAAAGAAGAGGTTGAAATAAGGTCATTTAAAAAATGGATCAATACATTTGACATTATTATTTGTTCATTATCTAATGGAATACATAAAAAGAGCCAAATGAATTTGCAACAGCACAAACCGTCGACCAGGATTAGACAGTGATACCCAAAATTAGAGTAACCACATGCATCTTTTTAGCTATAAAACAGCTCGCTATGCAATGAAGCAACTGCCTGTGCGCTCACCACTCTCTCCATTACAGGCTGTAGATAGTTGCCGTAAGCTAGCATCACAGTCCGTGACTCATCACCCACGGCAGCTGCGAGGAGAGGGATCGGCATCGGGGAATCCTTCGTGTCCGACATCTGCACCGTGCATGAAGGTGACAGGGGCTTCTTGCAGGGCCTGTGATGACAACACTTTGACTGATCTAAATCACTAGCAAAAATGCACTACAGATCCAAATGTTCAAATTAAGGAGTATAACCATTACTTTAAGGAACAATGTGGAAAATTCAAACTCATACAACAGCATACAATAAATTATGCCATTTTTCAGGATTGCGTGGCAACTGTTTTTTTTCCTGCTGACTCAAAAAATTGCCATCAAAAAGAACATCATAGCTACACCGTGTACCACACTGACTGTCACTTGTAAAAGGGGGACCACTGCCAAGCCTCAAGATAATTGCCACCCACAGCTCAAACCATAATGAATATTTCGATTTAACATGATTGTCCCAGAAAATAGCAGAGTGGATACAGTGGGCCGATATGAGCGCCAAAGCAGAGATAAGGTCAACAGTATTGCCAAGGTTACTCCAGTTTTAGGGAAGTTAAATTAAAAAAGGTTTTAACCCTTTAATGGCCACTGTATCTGTGTTGCACACAAAATGTTAAATGTTTTAAAATAGACATTTGCTTGGAAGTGAACTTCAACTCAACAAATCTCTTGAACTTGGTGTTAAATATGTTATGCGCAAAAAGAATACCTAAAGACTATTTTTTAGGGGCTGGGTTAGACCACCTATCACAATGTTCCCAATGTTGTCCCAAGTTGCTAAAGTACATACGGTACTATAAATGACATGCATCTAGACTTTAAGAGTCCCGATTAAAACCACTTCACTGTTTTGTGGGTGCTTGTGTGATGTTACCACAAGAGGCATTCAAAAAATGATTTAATAATAAAATCCTACTTATTACGTGTTAACATTTTTAAGACATTGTATAGTCAAATAAGGCCTTGTTTTTAGATTCAATGCCTTTTAAGACTTTTAAAGAGGATGTCAACCCAAACATATTTTTTCAAGAACGTTTTCTGCAGGGCCCACTAGTTGAAACAAGGGATTCTGATAACTATTGGGTTTGTAGAAAAGAGTTAATCCATCAGTTTTTAGCCATCTCTAGGGGCAGCCATTTTTTCACTTCTGTCGACTGAAAATAACATCACAGTTGCTCAGGTAATAATGACCAAATCACGGCTCACCTGTTTTCTGAAGCTGAGTCATGATTGGTCGTTACCTGAGCATGTGATGTCATTTTCAGTCGACACAAGTGACAAAATGGCCGCCCCCAAAGATGGATAAAAAAAAAAGTTGGATTTCGCTGCTTAACTCATATTCCACAAATGCAACCTTAATCATAATGCTGTGTTTCAACTACTGGGCCTGCATAGAACATGTTCTTGAAAAAAAAAGTTTGAGTTTACTTCCCCTTTAAGGGTCCACAGGAACCCTGATTGCTCTCTAGCAGTGAACCACGTAAAAAACACATTTTAATATTGCGTTACAAAGGTTAATCCAGTCAATAAAGTGAATGCACTCGGGGCTTACCCATTTAGAAAGTGCTCAAAGAGATGCAGCTGTCCATCTTTACACACCACTGCTAGCCTCACCGCCTGTCATGGAAAGAGAATGAAGAATTTTGCATAACGTTTGTTGACAAATAATTGCATCGAAATATCCAATAAGGCATCACGTCTCACACAATGTATTTTGTGAGGTTTAACAATATATACGCAGTAGATTCTCTGACCTGTTCCTTGCTTTTGGATGTGACAAGGTCAATATGTTGAGGCTCATCCGTCAGTACAAATGACACCACCGAGTTCTTGTCCTTGCCATCTTCTCGTACTTGCCTGCGGTGAGACAATCTTAAGTCAGGACCACAGCACATTTATAATATAACGTAGTGTGATGTATAGTTCATGATCTGAAATGACACGGTGTGCACGCACCACACACTAAGAAGTCGATTGTGAGCAGCACCAGACAGAAAATAGAGACTGCTGCTGTCAGGGGGCCGCGTGGTGGCAAAGCGGAGGGTCGTCACAGCTGTGGAATGGCCGGTGAATTTCTGCAACGGGAGGGAAGCGGACAAGATGCCAGTTCGTTTAGGTGACAGCTATGTTTAACTGGTATAATAAAACATTCTTTCATTGCTGGGAATGTACCATATTTTTTGGACTGTAAGCCGCAAATTTTTTCCCATCGCTTTGAACACTGTGGCTTTTAAAGCCACGCAGTATATTTATTAAATTTTACTCACGAGCTTCAAGCTGTCAACAGATTAACTTAAAGTCTCGTCACTGACCAATTCAAATACTGAACGCGTCATAGTGGACCAATGAAAGTGCCCTAAGACTGCCCTAATACTGAATATTCATCAGCCATTTGGTGTTGGAATGTGCATAGCGGCACGTCGCTGTGGAGGAGTGAATATAGAGGATACTGAATATAGTAGAGCAAAAATAAGCATTTTGAGTTTAATGTGCATAGGGATCTAGTGCCATAAATACAGCCATCTGTGCAATGCGACCCCTGTCTCTCTGTTGCTTGACAACCGACTCCCACCATCACTGGCAACAGACAACTGGCACTAACAACAACCCACGGAAGACAGCATTTCTAACCATGGCGCAACATCCCATGTGTCCCCAAACATGAAACAAATGGCTTTCCAAAGGCTGCGCTGCCACGAGCTTACAGTATGTGCACTGCTGCCTGATGAAGCTCATCTGAGAACTGGCCTCGTGCGACAAGAGTGACTGAGAAATTCTGGGACACTACGATGTTACCAGATGTGTTCTGCATTGTTTTTTTTTGGGGGGGGGTGGTCATGTTCCAGTGTTCAAGGTAGAGAAAAGTTTGTAAAAATCCATCTGTGTGAGCTCTTGCTTTGCAAATATCCCATGTTATGATGTGGAGACCTGCGGCTATTAATACGAAGCAGCCAATGCATGTACAAATGTGTTTTTTAAGTTCAATTTAGCTGTTGTGTCTTTTAATAGGTGCGTTTGGTAGTCCGGAAATTCCTTAATTGTAGGTAACAACTGCCTTTTTCAAATGAGTCTTTCTACATCATTTTAGTTGACTGCACTCATATCTACATGTGAATGCAAAGATAGATAGGTTTATTTGAAAGGGGACAGTGCAATTTCACATAACACATATAAAAACATACTTAAAAAATCCAGAATTAGCCAAAAGGCTATTTTTCATCTATAGTCCCCTAAAAGATAAGATAGTGAGAAAAGATAGTGGCACTCACCCTATAAACCTCCTTGGTGTCCAAGTCCCACATCTTGATGGTCTGTCCAGCTGAAAGCAGCAGTTTACCGTCTGGACTCACACACAAACTGGTCACTGCAGCACGGTCTGCCTTCCACTTACTGTAAACAACAATTGTGCTTGTATTTACTATTATGCTTTCACTGGCTCACGTACTAGTCTGTGACAAATATGCAAGTGAGCTTTATTTTTCTATATTGTATACCAGAGATTGTTTGTTTTCAAGCCCGATTGCACTACGGTAGCAATCGTATAACTCCTGAGACAGCAAGATAAGAGTATGTCAGGAATTCAAACTCCACTTCCAATTTGTATGCCTGTAAATACTTTAAGTGAGGGCGAGTTGATAGCTGGACTAAACTCACAAGTAGTGTGGTGTCAACCTGACTTTATTAACTTTGGCCTGGCTTAAAAGGGGGGAAAATTGCCATTACTGCAGACAAAACGGAAACAATTAGCAGTAATAGCCATAGTAAGAAGGACTTAAAAGAAAAAAAGTAAAATAATGGAAATCAATACTTTTCTCTAAAGAGGACTACGGAGAAACCATTTTGCCGTTGGGATAGTGATACTGATTAATTGCAATTTAATTAAGACGATAGCAGGAGGATACACTGATGATCACAGTGCAGGCAGTGAAGGAAATTTCACACAAAGTAACAAGGCTTGGATGTTTATCAAGGACTGGTTTCAAATACTTTTGTCGCAGGTCAAACAAACTAAGCCAGAGTTCTCTAAGCAGTGATTCCCAACCTTTGTGGATCCATGGCACTTTTTTTTAAAAATTTGAACAATCTCATGGCACACCACAAAACAAAACTGTCACAAAAAGTGAATACATGTGTCAATTATATTGTGCTTTCCGCCATCTAATAGAATCTAATTTATTTGTTACGCCCGCCACTACAAGTGGCTGACATGGATAGATGGACAAAGATACAATATATGTTATAAGTAAATAATTTTCTAACTAATTTAGTGAAATTTGATCATTTCCCGTGGCACACCATTCGAACTCACGGCACAATAAGGTGCCCCGGTTCACTGGTTGAAGTCGCATGTCAAACAAAGCAGTGATCCAACCAGGGTTCTGCTGCACCCTATGCCATGACAGATCATCAGTGGTGCCACAGGAAATTATCCAATTTCACTTAATCTGGCCAAAATAGGTTAACAACAACAATAATAATAATAAATCTGTTTTATAGTTTATAAATTAAAAATAAATTTTTGTTCATTGACCTTCAGTAAGTCAAATATGTTTAGTGACAGGCAAGACAATTAAATACTCCTCCATTAGACCAGAATGTAAGGCAGAATGTAAAAAATAAACCTTTGTATATACCTGTTGCAATTCATAAAGCAGAATAATTTATGGCTGAGTCAATATGTGAGTAAATGAGATGAAATATCACTATTAGCCAAGCCATACTTTTATGACAATTGTTTGGGGTTATCCCATGTATCGATATTGCGATCCTGGCCTATGCAATATGCGTATCGCAAAGACAAACAAGTTTCTGATGGAATTGTATGCTTTTATCTGAATTTGCCCAGTCAGACACAACCCTAAAATGTGCAACGTTAATGTCCAATAGTTTAACATTATCTTATAGGGTAACTACAATTTTCAGTGGAAAAACATTTGCTGGTATATCCACACTTATTCAAAAAACGTTTGGGGTAAAATGACATTTAAAGCAATTATTATGGCCGCCAATTATTTGTGATTTTTTTACTATTTGCAGGCCTGTGTAGATATCAAATGTACTCGAGTGGTCAGATTAGCTCAGGGGCTTGTTGATGATGTGATGCTATATGATTGGCCAAAAGTTAACAGGATGATGTAGAATGATTGTGGTTGGTCCACTTTGTGGGACTGGGATTGTAGTTCTTCAGAGAAAATATGGGTGGATTTTATGAAGACATTGATTGTTACGAGGGATTTCTGACAGCTGGACTACTTTGACCAATCAGATGAGACCTTAAATGTACAGTATCTAAGTGTAAGTTATTACAATTAACCCATTCACTGCCATTGACAAATGTATTTGTTTTTTCACAGTCCGGCCATTTAATGCCAAGAACCTATTTATATTTTTTTCATTTTTTTTTTCAAACGTTAGGGTACAAGAGGCTCTGAAATTGACTGGCAGTGAAGGAGTTAAATAGATAAAGATATTGAGCCTGCTTATTTTGCTGTATGAAAAGAAATGTATTATTTTCATTAGATTAAACAAATGCCATTACTTTAGCTAAATGTTAAATATCGCAATATCTATATTGCAATCTTCAACACCCATATCGCATGTTGTTTCCAATATCATGCAGCCCAAATAACAGCTGATTTTAAATTATGTCTCAGAGATTTAGACATTTCATAGACTGACCTCCGCGTCTTGCCTGTCTGCAGGTCCCATTCTACAATGTTTGTATCATCCGAGCCACTATATAATAAACTGTCTTCAGGGTGCCAATGAACGCAATTCACTCCTTCACTATGGCCTCCATCCTGAAAGGACAGAGAATAAGCAAGTTGGGTAAAAGGCAAAATTCTTAAATGCAATTCACTCCCCCACTATGGCCTCCATCCTGAAAGGACAACGAATAAGCAAGTTGGGTAAAAGGCAAAATTCTCACAAAGGTGAAATCGTGATTACAAATGACTAAATGTAACCACTACAAATTAGGACAAGGACCACATACTGATGTTTGGTTTGAAACTCACAAGGGTGCAGTGCAGAGCTCCCTTAGCTGTACTGTAAATGAGCACCGTGCCTGCCACCGTGCCCATTGCCAACAGGTCTGCCTTTTCCTCCAGCTGCCCTGCCTCTGATTTCCTCTTCTTCCTCTGAGGACCCTCCTGAAAAACGTGCCACATTAAGTTGCATCATCCATCCAGTTGCAGTGTGATACACAATAAATATTAGGGGTGTGCATCTCTCCACAAGACGGTTTTCGGTATGTTCAGTGTGAAACAATTCAAGGGCAGTTCAATTTGTAAGTGAACGATTCGGTTAGGCTCGGTGTGATTACGATTCAATTTGATATAGTATGGCTCAGTTCGAGAACGTATGATGCAATTATTTGTCGTCATTTTACCCACATTTGAATGAATTTGTCAATACTGTAAATGTGCGAATTCCTTCTAAAATACCTCTCCAATAAAAGACAATTCGATATGTATCCCCCAATATACTTCAAAGTGGAACGGTTCAATTCAGTTTGATGCACTCGCACATTTCAAATAAAAAAACGGTTTCCTGGTTCAAAACGTTTTTTGATATACGCCTAATAAATATGGATGTTTGTTCGTGGATAAATAAAATGCTGTTGTTCAAGAGATGCTACATCAACAAGGTTAACAGCATCAAAAACTGATCAGGGGCAAAGTTTCATCACTCCATCTCTCCTATTTTCCACGTCATGTACAAGATTCCTGCGCTGGGTTTATGTCAACTACTGTACAGCTCGTGTGAGCAGTTGACCTTGCAATGATAAGCACATAAGACCAACGCACTTGGTGAAAAACACAGATAATCACACAAGCAACTCACCTGAATTTGTATTTACGAACCATAGTACTAACTCGTGCAAAGCAATTTCAACGACATGTGACGTCACGTATAAAATAATTGTCGATAGCCACAGACCGTTAAATTTGTTATTTTTAACGCTTTATTTATTTCAGTCAGTGTATTTTTACTGTTATTTAAGAGTTTTTGAATCCCCTGTCAATAACGGCATGTTACTAACACTTGTGAAGCGAGCGTTAACAGGGCTAACTACTAAAACAATTTTATTCGAAAGGACCGTCTTCAATAACTTTGGAAAATATTTAGCATCGGTAGTTAAATTGTTGAGGTAATCTAGTAATTGCATGACGCTAAAAGGTTAGCCACAGCTCACTTTCTCAAGACAAGCCCATGTGGGTCCAACATGTGCGTTTTGCGAAGCTGTTGATGGCTAGCAGTTAGCTAACGTGGTTATACTGCTAAAGTCTCGGGCACTGACACGACTAAACGCCTATGTACTAAGTAGGAGATTGAAGCGAGGTCATCGCGCGCGTTTCTTGGCAAATATCGACACTGATAGTGTATCGCTGGGATTCTATGACAACATCCTAGCATATCTCGTTTAGGCCGCGCTACCCTTTATAGCTAACTGCAGGGAACACCATAGCAGCCTCACGTACCTTGACTGTCCGGCATGGTCCCCAATGTATGCATGTACAAGTGGCACTCAAATGAGCTGAAGGCACGTATTCCTGGTGAAGTGTTTTACTGTCTGTGTTCCAAATTCGAAGCCTTCCATCCTGGGCGCACACTGCCAAGTACTGGTGTGATTTGGGTGAAAAAACGCAAGGTAGCGGCAGCGAAGAGCTGCTTTTGCCGTCCGCCATTACTGAAAGCGCTCGAGTCTGCGTGCGTGGTTCCACAAACCACGTGTGGAGGTTTGTGCACATGCGCAGTGACGCGTCAGGAAAAACCGCCACTGATTGGCTGCTACCAGAAAACGACTCCTGTTGCTTTGACTTAACTGCATTCGAAGAAGGTGCGAAATCTGATTTATCCGACTCGGATGAGGATGAGCGGTCGGATGGATGGATGGATGGATGGATTGTCCCAGTTCCGACGAGAAAGTGTTGGAGGCGGATGTAAACAACAAAGGTGGCTGATTCAGATAAATTGTTTGCTGCTCTGGTTAATCACAAGTCACCAAACTTTCTTCATAATGAATTAACGTAGTGATCTGCTGTTACTCACCGCCTATACCTGGCAACAGTAACATTTTTTCGCAGTTAAAGCAATTTTGTTTGTTAATCTATGTATCTGGATGAAAGGTTTTCGCTCAATTGCAACACCGCCCTCTGCTGAAAATGCTCAATTACAACGACTGTCGCGTATTTATGACGCCATTTACTTGCGTTTTCAAGCATGGCGACCTTCCTCCAGCACAGGCATTCTTCGGACTAATTTGATCACCGATATTTTAGTAAGGTACTTCGTTATGGCAATTTTTGAAATGCTTTATTTTTTAACTCTTGTTTAGTCATTTAGGCGAGACTAAATCAATAGCGTCGCTTCTCGTTATTAAATTAAAATAGTTTGTAATGACAGCACTAACGCCGTGTGCTGGACGGATTATTTTGTCCAGGCTGGGACGTATTACCACATCCCACCATGGACATCACAGATACGTTTTTGTAAAATGTAATTCCAGTAGACTGGAAATGAAAACGTTTTCAACAGGCTGTGTGAAATGTAGCAATGATGACAGAGATAGAACACAAACAAAACTACTGAACACCAAGCCGGTAGCTCGGCAATCGCTGTTGTCCAGGAGAAGATCTTTGTCGCCCCTCGAGAGGATAAGTACCCTGCTTCCACAGGATACACTGACCCCAGAGGTGATGCAGCTGAGAGAACAGAACCAGCCACACGAAGAGGAAACATGTATGGAAGAAGAACACAGCTCCTCTGATCCTTTCGCTATGTCCAAACAGCACCACCCTGATTTAGACGTAAAAGATGGAGCATCTTTGAAAGACTATAATTCAGACACATGCAATGATGAGGCACATGCTGCACACTTCTACACATCAAAGTGCCAGTTTCCACCCACTCTCCCTCGAAAGACTACACTTGCATACGGGGAGCTGCTAGTGGCCGAGTATCATAGAAAAGGGCGTGTGGAGTTCAGGAAGATGTTCCAGCTTCAGACTGCATCACGTCTGATGAGCAGCTGGGGGGTTATCCTTCATGATGATATAGCGGGGCAGCTTGCAGGTCACTTTCAGAGAACAAGCATTGGGATCCCCATCTTCATACGACGTGCCAGTTTGGAGGATTACGTGCTGTATATGAAGAGGGGCCCTGCTATCTCCTACCCAAAGGTATGTATAACAAATGCAAAATATAGTGTTACTTTTTGCTCACACTAAACCAGTGGCGTTCCGTCAATGTGTGCAACATTATAGTGGCATCTGATCGCTAGAGGGTGCTGCTTCCCAACTCAGGAGTTACCTTGCATTGGACAAAAGTTAAATAATGAAAGTGAAGTTTCGCGAGTCTTTTTTTTAGGATAACAGGATAAATAGTATGTCATTATTGATGAGTACTGCAAATATAATTATTTTAAAAAATGAATAATAAATAAATGGATTGTTTCCTTAATCTCTGTTGTCTCTTTTTGTGACATATTTCCAGTCTGGAGTGCACAATTCCTTACCTATTGAGTCTTATTGAAAGTTTGGCATGCATAGTAGCTCAGCTTTAGTGCAATAGATAGGACCAAGGTGAGGCGCCTGGTCGACCTGTCAACAGCAACTGTGACGTCAGCTCTAGACAAGTTGTACTATGGTAGGTGAGATGAGTTATTAAGTGATTCAGTTTAGTCACTTAAAATACAACTTTTGAGAGGAAGAACGTACCAGCACATTAGCAGGACCTCGACAAGAAAGAGCGTGGACGTAGACAGCACTACATAGACAGGCGACTGCTAGTTGCATCTTTTTTCGAATATCAGGATCTGACCCATGTAAAAAGTATACACATCCTTGTTCCAATCCTAGGTTTTTTGTGATCTTGAAAAAATGAGACCAAGACAACTCATTTCAAAACGTTTTCCCCTATTAATATGACCTTACAGGGAATCATGGTGATGGCAGCACCATGCTTTGGGGCTGTTTCTCTTCAGCTGGAGGTGGGCCCTTAGCCTAAGTGGAGGGAATTATAAAAGTTTTCAAATGGACAGCATTTTCGGCCTTGTGCTAGAAAGTTCAAGGGTGAAGAGGATCTTCATCTTTCTTCTTGATCAGAAGCACATTAAAATTTTGGAAGCTGGAGTCCAGACCTGAGTCTGCTCAAATATTTGTTAGGTGATGCCAAAGTCTGACATATATGGAGCATTTTTGCAAAGAACAGTGGGAAAATATTGCCACATTAATAGACTAAAAAGAAGTGTTGTAATAAAAGACAAAGGTGCTGCAGCAAAGTATTAGTTTGAGGGTAAATGGTGCATATTCATGCCACTTCAAATGTTTATTTTTCATTGAGTTGCACAGGTAAAAAATTTGAAATTACTTATCTGTGTCTGTGTTTTAACATCACAAACACCTGGAATTTGAACAGGGCTGTGTGTAGACTTTTTACATCCACTATATTTGCCATTAAGTTGCAGGTCAAACTACTCACAGATTTCGTTTAAAATCTGCTTCTATCACTCAGGACGCCAACGCTATGCTGATGATGATGGACGTCACAGAGGGAGACTATGTGCTGGAGTCAGGCTCCGGGTCTGGGGGCATGTCTCTCTTTTTGTCTCGGGCAGGTATACACCCACTATTTGAGTTGCTCAATCAAATGAGAAGCCTTAGAATAGCGGTATTGAAATTTGTCCCTTTACAACCTTATTGAACACATTGTCCTATTAATAACTCACAAAGTGTTATCTTGACAAGTCCGAGTGGACTGAGGTGGCAACTGAATGCATTTTTGCATGTACTATGGCCTACTGCAGTGATGGCCAAGTGTGGTACGATACTTGGGCACTCTCTAGTGGTACATGGAAGAATCGCATGCACAAGTCCAGTAGCATCGAAATAGATTATCATTGAAAGGTAATTTTATTTCATTTCAAAAGGCGGAGCTCATATATTTATTAAACACACAGAAAATAGTTTTGACAAGGCCGATTTATGCCTTCTTTGTATATTAAACATCGTTTTAATTGGTTCTTATGTGACATTCACTTTCCTTGAGTTAGTGAATTTGCTGTTTTCATTACCTGTAAGCTATAATTTTATATATATATATATATATATATATATATATATATATATATATATATATATATATATATATATATATATATATATATATATATATATATATATATAGTGTGTGTGTATATAAAACTTGTTAACTCTGAGGTGTGAAACTAATAACTAATGTTTTTCTTCAATATTCAAAATGATTTTGACATGCACCTGTAAAATTCAGTTCTATTGAACCTTTTAGTGCAATACATTTGGACTTATTATTTAAGAACTCTTTGTTTTTAAACTTTTATATTGATACAATTTTTATGTAACTTATGTGCAAGACATTTTTTATTGACTCAGTGTAGTTTTTTATTTTCTTATTTAAGTGCAGTGGAACTGTGCAAACTGCATAATATCCAATGACATACTAAAAAATTGAAAATACAGTTTAGGAATAAAACCTCTGTGTTTTAATGAATAGACAGTATTTTAATGTTGGTCATGATGGCTGTCATGAGAGCTAAGTATTTTTTTTAAATATTTGTTTTAAAATGTTTGAGTACCACTACACAAATAAAATATTTATTACTATATTATACTATATTTATTTATTACTTTTCAGTGGGCTCCAGGGGCAACGTGCTGAGCATTGACATCAGAGAGGATCACCTCAGAAGAGCTACGCTCAACTACCAGCACTGGAGGGCTTCATGGAGAGCGCGGCAAGGGGAGGAGTGGCCTGATAACATTGAGTTCCATAACGCTGACCTTTGCGTGGCTTCATCTCTTCTCGCCCGTCGGGCATTCGATGCGGTCAGTGTTAAGGGTTAGAAGTGGCAGCAGTGTTTTGGAAGCAACACTGTGGGAGGCAGGTTTGGTGACGGCAGGTGTTTTACTGATTGGATTATGTCTATTGCAGATTGCTCTTGATCTGATAAACCCACATCTTGTTTTGCCCACTGTGATTCCACATCTGCACCCCGGAGCTGTATGTGCTGTCTACCTCGCCAAGTGTGTACTGTATTCCTCATCAAGCATGAGCTTTATACACACACCAAAGATATTTAGTACACAGTTTGGTCATTTTTGTTTCTAACCTCCCCACAGTATAACACAAGTGACTGACCTGCTGGAAGGGCTTCGTTGCTCAGCGCTTCCTTTGCTGTGCGAACGCATCTTTGAGGTTCCGATCCGGGACTGGCTTGTTGGTCCTGCCCTTCAGAAAAATGGGCGGTATTGCTCAAGGACAGCGCTGACCCTCGATGCAGCCCAGAGAGAAAAGGAGAACACTTCAGATGAGGCGGAACAAGGTGACTTTACTGTGTTTGACTCATGACATTCACAACAAGTTGAAGTTATACCACCTGTATTCTGTTCCAGAGGAACATGCTGCTTTCGGGAGTATCCCATATATTGCCAGACCTCACCCACAACAGATGAGCCACACAGGTTAGATCGTTTTAGCAGAATTTAAATGTTATGTTTAACCATTAAAGCCTAAAGCCCCTTCCTTGTGAGACATCTCTCTAAAACCTACTATCGTCATTGAAGTCACCCTTGAAAACTGACATTTTTGTGGAAATTCAACACTTAGAAAAATAATTAATATCTCAGCCCCTGTAGAAGAATATAAACACGATTCCAAAAGAATTTAAGAGCTTAAACGTGGCTTTTACACAGGCCCAAGTTTATTAATCTTTACTGTTTCAATTGAAGATTATTTTTGTATTTTTAATACAAAAATAATCAAGTGGTAATTAGCATGCTGTATTCTCTAAAGACGTTGAAATCGTCATTGTCTACGAACATATATCTTGACCATATATCACGTTTGGCTGGTTTCATGGCTTTAAAGTCCGCAAGCGCGTCGTCTATATCACTGCAGTGATTTATATCAAAGCTCCCGTGATCGATTGTGCCGCCATTACTTCCTCCCCGTCACGTCTACTCTGATGCATTTCATTGGCGAAGAGACCGAGAATTGGATTAAAAAAAGAAAATGATGTACAGTATATGCTCTCCCGGCTTTAAAGGGAGAAACACTTAACAGCGCTCCCGGCTTTAGTGGTTGAAACGCGCTTGTGCATTCCCAGCTTTAATAGGTAAAGTTAGTTTTTATTTATTTATTTTTTTCAACAAGTTTTTGTCATCTTATATTTCCAGCATTCCTGGTGAAACTGAGGAAGTTTGTGAGATAGCTGAGCCGGTTGGAAAAGAAAAGATGGGGGACATTTTTTTTCCCTGTGTAAGTATGGAATGTAATGTGCAAAATAAAGAACAAGACTATATGGTTTTGGTGTCTTTGGATATTGTTGCATTACTGTACGTCAAACTATCTAGATTTAAATAAGTCAAAACTGAACAAAAAACACACTGGTCACACGCTTGACAAGAATGGCACTCATGATGCAGACATTCTCAAAGGCTGAAAAAAGCAAATCACCCCCATCTTCGTAGATTACAATCTCATGTGTGTGCACCAGCCATCCACCTCCTTCTCATTTATCATTCACCAGTTATTTGAAGACTTGTCATCTCCCAATGTCACCAAATCGAGAGGGGAAAAAAAACAAATTCCAGGAGTACTCTCTTCTGGCTCAGTTTAGGTTTTACGTAATGCTGCAAGCAATTAAAAAAAAAACGAAATTACAAATACCTGTAGTCTTTATTGGCAGTTATGGCTTAATTTCTACCATACACTCTTATTTATAAATAGTTGTCGAATACAATGCTGCAAGTGTTTAAATAAATAACATCGATAAATACCAAGAACAATGTGTGAGATAAATAAATTTTTCAACCATATTTGTTGGTGTTTTACAGAAAACACTTATCTTAAATGTGAACACAATTCCAGTAGAAATGCATCCACTTTCTATACAGGGGTGGTGTTGGTAAAAGTTTGCTTCCAAGCAGAAATGCCCACAAAGTGAGAGTTTGAAACGGGAACTTCGGAACTATGCTGATGTGATGAAACACGAAGCTATTTATTGATCCAGTCCATGGAAGAGTCGCACATGGAAGAGTCGGAGGATGAATTGCCTACCAGAGAGGACAGAAACATGTCAACTAATAATTTTCTTATACTGAATAAAAAACAAATCAGAGTTGGGGGGTGGCCATTTTGTCTTCTGTCGACTGAAAATGACATCACAGCTGCTCACAACGACCAATCACGGCTCAGATTCAGAAAACAGGTCAGCCGTGATTGGTCGTTGTGAGCAGTTGTGATGTCATTTTCAGTCAACAGAAGACAAAATGGCCGACCCCAGAGATGGCTAAAAACGAGTGCATTTTGCTGCTTAACTTATATTCCACGAACGCAAAATTAATCAGAATGCCCTGTTTCAACTAGTGGCCCTGCTGGGAACATGTTCTTGAAAAATATATGTTTGGGTTGACTTCTGCTTTAAGGTAATTTATAGTTTTTCTTCTTTGTTTTGCTTTGGGTCAACTGTGTCAAGTGTCAACTGCTGTGTAAATCAAATCTGTTTTTATTGCCCTTACCTCTTACTGAACTACTTAAACCTTATGTAAATGATTTTTTACCGGGAGTTATTAATTAAAAAAAAGTAGCTCAAGATGCAGGGTAATAGTAATACTAAACCAAGGATGTTTAAGGTTTAATGCTACAAAATGACACGGCAACGAAAACATAAAACTGCACATACTGTTATATTCCCTATCCACCTATGGTAAGTACCCAAAATTTTGGCAATATATCTCTGTGTGATGAAGAACAGGTCTACACTCCACTCTTGTATTGGACCTCATTTGTTTGTACGGATGTACCTAATGTTGTGCCTGTGAATAAATAATGAAACCGTTAATCCTGTTTCAGATCAAAGCAAAACTGGAGCCTGTTTTGGCACACTTTGGATGAGATAGAATCTGCCTAATGCTAATAAAATATATTAAGTTGGATCATAAGAGGCCCTTTTCATAGTACGTGAGCTGTATTTTAACACAAATAAGAGTGGATCCAGTTCCGATACCTACCAGCTACCTCACAAAAGCCCGAAGAACTGTGGATTTGGTCACTGGTCTCAATGCTCTCCCTGTAAGTAGCGATAGCCATGGGTGGAGTTTTCTCCAAACTCAGCTGAGTGCTTCTGGATATAAGAGAGGGGCGCAGCCGCTGATTGAAAGTGCTCTTGCGGTTACAGAGGGTACAAGGGACAGGAGAGGCTGTAGGCCCGCGGGGAAACCAGCCTATGTCTCTGTTGTCATCATGCCTGTGAGCGCCACCGTGTTGCTCTGAGCGCTCTCGTTTCCACACAAAGTGAGATGGCATTTTGGCCATCACCTGGAAGCACAGAAACAGTCATCAACTAGACACAAGAGAAATGTTGGTGGAAAAAAAACAGTTCATGTAAAATTTTAGAGAGAAACATCATTTGTGGGTCTGAACTGCCAATTGTGTTTGTTTACCTCTTCACAGCAGCGCCTGCTGACAGCCGCTCTGAACTCAGTGCGCACCCAAAGCATGTCCCTCTGCTTGAGGAATGTTTTAAACTTCTTCCTCCAGGTCTTCCCCAACGCCCATGGAAATATCTCATATTTACTCTGCTCCTCTTCTTCCTCCATGGTGTTGGCAAGGTACCTACAATGTGAGCATATGAGCTGATTGTAGGGGTTCCAGCTTGCAAAGAAAGAATTTATTTGTGCTAAGATTGTAGCATGCAGTTCATACATTAAAATCATCAGAGCATAGTGAGACACCATAGACAATACTGAGATTAAAGGAGTCATTTGCAAATAAATGTCATATTTTCAATCACGTGGGAAATATTAATTGCACTGTATTTAGCATTTCATTATGTCAATATGTACTGTATACACTACTTTATACTATATTGTGTGACTTGCGAAATGAAGCAGTTGACCATGAATGCTCGTGAGGGGAAAAAAGTATGTACTCGAATTTATTGGTCTCAGACGCCCACCTCACCTCCCAGAAATTTGGCTGAGCTGTCTAAAATGTTGGAAATGTATAATGCATACAGATGTTATATTAGGCCTCTTTGGCATGAATAATAAGAGGTGACTTGAGAGTGCGGCACGGTGGTTGACTGGTTAGCGGGTTAGCACATCCACCTCACAGTACCGATATCATGGGTTCGATTCTGGGCCCCGGCCTTCCTGTGTAGAGTTTGCATGTTCTCCTGTGCCTGTGTGTGTTTTCTCCGGTTTCCCCCCGCATTCCAAAAACATTTTCAGTAGGTTGGTTGAACCCTCTAAACTGTGTCTAGGTGTGATTGTGTGTGTGCATGATTGTCTATGTGTGCCCTGCGATTGGCTGGTAATCAGTTTAGGGTGTCCCCCGCCTACTGCCCAAAGACAGCTGGGATAGGCTCCAGCACGCCCGCGACCCTCGTGGGGATAGAGTTGTTCAGATAAGGAAAGGATGTATGGATGAAGGTGACTTGAGCTAGGCTGTTGACTTTTCCTCTTGGCTCAGCATCTTCCTGTCTGTCTGCACTCTGGCACACATACCTAGTTGGAACGAGTTAAGACTGTAGAGTCATGCATCGTCATATGGGCTAGGCAGAGCTGCCCTCCTGCGTGGGTGTGGCTCAGGGAGGGATTATAAGAATAGGGACAATTTTGGAGGGATTTGATCCTCTTCCACATTAGCAGATTAAGGTTCCATGGCCGTGTCTCAATCTTCTGGCATTCATGAAATTGTTTAACTGAGAATATGCAGTCTTCTGGGAGTTACTGTTGGTATACTGTTGCGAGCATTCAAGATAAAAGCACCCAATGGAGGGTTCCCACAGAAGATTTCACAAACAAAATCACTTTTGATTGTGAAGTTGCACTTTTTAGTATCTGGACATTGTTAACTTGCTGTGAACTTACAGTGCAATGAAAAAGTTCTTCTTGGTGTATTCTGCGATGGTCAATTTTGACCTTTTGAAGTAGACAAAAACCATGGCCAGAAGATACTGAAAATTACATTAGACAAGTCATGAATTGGGCCATTAAAATCAATATGTCTTATTTTTATTTTAGTTTTTTAGAAAAGTACATGTTTACCTTGTCTGCCATTTTACAACAACAGTCCATCATCAAGAAGTCATGGATTAGGTCATCATCTGAAATTAAGTTCATCATGATTAATTTGAGGCCTAAATTTAAAACGATGCAATTAGTAGTAATGTTAATTTTTCTCACCAAAAAGTTTTAAGAATGATATCATTTCCTCTTGCTTAATGACAATGGTTGGCAGCAGAGTCCTCGTAAGACAATGCATCCCACTCCTGCAGCATCTCTTCTCTGGTGGACACTGTTCTTCCTGGTTGTTCCTCGCCGGGAGAAAGGTCTGTCTGGAGGTTACCCCACAGGTTGTGGGGATTTTGCACCACTGGGCTTTCCGCTTCATCGTGTGCCTGTCTGGGCTACTCAAGATGAAAGCCAGTCTAGTGTGATAAGGAGAGGAAATCTGTGATGTCAGTTTACATAATGAGTGATGCAGTACCATTCAATTTTGATTCAGTCAAAAGACAAAATAGTATTTATTTATAGACAATAAAATTAAAAATGACTAAATGGGTTCAACATTCAGTACTATTTTCGAGTAATTCTTTAAACTTTACTTTAAGCTATAATTTATGATGTTTACAGATAAACTCATGGACATTATATACAGTATTTGGTTACATTATTGGATTTTGTAAAACAAATTTCAATAGAGGTGATGAAGGAATAAAGATGTATCCACGTCTCACCTTCTTTTTCATCTTTGTCAATGGCAAAATAGTACAGAACCATAGCATCAATAAAACAAACATTTATGAAGAATACAGCTTTACAGAACAGTAGCAATGTGAACATAGCTTCCATAATTGTAAGACTGGCATCACTATACTACAGACTGCTATAAACTTGAAACAAAATAAACATAAAGATAGAAACGTGCTATTAATAAAACTTTGAGCAAGAGAGTATAAGGATAGAAAAAAAAGAAAGAAAACAAGGCGTCATACATCACTTAATAAATTTGTCTTTGACCCCATCTAGCTTCAAGAAGATAGTTATGCCATCGGATTGCGATTTGTTTCAAGATTAATTAAAAATAAGATGTTTATCCATAATTCAGCCTAGAGAGACTGTTTAGTTTCAACCGTAGCTCACTGCACTTAAATAAACTCTATTTTACATGGTTACTTGATCACCTAAACGTCCTAAGTAAATTGAACAGACAGGTCTCACAACTACAGGTATGTAGCATAAGACATCTAATTAATTATTATCGGTATGTTTTTGGTAGAATCCACATCGTGGATAAGCCCATTACAAGCAGCATGTTCTCACCTAATGAAATACAGTACTGTACTTCCAACTTCAGTGAGTTTAGCAGCTAACGCTAGCTTGAAGCTAACCAGAAATAAAATGTGTAGATATGCGTTTAGCAGTAGTCAGAATGACACAGAAAAAATAATAATAATCATGAAAAGAACCTCTGTGAGGAGAACGGAAAGATGAGGGTTTGTTAACCCAATCTTGACAGCCAGCACTTCTTCGAACACTCTCCTGCTAGTCGGAAGTGAGTGACATACGCTTGCGTGCATTCATCGCGCCAATAGCGAAGACGCGCGCGTTGTTTGCATTGCTACTCGAAATAAATAAATTAATAAATTAATAAATAAATAAAGTCATTCATGTTTGAGTGCAAATGGTTAATCCTTGTACAAATAACAAACATGTGTAAACAGTATTAAAGTTAATAGGTTTACACTAGAGCTGTACGAATGGGACATAATTACCGAAATGTATATTGTACACTGGGGGTTGGGGGGTGGTTGCATCAGGAATCTGCATGTATAGATATTAATTAGGTATAAGTAGATGTCATGATTTCCTCTGTTGTGTTGTTATCTCACCTTCCCCCTCTCTCTCTCTCTCTCTCTCTCTCTCTCTCTCTCTCTCTCTCTCTCTCTCTCTCTCTCTCTCTCTCTCTCTCTCTCTCTCTCTCTCTCTCGTGTCAGCCGAGCTAGAGCCGGGGGCGTTCCCTTCAGCTGAGCACCTGTGCCCAATGTTAATCAGTGGAGTTTAAAAGGACTCCGTTTTCCTACTTGCATTGTTGACCTAGCTTGTTTGTCTCACAGCTCAAGTTCGTTTTCCAGACACCTCGATGTCGTTCATAGTCTCGTTCTCTCGGTCTATTTTCTGGTTTTTATTGTGTTTGTTATTCCTCGTCACGTTGACTGAGCGTTTTGTGCTTGGTATTATAGGGCCCGTGCAAGGCGCATCATCGCTGACTTCGCTACCGGGGTAGAGCCATGCTGAGAGCGCACTGGAGGGTGACGTGACTATTGTTGTTTACCACCCACGGTCGCAAAGGAAGAAAATTTAACAACGGGCTGAGTTTTTATAAGTTTCCTTCTTGGCGGAAAACAGAGGGAATACTGGTTTCGGACATGTCAAAACGAAGTCAGATGGCTTGGTTATCGGCTGTAAGATGAAAACATTTCACCATAAACAACCTTCCGTCTTGGGCGAGAGTATGCTCCATATATTTTCATATCGGTATGTTAAAGTTTAGAATCCTCTTGCTTTCTCTCTTTTAGTCACATATGTGCATGCACTCATTGAGTGAGGTAAAAGGAAAGAAGGAATGATCAACTATCACAAACACTGTTAAAAAAGAAATAAGTACGTTTGTTTGTGCAGTTTAAGTGGACGGTTCACAAGCAAACACACCTTAGCCCAAATGACGGTGTAATTGTTTGTCGCCGTCATCATCTGCAGGTGCTGCACCTACCAAACCTATATTGCACAGGATTGGCAAAAGATTTATAATGTTTAAATTGTTCTGAAGCGTAGGCACTCACACTACACACAAGGTACGAAAAAATAACTGGTGCATACAAAGGAGGAAATAAGCCCCATTCATAGCTACTCAGTTTTGGGAATTCTGTAGGGATCCAAACCATTTACAGTATGTCTATTTTTGCATGATATCAGTTTCAGTCTAATTTATCCTTGTAAAGCCCTGACAATTTCTTGCATTTTAACATGTTTTTGAATCGACAAATACACAGCCTTCAGCATAGGCTCATTCACCGTAGCTCCTAACATGACGGATAATGATGTCGTGATGACGCGGTGCACGGGCCCTATTGGATTATTGCTATCTCATTTGTGTTTTTCGGTTCCACAATTCTCCTTGCATTTCACAAGCGCTTTTGGTTTGTATCGGATCCTTCCTGGCTTTGTCTCACCAGTGATTTAGGTTTAGACTTTGTCAGTCTTTCGTTTTTTTGTAATAAAAACTTTTTTGTATTTGATACCTTGTCTGATTCTGCATTTTTGAGGTCCGCACATCATTGTCCGCTTTCGTCGGAGGTTTCAGTAGACGCTTCATTTTTTTATGCTAGTCCTCTAAATGTATGTGATTTAATGATGATTATAATACTGCAAAATGTGTAACCTATCCACCTCCTACACTGAATGAGCCTGTGTGTGAAATGGGTGTGCGACTTACGGTATAGAGAAACCGATCTTTTGTTTACATGGAAACTGCGGATGTCCACTTTCTATAACAGTTACAGGCTTTAACAATGTGGGAATGCCAGTTTAAGCAGAGAAAACATTTCAATCCCACTGCCTGCTAATGTATTGGGGTAGGGCGATGACATAAAATAAAGAGGCCAGCAACAGAAGGTACGGTCAAATCATGTTTAACTACTTTCCAAACTCTGTAGACTCAAACAATCCGGTAAAGTTCTGAGTTGTCGGTCCAATAACTCCACAATGCAATGTCATTGCAACACAAACAATGGCTTTTTCCAATATCTGTAAGGTAGCCTAAGAGCTACACCCTGAATTTCAACTACGCAATTTGTAGGCTGAGCAGTTACCAAACAGCCCATGTTTCACACTAAGTATCAATACGAAAAATAACATATTTTTCTTCGTGTTTATTTAATTGCTTTTCAAGACGTTATATAACGTCATTCTTCAATGTCAAAAAAATGCTTATATTAACAACATAACACTTATACAGTATTGTTAAAGAATAAGAATAAGAAGGCCTTTATTGATCCCACAATGGGGAAATATTCAGCGTTACAGCAGCAAAGATATCGGTCACACAGAGACGGTGGCATAATGTAGCCGGTAATGTACAACATTACCAGCAAACATTCGGAAACAAACCTATGTAAATATACGCAGTATTTATGTATATACACATTTACATACATCTACATATACATTATGAATAACACTCCTATAGCCTGTACATAGTACAGAGGAAAAATAAGTAACAGTGCTGCATTGAAAGTACAGCATTGGATAAAAAAATAAAACAAGCTTTTTCTTCACAATTTCAGCTGGTGGTGGGCTGGTGGTGGGCTGTGGGATTTTTTTCAATGAAAGAAATGTGCCTTCACTCAAAAAAGTTTGAAAAACACTGCCGTAGACTGTACATGAGTGGTAATCTTAATTTTGTAAAATGGAATGTCAAGGGTTTGAATTACAGAGTTAAAAGAAAGAAGGTATTTAATCATCTCAAGCAATATAAGGCGGATGATGTCTTCCTACAGGAGACGCACATGCGTGCTTCTGACCACCTCAGGCTTTTGGCGGGCTGGCGGGGCAGCACTTCCACTCAGCTTTACAGGCTAAGGCAAGAGGAATTTCTATATTGGTTGGCAAACATACATTTCAAGCCAACCAATATCACAGCTATGAATGGGAGATTCGGAATTGTTACAGAGACTTGCACTTGAATACTGTTGATACCTCACATCTTGCCTTTCCTGCTTGTGTAGTGCATTACTGAATCACTAATGGCAATGTGAAATGTCACTGCCCATTTCTCTTTCTTTTTCTTTTTTTCTGGGATTGTACATTTGAAAAGTTAAATAAAGACATTTGAAATTAAAAAAAAGATGACACATTTGGCCCAGATAAATCAAGGGATACAAACTGCAAAGTGGAGACATAGTTTGGAATTGTGAAACAATCAATTCTGAAGAAGGAGAGACAACTGAGACCAGGGACCTTTGTCATAAAAATGTATAGCTCTCTACAAGGGAAAACACATAATGACCCATAACTTCTCAGAGCGTTTACTGCTTAAAACCATGCAGCCAAAAGGTATCACTCAGCCTGAGGAGGGTTGGACAAAGAGAGGTGGAGCAAAGCCCCACAATGATAGCTCCAAATTCTACAATGCATAAAATATTGTTCCCATTCCAAAAGCAGCAAAGTTTTCTCAGAAAACTGGCAAAGACATTCCAAGAGGTACAGAGGAGAAGAGCAGCAGTGATGACTTCACAAACAGAAGCTCTGACACAGCAGCACATGTATTTTATTACAGCCTGGATTTGAACGGACAGCCCCTGAACTGTGAGGAGGACGTGTTAATCAGTCCACCCTACAGTGTCTTCCCCTACACCACCAATGTTTCCTATAATAATGATGATGAATGTTATAAATAAATAATAATCATGTGTTTTCCATGAAGCCCCCATGACTACAATAAAACATTTGCCCATTGCAAAAAAAACCCCCCAAAAATTACAGGAATTACTCAGGGATTAATACAATTCATCCATTTTCTATACCACTTCTCATTATGATCCTGGTGTGCTGTAGCCTATCCCAGCTGACTTCAGGCAAGAGGCGGGGTATACCCTGGGTGACTGGTCACCAGCCAATCACAGGGTATCAGGGAAAATCCTTTTTTCAAGAATATGTTCTATGCAAGCCCACTAGTTGAAACAGTGCATTCTGATAAATATTGCATTTGTGGAATAATTGTTAACCCACTCGTTTTTGGCCATCTCTGGGGGCGGCCATTTTGTCTTCTGTCGACTGAAAATGACATCACAACTGCTCACAATCACGGCTCAGATTTAGAAAACAGGTCAGCCGTGATTGGTCGTTGGAAAATTAAAATAGTTCTTCTCTTGCACTGACACATTTTTACATCTTCGATTGAAACAGTAAATAATAAATTATGTCTGTGTGAAAGCCACACGTCTAAGCTCTTTAATTCTTTTGGAATTATGTTTCTGTCTGCTACAGGGGCTGAGATATTAATAATTTTGTAAGTGTTGAATTTCTGGGAGAACTTCAGGTTTTCAAGGGTAATTGCAAAGGTGACCTTAGGTTTTGGGGAGCTGTTGAGACAGGCGCTTTAGTCCTTAATGGGTTAACTTATGTTCCATAATCGCAAAATTCATCAGAATGCCATGTTTTAACTAGTGGGCCTGCTGAGAAAAAAATATGTTTGGGTTGACTTCCGATTTAAAGATTTATAGCATCTCAGTCACGACCGCTTACACTTCCTTCCCTCTCGCTGGCGCTAGAGAGCCCTGCACATCAGAACCACGACTTACTCTTTAACACATGCTTAAATAGCTGACCAGTATGATCACAATCTTCAATGTTTCTAATTTATTTTTTAAACATTTTATCCACCTTTGTTTTCTGCTGTTTTTAATAAGTTATAGTTTTCTGTTAAACATGTGATTTGCTTCTTATACATGTTTTGAATGTCTGCAAGTACTACTGTGTCTCATGAGTGACACTGCAGCAAAAAGCAATTCCTTGCGTGTACTTTACATAATTGCCCAATATTTGTTATTTACTGATTTTGCCGTGCAAATGCTGCACTGTGAAAGATATATTTGTGCAGACTATAAAAAGCCAGCTGAGGCCAACACTCATTACCCAAATGAGCTTATGTGCTTACAAGTAGGTGAGTTTTATATGCTTTAACGTGACATATGTACTTGCCGAGGGGTTCACTGAAAGCCTCACTAATCCTTTCAGCTGCTTGTCCTTTGTCAAACACACAGAGATGTGTTCAAGAGCATGCAACAAGACGTTTCTACAAATATGACCAGCAAGCTGTGGATTTATTTTTCCCATCGATGAGACCTGGAAGGATTATGTGAAAATGGATTTATCAACATTTTGGTCTGGATGCATCTTCATGCAAAGCACATTCCTCTAATTTTACTATGCCATCTGAAGGAAACAGATACAACGGATGGCTGAGGACCTTGGATATTCTTTGCATCATTCCTCACTCAATGTACTGTTGTGATGTCATCAAGATGATGTATGTGTAAGCTGATCATTATAAATATCCAGAATGGGATGCTCACCATCCAAAGGTAATAATTTGGTGACTCTGGGCTCTTTGAGGCGGGGAAGAATGTTGCCCTGTGCACCCGAACAGCAGCCCAGAGAAGCTCATTTTAAAAATGGACATAATCATAAGTGCACTGTAGTTACTGATGGTGATACTAAAGACAAAAATACAAGTGGACAAAATCAGGTTTTTGAAAGGGATGGTAATATTCCACCACAAGCAGATACACATGCAACTGTCCCAGAGGTAAACGACATGGACAAATTGAAGAGTCAAACAATGGACAACAATACAGTGATGCAGAAAAAAGAGAAAACTAGAGGCAAGCAGGACGAACAGACAGACAGAAAGTTGGTGAAAAAAACAAGAAAAAGTTCCAGAGGTATGAAAGTGCCGAAAAACAAAGAAAAGGAAATGCCAAAAATTGATTTCCCAGAGCCTCTGGTAAAAGCTCACCAAGCTGCGTATGCTTTTTTAAATCCCAGCATACATAAATATGATGTTGTACTTGGTCTGCTAGATCAAGCAACTCAAACTCAAACACTTCTGCAGCCAATGGTTTCTTTTATGGCTTTACGTTTTGAAGAAATAATCCGAGCACTGGAAGAAATTGTTGATGAAGGAGAAAAAATGCTAAAAGAAAATGGAGAACATCTTACTTGGCCAAGTCAAATGAAAAAACCCTCATGTGTTGCACCTTTAAAATCTGGCTCAGCTATTGAACACCCACCTGACTTGTTGCAGCAGCTGCTTCAATACACCACACAGAGAATGCAGAATGTGAGTCAGACAGTTGGAGGAATTGGGGACTCTGCCCTGGAGGAGGCAGTGGAATACTTTTCTTCAGTTTCAGAACTTTTAGAGGAGAAGCTGAAAGTAAAACGTGGAGTTGAAACTAGAATGATGCGACTCACATCTCGCATTGAATTGGCATCGCTTCGTAAACTTGGGCCTGAAGACTCTGCACTCTTTAGTGAGGACAGTGGTATTGGGGCTGAGAGCGAATCTCTTGCTGGATCTGAAAAGCACCATAGACGTGTGAGTTGTGAATCGAGTGGAACAAATAGAACAACTCCCCTCAGCCCTATGGAATATACCTCCATGCCTGGAGTGTCAGTGAAAAATCTTGCACATCAAATAAGTCCAAGTGTTTCCCTTACTTCATTGAACTCATTAGCTTCTATGTGCACAATGATGGCCAATGCACAGGGGGACTCATTCCTAGGATCAGTCTCTGTAGATGACGGCGAGGAAGATGATAATGACAATTTTAAGAAGGACACAGAAACTAGAAATGGGCAAGTAGGGATAAGAAAGCAATCAAATTCTTCACTTGTAAATTGTGAACAACAGAAGCCACGGCGTTTACCCTCCAAACGCATAGAAAATTCTAAAAACGTAGAAATGACTATCAAAATGAAAAATACTATAAGTGGCAAAATACAGTTTGCTCACCCACCAAGTGCTGGTGCCAAACCAAAAGTAACAGGTAGTCCAAAAACAGGTAGAAGCCAAAGGGCCGATGAAAAGGGACCATTACTAAAGAGATCTCAAACAACTGCTCGAAGAAGTGGGGTTAAAGCAACCCCACTGGCTAAAGAAAGGCGTTCCCGTTCTGCAGAATCCTTGCGCAGCAAAGGAGAGGATCCTACTTTACTTGAACTGGAAAGGTCTCAGAAAAAGATAGGCCAGCGATTACAGAAAATGAACAAAAGCAAGGAAATTACAAAGGAAAACACAAAGACTATATCATCTACACACAATCAGAGAACTTCACAAGCTGATTCTCCCAAAATAAATCAAACAAGCTCATCTTTGGAGAAGGATGGCAATCTCCGCGAAAAAGTAGCCCTTATGAAGTGCATTACCAAAACCTCGGGATCAACCACTAATACAGCGGAAGATGACAAACATAAAGATAAGCAAATATTGACAGGCCTTGTTAAAGCAACACCACCTCCCAGCCCCCCTTTGTCACCAAGACCATCTTCAGGACTGTATAGAGGTAGGAATTCTGTCAAAAAACTCATAGATACTTTCAGTCAAGGGATAGAAGAGATGGACAGCCCTAAAGTTCTGGGGCCACTCAGGGGTGTACGGAAGTGTGGTGTTCCAGTATTACCAGGTTTAGGAAATGTCACAGCTTTTCTTAGTACTGGGAAAACTACCTGTAGATCTCAGAGCACTTCATGTGAAAAGACGGATCATCTAGACCTGGATAGTCTTCCTCCACCCCCGATAGAAGTGTTAATGGACAATTCATTTGAAAGTGCCCTCTCAAGCAGTGGAGCAGCTGAAGGGGCAGTAAAATCTGTGAAATCACCTATGGTGAAAAGGGCTGGCCTGTCACAGCGACTACGGGCATCGGTTAAATCTGGACCGGTGTTACCTAGCAAAGGTGGTGTGCCTCATTGTTCCAAGGGAAATTTTCCTGTTGACTTGGATTATCAAGTCTCACCGGCCCAGGCAAATGTCACTCAACCAGATGCTAAAACAGACACTGAAAATATAAAAGAAAAAAAATCCTCTCTGTTGCAACGAGTCAGAAGAAACAGGTACCTGAAACACTCCTCAGATTCACAGTCTGAGAAATCTTTAACAAATTATGAAGGAGCAGGCCAATCTGCCAGTCAAGAGGACTCAACAACCACACAGGAGAATGACAACCTCTTGATGCCTGGAATAAACACTTCCATCTCTCAAGTGCCTCCCTCATCAGAAGCCAGTAGTCATTCACTTGGCACTTCAATGCTGTCTAAGGGGCGAATTTTGCCTTCTACACCTTCTACTTTAAAGTCTTTGCGTAGAAGACTTCCTAGTCCCCATAACTTTAAAAAGTCACCAACACCGCCCTCTTCAGCTAGCCCCCCAGTTAACAGGAAGCTCAGTACTCCACCAGAAGGTGAAAGTAGCCTCCCCAGTCCACCAGTTTTGTTGCATAACATTTTAAACTCCTCATACCCTTTGAAAGCACCATCTCCACCTGCTTCACCAAAAGTGCAACGATTGTCAAGAAAGAACAGCACGGAAGAATCTGCACAGTTAACCACTAATGCACGATCTGTTTTCTGCCCGATTTCTCCATCCTTGTTTGAGGCCCAGCTCTCTATAACTTCTCAACTGTCTCAAGCCTGGACCTCTGTTGGAGCCTCTTTTTTCTCAAATACCCGTGGAATCGGTGGCAGCTGCAGTTCTGTGTCAGCCCGAGGATCTCAGCCTTTTATTCGACGAAGTCTTTCAGAGAGAAGACCAAGTTTGAACTTTCCACCTCAATCCCCAGTCCTCTCAATGGGTGAGACCTGTGGAAGTGAGCCTGCAATATGCACACAGGGGTGAGATTTTTGTTTTAATTATTTGTTTAAGTTACACATCCAAAATCTGGCAATATAGTGATTAGTGTGTCAGCCTCACAATTGAGAGGTTTTCAGTTCAAATCTTAGCTCAGGCCTTCCTGTATGAAGTTGACTTGTTCTTCATGTTCTTCCTTCCACTCTATTCAAGAAACATTAATTGTAGGTCAATTTAAGACTTTAAATTTTCCATAGGTGTGAATGTCAGTGTGAATGCGAGTTTGTCTGTATGTACCCTGGGATTGACTGATTTAGGGATGAGAATCGAAAATTATTTACTGCTGAATGATTCACCTGATGGACAATTGGACTGGTCTGTGTCACATGACCAGGAAGCGAGGCATAACATGAGAGTCAAACACATGCGGTTTGATATACAAACAAGAAATGCGTAAGGCATGGCAGAGAGGAAGCGAAATGTGGTGTGGTGTTATTTTTCACCTGCCGATATAGTTATTGCAAGGTGCCAATTTTGTGATGAACATGTTGCATACTGCGGCAACACAAGGTATTTATACAAACATTTAAAGATAGTGCTTCCTGTATTGCATATCATATGCACAAAGTAAATGTGTTGTCATGTGAATTGCCTGTGTAAAAATAATTTGACTGAAAAAAATGCCAAGAAGAATGTATCGATATCTGTATCGATTATATTGCTACAAAAAGTAAAGTGTCGCCCATTCCTACCTTAGGCCTCGCTATCCAGGCATGACCAATCAACCCAAGATGAACCCAGCCACACATGAGTATAACAGTTGAATTGGATGAAGTGCCAGCAAGGCGACTGTTACTGTTAAGATCGTCATTTGTGAGCTGACTTCAAACAACAGAGTCTGTGCCGAGTGCATGTGTAACAGATGCCAGCAAAAAGTTAGTTAAACCTCACTGCTTATTACGAGGCATATGACTAGGGGCAGCTGGTATTGTAGGTTAGCAGCCGAAGCTTTTAGTTTGTTGCTTAGTGCATTCACCTCTCACTACAAGAACAATGCTGAAGTAGGTTCTATCCTTGAGCAGGACTGCCACTCCAAGACAGAATGAGTTCCTGAGTTTTTTTGTGACAAGAGTGATTTTAGATGTCCACACCTTGGACGCTAAACTAACATTTTATGTAAAATGAATGAGGGTCAATGTTAACTGCTAAGGCTACTACATCACCTACAAATAGTCATTATGCTACTGTTTGAGGAGAATGGATATAAACAACGTTTTACATTACATTAGATTGCATTACAATGGACACAACAACAGTATACATTCCTTGAAAACTGGTTGTACTACCAGATACTGTATTTGGAATGGCATTTTCCACTTGAAACATTTTTGTTTTATTGTTTTTTATTGATATTTTCAGCTATTTAATTATGAAACTATATACATGGCCATAGACTAACTTTTTTTCTGTCCTAGGAGCACAGTGGCTCCTAATGTGAACATTTATGGGTGCAGAACTAAAACGTTAAGGGGTGCACACACTTAGACTTGCGGAATAAATATTCATGCCGCTCATTTAAGAGCAGAGGGGCAGTTTGTCAGCCGCAAAAATATTCAAGAATAGCAATTTATTTTTTTAAATCAGTAAATTTCCTGGTTGCAGAGGTGCAATTAGATGAAAAATTTACTTTGCACTGTTTGAAATTTTAGGCCCAAAATTCTTCCATTCATGGGCAGTCTGGATCCCTGATATACAATAAGTATTTACAGTGCAAAAACATCTGCAAAAGTTACCCTGAATCTAATGTAAATACAGTTTAAAGTGGAAGTCAACCCAAACAGATTTCTTTCCAGAATATGTTCTATGCAGGCCCACTAGTTGAAATACGGCATTTTGTCCATATTGCACAGCACAATTCAGGCACATCTTTTGCATTACCATATAATTTAAATATATATACAATGATAATAGTCAGCTTCAGTGCAGGCAGTGTGGGTTCAGTTCCACTCAGTGACGGTGTGAATGTAAGTGAGAATGGATGTCCGCGTCTATCTGTGCCCTGCAACTGACTAGTCCGCCTTTCACCTGAAGTCAGCTGGCATAGGCTCAAACACCCCGTGACCCTCAAGAGGATAAGCGGCATTGAAAATGGATGAATGGATAATGATACTAGCAATTATATGATATGTCATTTGTATTATTTAATTGTCTCATCCTATGAGAATCGATAAGGAATCAGATTGACAACATGTTTTGTTAATAGAATCGTTTTCGCTAAATTGTCATCGATTCCCTTCACCACAGATTATCAATCTAGTCTTTACCCCAACCCTTATCTGAAGTCACTGGGATAGCCTGACATTATCGGTGACATACATGCACTGCACAAACAACACAAATGTATTACACACATAAAAACCTTTCCTTTGTAAATCAAAACTAGAGTGAACATTTTGAAGGGCTGAATAAGGGATTCTGGTATTACATGTGTACAGACCATTAAAAAGGAAAAGAAATTCCAATCTGTAAATTCCACTGAATAAATTATTTGGACAAGCAGACAGCGCCCCCTGATTAAACATTGTTGCAATAATACACGTATTTTCTTTTTGTTGTTATAGACTAGATGATGAACCAGCCAGAAAAGAGGAATCGTGGGGTAGCCAGTCAGACCTCAGAAGAACTCCACGTTCTGCATCCCACCCAAATCTCTATGTTGTTGGACAGGCCTTGCGCAGAGACTAAATTGGCCAATGAAGTGCCAGTAGGATTATGGATTAGCAGGTTTTAGAAAGGATTTAAAATGATGTCGCTTCAGTGGTACGAGAGGAGTGACTAACCTTACTGCTGCGTAATACTTTGACAATGTTTGTATACATAGTTGCTTTATTTGAGCAAATACTATGTAAGTGTGATGTTTTTTCTGAACTATAAAAAACACTTCATCAGCATCTTTATAAAAAGAAGGCATTTTATTCGTTTTTATCTCCTAAGAACAACTAATTTAGAAATGCAATGTAAATTCATTTGTAATGAATTGTCTTTTTTTATTTTATTTTAACTACTGAAAATGCATCAAATTACTTTCATATACATATTCAACAATTGTTTTTGTTTTTCATTTTACCCGTCATCATGAGTCTTTTTGCACTGTGTTTATCAGTAAAAATAATTGCAAACAACAGTACCGTGCTTTGGCATTTCATATTACCTCTGCTCGATTATCTACAGTCCCCTCCAGTATTGGAACGGCAAGGTCAGTTCCTTTGTTTTTGTTATACACTCAAGACATTTGGGTTTCAGATCAAAAGATGACTATCAAACAAAAGTTCACAACTACAGATTTTATGGTATTTACATCGAGATGTATTAAACTAGTGTTTCTCAACCTTTTTTGAGCCAACACCCATCTTTCACATCGGGGAAAAATTCACGTCATCACCACTTCGTCCCTAACCGAGTCAAGTACTGATTTACGTGTTCTTTTAGAAAGAAAGACCGCTGTTCTCTTCCGGATACCACAGAGCCGCCAGGCTACAGCCTGCAAAACACTGTAGAGTGCTCTTTTCCATGTGAGTTACCTCCCTGCAGTATTTTTCTCACAGGCATTGTCTGCCCTCTAGTGATGCCCATTTCACTGATGAGGAAAAAGGTAGGTAGCAATTTTGTTTTGTTAACCAACTGTTAACATTGAGTAAACACTTTATCCCTTTGCATGCGAAGTATGTCCTTGTCTGGGACATCTCTAGACTGTAAAAATCTATCCAAACCTGACGGTTCATGCCAGCTCCGCCGTACACTGAAAACTATGACCTGGAAGTGGAAGACATTCGTTCTCCTCTTAAAATAACACTGCATCATTTTGCAATAATTATTTTTATTGCGAAATAACCCAATAAAAACTGAAAACATCTAGAGTTAAAATGCAAACGTTTTGCAACAAAACACAATAGTATTGCGTTACTACGCAATCTTAAATATTCTTGTGATGTCCCCTGGCTTGCTCCAGTCTATATCATCATCATCAGCAGCATCATCATCATCATCATTATCATCATCATCATCATCATCATCATCATCATCATCATCATCATCATCATCATCACATACTCCCAGTAAGTGGATGTGCATAGGAAATTAGCCAAATTCATGAGCTTTAAATAATGTCATGCACGGATGCTTTTTTTTTTGGGTAGACAGATTGTAGGGATGGAAGCGCTTTAAAAGGACGAGGACGGACGGGTTCGGAGGGCGAGTTTTTATGTTTAAGGACGGAGGTATGAAGACGGAAGGGTACCCATGTTGCGGTACGGAGGACGGACCGGGAAAAAAGGGTTGAACATGATTTGCAAATCATCGTCGTATTCTGTATTTATTTATGTTTAACAAAACATTTATATTTATATATTTAACATTTTATTTTATATATATATATATATATATATAACATTTTTATTATCATTATTGGCAAAACCAGACTACCATTAATTCCATGTTTGTTTGTTCAGCCAGTAAATATAGCATTCGCAACAGCATTTCAGAACACATATACCAACAACTGGATTTGTTGTTAGGAACTGCACAGAGCACATCAGTTCGTTTACAATTGCAGGCAGGTGTCAAAGATACAGCTACAAATTTCTCTGACACAATCATTATTCTGTGCTGCTCAGATGGTCATGCATAATGCATGGCCTCGGAGAGAAAATGCAAAGACTAATAAATCTAAACATTCACAGCTGAAAAAGTGAGAGCTGGTCTGAATGACCAATGTGGGCAATTTTAAACATACATTGTGTTTTTTGTAGCATATTTTCTTGGGCAACGATTTCAGATTAAGTTAAAATACTGTGGCTAGATCATTTGAATTGTTTCGGATAACAATTGCACAACATTAGCATCCCTTTTGCACTCAACAAATTCTGCACTATGACAGCAGCAATTGAACTCCACAGAGGTATCAAAATATCACATATAAAATTTCCATCTGCCTATGCTGGGCCCGCATTACATTTATGTCTTTGTTTTATCCCATTCACACAGCTATTGATGTATCTATCTATCTATCTATCTATCTATCTATCTATCTATCTATCTATCTATCTATCTATCTATCTATCTATCTATCTATCTAGCTATCTAGCTATCTGACCCACCAGCTGTCATCATGGATGGGTTTTATGAAGGCACCATGCCCAGCGCTGGTTTGGGCATGGTAGCTCCCCCCGAATACTGTTGGACAACAATTGGTGTACAGTAGTGCGGCCAACATTCAAGGTGAACTTCAACCGGACTGCATTGGTAAATGAGCTGTCACTTATATAGCGCTTTTCCACCTTTGGTCCTCAAAAGCGCTTCACACACTGCACGTCATTCACCTACTGATGACGCAGCATTAGAAACAACTGGGGGTGCAGTATCTTGCTCAAGGATAATTTGACATGATCACAATGGCTGGAGATTGAACCCACAACCTCTGGGTTGGGAAACTACCACTCTACCACTGAGCCATGCCGTCCTGATAACATTGCATAACATTGATGCACCTGCAGACTTGCTAAAAACTGCCATGGCATATAGTGGATGCGCTCTAGAGCACCCCCCCCCCACACACGCGCACACACCCCCCCCCCCCCCCACACACCCCCCACACACACAAAGCACCCAACCTGATAAGCTGTGTTAAAAAGACATGATAAGGCACAGAGAAACCATATAAGGAAAGGCTACCCAAGGGGAGCTCTCCACGCTGAGGGGAATGACAGCCCACGGCCACAGGGGTGCCACCACCACCGAACCCGGATCAGCCGGGTGGACCCCACACAAAGTGTAGAGGCCCCCGGTCACCCGGACCCAAGGAGCCCCTGCGATGACGGCCCCCTCTCTCTGACCTTCAGGACCAATAACTAAAACCTCCGTTTTGTCCTGATTGAGCTGTAGGAAATTATCTGTCATCCATGACTTAATACTGTATCTAAAATGCAATTTAAAAGGGTATCAATGGGTCCTGAGTCATCAGGGGAAATGGCAATATACAGCTGTGTGTCATCAGCATAGCTGTGAAAGCTGATGCAGTGTCCCCTGATGACATCCCCAAGGAGAAGCATATAAAGATTAAAAGGCAGGGGGCCTAAAATTGAACCTTGGGGAACCCCACATTTAATTTCATGGGTTCTGGATCTGTATCCATACTTACAAAGAAACATTGGTCTGTGAGATATTATTAAAAATACATTATTAAAGATACAATTAAAAACAGTACCAGAGATGCCCACTAGGTTTTTAAGTCTATTTAATAAAATTTGGTGATCTACTGTATCAAAAGCAGCGCTTAGATCCAGTAGCACCAAGACTGTGTGTTTTTTCACGTCTGCAGTGCACCTAATATCATTTAAAATCCTTAAAAGAGCAGTCTCCGTACTGTTGTTCATCTGAAGAGAGCATTTGACTATATTTAAAATCTGTTCCTCAAAGAATCCATAAAATGTCTTAAAAAAATGTGGGAATTGAATCCAAAAGGCAGGTTGTAGGATTTACCTGGGAGAAAACTCGACCAAGTGTCCTTGCATCAACTAGGGCAAAGCTTTCCAATGTTTCTTCATGTAAATATGATTTTCCATGCTTATTAAAACTTTCGTTTTGATGGGCTAAAAGACTGGATCTTATGTCATCGATTTTACTTCTGAAGTGGTCTGCAAAGTCCTCTCAGAGAGCGTCTGTTGGTCTCTGTGGGGACTTGTTAAAATCAGAGCTAGTTAAAAGTTCAAAGGTGGAGGAGAGAACTCTGGGGTTGTTTTTATTAACTGTAATGAGGTTTGAGAAATAGGATGTTCTTGCCCATTTGATTGTTTTATTGTGGGTTTTTAATATTTCGTAGTGTACTGTAAGATTACTTTTTCTCCACCTCCTCACTGCACTCCTGCATTTTCTTTTTGATATTTTGATTGCATTGTTTCTCCACAGGGGTACAGTCTTTGTTTTTCTTGTTTTAATTAAAAGTGGAGCTACTGAATCTAATGATGATTTTAGATTTCAGTTAAAATGATCAACAATAAAACCACAGGGTGCAGGTAAAATGTCAGCAGGAGTGCTTTTTAAAA
Source organism: Filicampus tigris (assembly GCF_054856515.1). NCBI lineage: Eukaryota > Metazoa > Chordata > Actinopteri > Syngnathiformes > Syngnathidae > Filicampus > Filicampus tigris. The sequence goes on along the minus strand of NC_141229.1, from coordinate 17,950,884 downwards.
TCTCGATAAAATTTGCAGCCACCTCAGAAGATAGGTAGCGTTTCTTCACTGTTCTCACCTCTTTAAGACCTCATTGTTAAGACCTCTTTTTTTCTGCCTAGATGACATCAAAGACTTGATGTCACTGAATGTATTACATTTCAATGAAAAGAAAACAGAAGTTATGGTATTCGGTCCCAGTGGCTCGTCTACATCCCACCTTGTTGACCTTGGCCCCCTGGCTTCACATCTAAAGCCAACAGTCTTAAACTTGGGTTTTAAAATGGACAGTGATCTTAAATTGGACCAGCAAATCAGCGCTGTAGTAAAGTCCAGCTTCTTTCACCTTAGACAGCAGGCTAAGGTAAAGCCCCTCCTTTCTCATCAGCACTAAGAAAAAATCATCCATGCCTTTGTTACATCTCGGCTAGATTACTGTAATGCACTTACAGAGTCAGCCAGTCCTTTCTCAAACGTCTCCAGTTGGTCCAAAATGCTGCTGCCCGCCTACTAACTGGAGCTCGGAAGATGGAGCACATTACACCGATTCTGGCCTCCCTTCACTGGCTCCCAGTGCATTTTAGGGTTCAATTTAAGATTCTTCTGTTTGTTTTTAAGTCATTAAATGGCCTAGCCCGAGCATACCTCTTCGAGTTCCTCCACTCCTATGCACCTTCCCGCAGCCTCAGGTCTGCGGACCAGGCACTGCTCGAGGTGCCGAGGACCAAGCGGAGCCTCAGAGGGGATCAAGGCTTTTCGCCTGCTGGTCCTTCGCTTTGGAATGAACTCCCATTGGATGTTAGGCAAGCCCCCTCTCTGTCCATTTATAAAACCCGGTTGAAGACACATTTCTATTCTCTGGCTTTTGAAATTTGACCAGAAATTTTGGGCTATTTACCGGTATGTATTGTATATAGTGTTTTATGTTAATTTATTGATTCCATTTTGTTGTATTATGGCTATTTTGTTGTTTGTATGCAACGTGCTTTGTTACAGCTCTAGCTGTTATGAAATGCGCTGTATAAATACATTTTTATTGGATTGTATATTGTATCTGTCAACTGTTATGACTGTTCCAAGATGTCAATCATATCAATAATTTAAGACTATGAGGTGGTCTATTCTGACACTGATTGCAAAATAAACAGCATCATTTTCTGTCAGTGGAATACATGCAGCATTTTCTGGCAAACTGTACCCCGCAAATGTCATTTGTTTTTAATGGATGTTTGTTGTCTAAAGGTAAATGAAATGCCTCCTCCGTTTGGCCGATTGCTGTTGCCATGGTGAAAAAAATGGTGTCAAAACTGAGCTCAAGCAAATTGAAACCCTTTTCCACTGCAGCTGTGAATATAGTGGAGAGCTACAATCCGCTTAGGCCGGGTCTTGAGGCCATTTGACTTAAACTGTTTACTGATTTTGCTACTTAACTCATATTCCACAAACGCAATATCAATCAGAATGCCTTTTTTTTAATGGGCCTTCATAGAACGTACTCTTGAAAAAATAATGTTTGGGTTAACTTCCACTTTAAATGTGCTTACCTATCAAGCAATGTGTATCCCTTCTTTGCAAGATGAGCGAAATGGATGCCTCTTCAAAACTATGCGATCACATGACCAGCTTTTTCTATGGTTTTCTAAATAACAGGGGTGGCACTAATTGCCCCTTGGTACAAATTACCCCACTCTCCTAAAAGTAAAAAAACTGTAATTCACACACGCTGTTGCATACATTTTGAATGTGTTTCCACCCTCCCCAGGTGATTTCAGTCCTTAGAGAGAGCACACAATCCGTGACGCACATTCTGCAGCTATGTATTTGCAAATACCTATAATACCTAATTATGCTAAGATGTAGTGTTGTCAAGACTGCGGCTATAATAAAATATTATAATCCGAAGTGTATATATATATATATATATATATATATATATATATATATATATATATATATATATATATATATATATATATATATATATATATATATATATATATATATATATATATATAGTCTTATGTGACAGCAATAATATTACAAAAGTAACTGCATTTACAAAATAGTGAAATCGCAACGCACAGCATCTACAAATATTTAGTCGGTTGCTCAAATGCTTATGTACATTTTAAGACAAATAAAAATAGGAGAAAACTGACAATGTTGTTAGTGTCCTGAGTGAAGGATTCACCATACTGTATAAGGATTTGGATTGTTAAGTTTAGAGAGGCCGTCACATCCAAATTCCAATCCATAAAGATAGACTTTCTGTTTATTATATAGACCAAGCCATTAGTTCAGACCATGTGCTTATATTTCTGGCCTTTGCACTAATCCAAAACCAAACAAACTAAAAGCAGTCTAACTTAGACACAGTGGTTTATTCACATGTCAGTTCAAGATAATAGCTTCAGTGACTGTTCTATTGGCAGGGACTATAGTGATGAGTTTGTAGTAGAGCTCCATCGAGTTAATTTTTCCAACAGAGTGCTGTGAAAAAAAATGTGTGTAATAAAATGTATGTACACTGGGTGGCAGTGTTAGCAAGTGTATTTTTCCTATTTGGCTCTCTCTTACATGTTGTTTATATCTATCTATCTATCTATCTATCTATCTATCTATCTATCTATCTATCTATCTATCTATCTATCTATCTATCTATCTATCTATCTATCTATCTACCTATCTATCTATCTATCTATCTATATACGGCATATATATATATATATATATATATATATATATATATATATATATATATATATATATATATATATATATATATATATATATATATATATATATATATATATATATATATATATATATATATATAGCGCTTTATCCTCACGAGAGTTGAAAGGGTGCTGGAGCATATCGCAGCTGTCTTTGGGCAGTAGGCTTGGTACACCCTGAACTGGTTGCCAGGCAATCAAGCGCAGGGCACACAGAGACAAACAAACAACCACACTCACAAACACACCTATGGGCAATTTAGAGTGTTCAATTAACCTACCATGCATGTCTTTGGAATGTGGGAGGAAACCGGAGTACCCGGAGAAAATCCACGCAGGCACGGGGACATACCTGTCAACCCCGGGCTGTGTTGAATCTTACAAAAGTTGCCCGTACATTTCTGTATATAATCTTACACAGTATTTATCGCTCAGCGTGAGAGGTAGGGGAAACAGAGCATACATTTCTATATAGAATCTTACACAGTGTTTATCGCTCATCGGGGGGGGGGGGGGGGGGGGGGTTGGGGGGCACTAATAAATTGCAGTGATATTTACATATGATTCTAAGTAAAATCCCTAAATTTCTATTTTCATTTCTTGGCATTAACGGTCTGATCTGGACATATTTGATGGACACAAAGAGGTAAACGAGAGATGTGCAGATGGATAAAATGACATCAACATGGTAAAAGCATGATTAAATTGTATGTGACAAGCACACATTGTTACTTCTATAGTTTCTGAATACTGTTGGGAGAAACTGATGCTCTTCCAAGACATTGTAGGTGGAGCCTTTGTGAAAGGTCAGATAAGCAGCTGTGATATTGTTCTGCTCACTAAATGTCACAATGTCTCAGGGGTCGATCTGACTGACAAAGGACCTTATCTTGTGGGATAAAACTGGTGGAGAACAGTGCAGAGGGTCACTAGTGGTGGTGGCTTGGTGAGATCATGCTGGAGTGGTCAGTTTTATTTCATGATTAAGCATTACGCCAGTTTCAAGCATTAGGTTTAATAATGTGGTTCCATTCAGTATGCATTGTTTGCGTTTCACTTGTCAAAAGTGGCAAAAGGTGTCAAAATAACTATTTATTTATAAGGACAGTAGCCTACCAAATGAGATGTGACAGCCACTTAGTCCATAGATTGCTTGACAGCGAATCGTCTATCTTGCTCTTGAAGTAAACTGCAAAATGTTGAGAAGAAGGCATGTGCAACCCTATTGTTATCTTGGTAAGGAGGACCGTATTGTTTGTTGGTTTGCTAGCTGGCCCATTTGCACAAAAACTACAACAGTGCTTTTCATAAGACTTTGTATGATGGTAATACTAAGATGTAGTGCCAGTAATTAACTTATTTCATTTGGGAATAATCCAGATAAAGGTGCCGATACATGAATTGATTGTCAGTTTCTGAGTCAAATGGTGTGCATTTGTTTCATTGAGCGACCAGATAACAGTAAACATACACAGCATCAGTTCAGGACCAGCCCATAATGAAACTCGGTGGATATGTGGTATTTTTACACAGTTTTTGCAACTCCTGCAAGTTGGTAACATCTTATGTCATCAACTTTAGCTTGCTATTTTGGGTTTCATGGACATCAAGCCTTTTCCTCTTTATACTGTAAGTCCTTCACTATAGAGAACAAGGCTCATGTCACTGAATGTCCAAAAACTACACTGGTCAACACATTTTTATTACATTTTTTTAAATCAGAGATGCACGTACAGATTTTTTCTTTTTTTTTGCGTTGAGGTTGAATCTGCACCTCATTTTTTCTCGAGCACATCAAGGTTTCATAATAAAAATAATGTAATAACAATAATATGTAATAAAGTATTATATTTCGTAATGCCGTATTTATAAATTAAGGGTTAGGCTCAGCAACAGCTGGATTTCTTTTTTTCTGAAAGGTCATGGCTATAATTTGCAATGCAAAGTAAAATTTGTATTGTGCAAACTTTTATAGGTAAAAAAAAAAGTACATATATCACAAAAAGAAGATATGAGACATATTTTAAATCAGCGTCAAACATACCTTTGGTGACACATACAACCATCTCTGATTAAAATTAACTGTTGACCAGTGCTAAAGTGGGGCAGCACATCCATTTTGATGATGAAAAAGCGGCATTCCAGGGGTAACTGATTATTTACAGAATCTGCCAAAACTGATTGATATAATTAAAAATCTAAAACAATTCCAATTTCCTGAGCAAAATAATACATATCGTAAAGTGAATTTGTTCGTGAAAAATTGACCATCTGGAATCCCTTTGATTTTTCAAATGTACTGATTGTAATCCTACAAGGATTACCCTTTTCAATTACACACACACAGAAGCACATTACACACATGTAAACATGCAAGTTTATTTTCTTATTTCTTGGTCTATTATACTGTATTTTATTTTCATTATTACCACTTATCCTTTATGTTGCCTCATCGGACTGAAAAAAATCCTAGTTGTGAATGGACCTGGCAATAAAATTGATTCTGATTCTAAAGGAGAGGTTGCAATGTAAGCAGTTCTCTAACAATTTAACTTTCAGTTGACATACCTCATATCGGGCTTTTAATAAGAGACATAAACTGCAACAATAAAAAAAAAAGGAGGGCATAATTAATTGTTTAAACTATTAAGCATTTGGCAACTTGACATAGTTTAAAATATTGGCTGCCTGCTACTACTAATAATCCTTGTTCCCCCATGATGTCTGAGTTTTGACGGGAACAAGCTCTGAAAGCGCCAATGAAATTAGATTTGCTGGTCATTATCTTTTTATTCAGTATGCAATATTGATAATCCCTAGGGGCGCTGCGGCTGCAAATGATTTCATTATCAAGGGTTTAATGGAGTCTGCCCCAAATGCATTTTCACTAGGTATTAATTCTGTCATTAAAATTCCTGGTGAACTTGAACAATTTTCTACAGGTTATGCATGTTAAAAAGTAATACAGTGGCCAAACCATGATCCCAAACCGAACATGAATCTGCAACCTGAACAAATAGGGCTGATAAGGAATGTAACAAGACAAAGAATTTGTCTGTTTGTTTGTGTGTGTATATCTATAGGATATCCCTAATGTTAAATAGTAATGGTTGCAACTGAAATAATAAAAAAAAACATTGTATTGCCAATAGCAGTACTCATCAAAGGGGTGCCACTCGTTACACATTTTAATGTTTTCAACTGTTAGTAAGTGCTATAATTATTTTTATACCAATTAACAGCAATTAACAATGCTGCAAAGTTGCCTAAAATATTAAGAGCACGGTATTTAACAATTTGATAGTGGCAAGAGTCTGATCCCTGAGACACATTCTGTCTACATTTTGTCTTAAGGGGAAAATTAATTCAAATTAACGTTGCTTTCAAACAAAGTAAAAATAATGAACAAGGGGTAAAGTCCCCTCGAGTCACCAAATTGTTTTTCCCGTTTCAGCCTTGATATAGTTGTCAGCCATTTATGCTATACCTCTATCCCCTCTCACCTCTTTGTCACCATGAAAGAAATAACCCTACTACTGGGAACTTGTACTACTACTCTCACAGTACAATTTCATGACATATTTTTGAGGTGGTGTGCAATGTTCAGCACTAGGAACTAAATGTCAAATTCTTCCAAAAAGTCCATCATGTCTTGTCTTGTTTAGTTAAATCAACTGTTTGCATGTGCAATCTCATTCTCACACAATTGTTCTATTGTAATCAATTCCGAGGTCTGCAGAGGGTATCTGTTATGGAACAGCTCTATGAACACAACAGTATGTATGAAGTAGTCGTTGCATCCATCTGTTGTATGTTTTATATATGATCCAATATACTCTCCAGTTAATTGCTAACTTCAGCTGACTCGTTTGGTGCTGTGAAGGTCATGCACAGTGTGCTTTGATCCAGCTGATAGCAACTGACTGATCCTACAGGAGAAATGCTCACGAGTAATATAATCTAATTAGCACTTGGCTAAGAACCTTGTCAAGTTTGTCTCATTTGTTTTGTTCATGTAAAAAAAATGAGTGTCAATCTTAATAAATGTTGTTTTTTTCAAAAATCAGGTGAAATGTAAAATATATTTATTCTAACAGCAAGTCAAGATCCATGTGAGCTGGAGCCTATTCGAGCCAGTCACCAGTTAGCATATAGACAAACAACTATTCATTCCCATTCTTACCTATGGGCAATTTATTATTCTTCAAGTAACCTAAAGCCGCTTTTTCATCATATTGGTCCCACGCCAAAACAGATGTGTTCAGCCCTGAGTGGTTGGTTTTCCTTTACTATTTTTCAGGGCATACACTTGCAATGGAAACGGTCTTCAGAACCTCCTCCGAGGTGGTTCTAAAACGCAGGCCAAACAAGGCCATGACATCACTGTAATTTTATTGTTCGACAGATGTAGGCATTTCTTAAGTGATCCGGCAAGGAACTCCGCTGTACACGCCCATTTCCTGGTTTAAGCGAGTGAGACAGAGCCAAGTAATAAAAATCTATATACAGGTAGTCCTCATTTTAGGAACGAGTTCCGTTCCTACACTGGCAACGTAACATGATTTCACTGTTAAAATTGAAATTTACGCTAAAATACTTTGGATAAAAAAACAAAAATACATTAAAATAAAAACCATAAAATGCTGTACTTAGTATTACTGCTGAGAAGAGCCCTTGCCCTATAAAATTGTTTTGCACTGTTGCAAGGGAAAATATGAGGTATAAGTAAGCTTCACTACTGCAACAATAGAAATGCTCTCGCATGTAGACAAGGATGTCTTCACATGACAAAGCAAAATGTTTATATTTATGACAGAATGCGATTAACTTTCCATTAAATTAGCCTCTATTCCCAGTTAAATCCCATAAATTCCCATAATTGCCTTGATACACGTCCTATATTTCCCAACATTTCTAGACACTTACTAGAATTTTTCCACCCCCTTGTAAACCTACTACTATGTATTGTATACATCCTGATCTATTGCCATTCAACAACAACCAGATCTGCACTGCCAAAAATTACATTTGCCTAAAATGGACCTCGGAAGCTACAAGTAAGGTAGTTTCGACTTCTCCCATAGTCTCAAATGTTGAGATGCTGTACACTAAAGTAACAGCTGGTCTTATTTGGTAACATTCATTGTTATTGTCCTTCCTGATTTTAATCATTACAAATTGGACCCGGTTAACATAATATCCAAATAGCTGCGGGCCATCCTGAGTGATTTTATTAGTCTTGGAAACTAATATGTTACATAAGTCAAATAAATACAAGAGGCTAAAATAAAACCTCACGGTGACCTTGAATTATACAGAGGATTTTCAGTTTTTGATATGCCATTTTGAGGTTAGCAATGGTGACCAATAAAATAGTTTGCCCAGCACCGTAAGTTTGTCACCACGTGTTATTCTCAATTACTGCCGTACTGTTACAAATATTTACTACTACTGTGACTGACCACTGTATTAGTGTAGGGCAGAGGTTCACATACAGTTTTGGGTTATATTATCGCTGTCGGAAACTAACGCGAGGACCCCCTGGATAACTTACTGGATGCTGTTTTTGGTTTTCCAATCTGTTGGGACACATCGCATCACTGAGATACAGTAGGTCAAAGCATACACCCAAATCATATTACCGGTATTAATGTCTTGACATTAACTTATTTTTCTCACCAGCCACTGTTTCCCATATTTACAAGCCACTCAGCATTTTCACTAGTCACAATTTTATTGTTGGAAAATAGCAGTTATGCGAAAAAACTACTGCATTGGGTAAAACAGGTCAAAGCTCTTCCTACCGGTTCGGGTGATGGGTGGAGCCCTATTACAGGAGGAGACCGGGCATTCAGGAGCATTCAATTAAAATTTAAAAAGGTCCAGATTGAGGCAATTTCTTTGATGCAAAGGTCTTGCCAAAAGTATTTGCTCACCTGTCTTCCCATATGAATTTAAGTGATATGACATTCCTAATCCATGGGGTTCAACATCGGTCCACCCTTTGCTCCTATAACAGCTCCAACTTTTCTGGGAAGCCTATCCACAAGGATTAGGAGTGTGTTTTTGGGAACGTTTGACCATTATTTCAGGAGCGCATTTGTGGGGTCACACACTGATGTCGGACAAGACCCGGCTCTCTCAGTCTCCACTCTAATTCATGCCAAAGGTGTTCTGTCAGGTTGAGGTCAGGACTCTGTGCAAGCCAGTCAAGTTCATTCACACCAGTCTCCACGACTCCATGAAGCTCTCTGCGCACTATTCTACAGCTAATCTGAAGGCCACATGAAATGTGGAAGTCTGTAGCGATTGACTCGGCTGAAAGTGCGCTTCAGCATCCACTGACTGAGGAAATTACATGACTGAACTTGTTGCATCCAATCACAGTTACACGTTGGAATTCACTGAGCTCCTGAGAGCGACCCATTCTTTTACAAATGTTGGTAAAAACAGTCTGTATGCGTGGGCGCTTGATTTAATACACCTGTGGCCATGGAAGTGATTGGTACATCTGACTCCAAATATTTGGATGGGTGAGCAAATACTGAAGGCAATACAGTGTATATTTAAGTACAAATACAAAATACAAATGTCCTGAATTGCTTTAAGGCATACTCACTTTACCACATAAGGATGGAGGTCGATTCAAACATCTACCCACTATTATTGGTGTCATGGCAGAAGCCCCAAAACAAACGAAAAAACCCCAAAAGTATTGTTTGAACAAAATTAGATTCATTACCTCATCGCTATTCATCTTTCACACAGCCACTGGAAATAGAAATGTAATTCAGTACAACTTGCAGGCCAGCGAGCGCTCAGGATTTCACGACACCACGCGCTGGCCTGCATGGGAAATGTGGTTGACTTTTGTCAAAACACTACCGCTTTAGTCCATAAGGCGCTGCCATAATCAACAAAAACTGTCATATGACACAGTGTTGCTTTAAAAATAACATTTATTGTGTTTGGCCAAATCCTTCATGTTTCTTTAAAGGTACAATGTGTAAAATGCACTTGACATCTAGACTAATAGAATGCAATGACGTAAGTTCAAAACGTGTGAATTTTGAAGTATGTGCACTACGGTGCCTCAGAGAGGCCACACTTTGCAAGCTTACCACCAATTTCACGGGTATAAGCAAAATGTCATCACAAATTACTTCTAGTATTCCCTCAAGTGACAAAGTAAGTGCATTGCATTGTTACACATGCTGTAGCCCAAGATCCAGCAAATTTGTGATTGGCTGGTTTGTCTCCTTTGGGTATCCCTAGTAGCAAGATGGAAGATGGAAACATGTCAGCCTCCTGTAAGGTGAGGCACGACCCATGTAATATCATTTGGGATTACTGGACCTACGATTATACAAACAAAAATGTACATTGATGTGACAGAACATAATTGTTGCATATTATTGAAATTAATAGTGTCTTTTTAAACCAATGAACATTGAAAAATCAAACATTTCTACATACTGTTCCTTTAAAGAATGTTTCACATTACAAATTCTACCCAATAATCAAACTTATCAGCACTATATAATATTGATTACCAAAGAAATGTAGGGTTGCATTTCAAAAGCAGAGCGAGTAAATGAAAAAGAAAATCTATGTGTTCAAAAAAAAGTGATTAACTTGAGGAAAATAAAGGAAAGTTTGAGTGTGCCCTTTTCTGTTTAGCATCTAGCATGGCTGTAGTAAAGTCCACCTTAACCGAGTCCAAGTCAAGTCCGAAGCACAAAGGTCCACGTCCAAGTCCTCGTCCAAATGAGATCAAGAGGCAGAAAGACAGAACAATACTATTTTCACGACCACAAAATTAGAGATATTGCATCATGCTCAAGCACTCTTCTTAAATCCGTATTCCCTGGAGGACCGAACGTTTGATAAGGTAGCAAATGTTGATTTCTCGTCAGGATTCATCAGGGAGTCGCTGATGGTATAGTGGCACATTTCCCTGAGCCATGTGCGGGCAGCGTGGGATTAGGTCCTGCTCAGTGACGGTGTCTGTGCGTGCCCTGCAACTGGTTGGCAACCGCTTCAGGGTGTAGTCTGCCTTTGTCCCATAGTCAGCTGGGGTAGGCTCTCGTGACTCTGTAAACTACAGGATAAGCGTTGTGGAAGATGACACAGATTCATCAGGGTTAATTCAAGGTCACAAATGTACACCATTGGTTTTTATTGATGCAAGGAATTTTTGAACATTCAAAATTGCATCAACAAAAACTGCTGGCGACCATTAAAGAGGAAGTCAACCCCAAAATTTTCTTCACAATAATATGTTCTATGCAGCTCCACTAGTCTAAACTTTATATTCTGAACACTGTTGTGTTTGTGGAATATGAATTAAGCAGCAAAATCCACCCGTTTTTAGCCAACTCAGGGGGCCGCCATTTTGTCACTTGTTGTCAAATAAAAATGACATCACAGTTGCTCAGGGCTCAGGTAACAATCAATCACGGCTACACCTGTCTTCTGAAGCTGAGCCGCGATTGGCTATTTTATTTTATCCCTTGCTATTTTGCTAATTAAAAATAGTTTTGAAAAATTTCAAGTTTCTTTTGAAGGAGGAATTTCATTTTCAAGAATTAAAAAAAAATAGTTGCACATGGTCCTGGCTTTAGAGTCATGCATGTTTTGAAGAGAATCACTCATGTGGACATGATGGCATGTGAATGAAAAGTGAGGTATTCTGCTCACTGCAGAAAATCCAACTTAACCATTTAAAAGTATTGGACTTGAGACGGCAAACCCATTTAATATGTTGTGATAAAAGTGCTAACTAAATTAGAATGGATCTCAGTTTGAGGAGATCCTTCTCTTTGTCTGATACATTTGATTGAATATTTCTGTAATAACAACACCTGGGCGACAAAACAAACCTGTCAGTCACATGTTTCAATACGTTTGCTGTCATGAAAAATGGGTGGGCTCCAGCAAAAGGTGTTATCGTCTGAGGTATGTATCAGATCCAAATGTGAATATAGTGAAAGCTCTTGGTGTCATATTCATCTTTTGATGTCAAACCCTAATGTGCTAGAAAAGTAAAACCAATTGGCCCCTCTTTTTCAATACTTTTGGAGGAGAGCGTATGTGCATGTGTGCTTGTCTTGTGGATGGAGTCCAGCCCAGAGTCCAGACTGGAATGTCAAACAATGCCCAAGTTGAGATGGGCAGTATTAATTACAGATAACATGCTTCAATTCTCATTTTGGCACTGTGGCCAGGGACTGCCAAGCACTGATGGCGAGAACTGCCAACATGACTCCTGGTGTGGCTTAATGAGAACAACTCTTGGCAAACACAGTTGTGTGTCTGGCAAAATTTACCTTCACAACCTGGTATTTAAGGCTCCAGCATGCCCGGATAAGCGGTATGGATAATGAATGAATGAATGAACCTGGTATTTATAGTACCGGTATATAGCACATTTATTTAACCACCATCCAATGTAAAGTTGATATCAATGTTGCCATAAATTAACAACATTGGTCTACACTTTTTTTTCATTTCTATAAAGTTAATGGAACAGTATCTGTATATGAAATAATGTTTTAATGATAAAATAGTTTACGATCAATAAAATGTCAAATTCACTGTTATGCCCCCAAAAATGGTAAAGCACATTAGTATTACTTAGGGTGTCAAATATTAACATCCCATGGGGATCTGGATGGGTCAGACCCCCAAAAAAGTAAATTACCAGTACAACCACTTGACAAATAATTCAAAATTGCTGCTGCAAAGCATACAAGTGGGTTATGTAGTAGCCGAGGAACAATCGAACAAAATATGCCGTAGCTCAACTAACTTGTTTATTGATTTTAATTCTGTCATAGTCTGTCTTTTGAGTTTGGTTTTTGACTTTGGTTTCATGTTTTTCCCTGTGTTCTTTTGTCTTTCTCTCGTTAGGTTACTGAGTCCACCTGTGCTTGTCATCCCAGTCTCTGGTGTTAGCCAATCAGCTCCTTCCAACCCTTTGTGTCGTGTCCAGATGTTCCTCGTTGTCTTGTCAATTTGTCTGTACTGTACTTAATTCCCTGCTTTTTTTCGGTCCTGGTGAGTTTGTTGTCAAATGTCATTTGTCGATTGCCTGCTGTCAGGTCAGTGTCAAGTCCGAGTCCTTTTTCAGAGCGGTTGTTTAGTTTCTTCGATCCTTGCTCTTTTTCAACTTCACCATTTTTGTTAACCCAGTGCCTTGTTTTTCCTTTAATTACTTTATATTGCACTTCATATTTTGCCTCTTCATTCCCTGCGTTTGGGTCCTCTTCTACGGATAAAAATTAATATTGAGAGCAGATCTGTACTATGCACTGAAAAATGTACTTGCTTTTTGGTTGTACATGATAGAAATGTGTTTATTTTTTAGGAAAACACGGGAAAATTACATCGACTTACCACATTTTAATCATGCGCAACCGATGTAAATGTTTGAATTAAGTAAATCCAAAGGATCTTTTTTTCAATGTGATCCCAAAGGAGGACACTTTGTGTTGATAATTATTTTTAAGTGCGCAAATCTTTATTTATAGTTCTTTCCTTTTTTGTAGTAATTTATTTTTGTTTCAAAATGGTTCCAGAGATAGCACTACAAATGGAGTTCCAAAGTTTAATAAATTGGACATTGATGGCACAACCCTCTTGTTTTAATTTTTTAATAATTTTTTCCCCATCCAAAAATGCTCTATTCTGGTTAGGGTGTACATGCCTCAAAAATTATTTCCCAGGGGGTACATCATTAAAAAAGACTGAGAATCAGTGATGCATAAGCACAAACAACCCCCCCCCCCCAATCAAACAAAAAGGGAGGCTTGTCCGTCAGGGTGAAAAACAATGTAAAGGCACCAAGCCAGAGGGCAATAAGTATGCACACACCTGCTCAATGTGTGTGACACTGGGGAAAATTGTTCTTTTTTCCTCTTTTTTGCATAATTGCACACCCACCACAGTAGGTGGCAGTGGTGCTCTGATTTAATGTTTTTTTTTTTTTTTTTTTTTTTTTTTTTTAAATAAATTTCAGGGAAATGCACTTCAAATTTTCTGTTATTCTAAATAGCAATGTTAGCAAAGTTATTCTTTGGTGTAAATTGGTCTATATTTCTTAGTTTTTGTTTGTAATAAGACTAAAATGTTATGAGCAGGTGTACTTATAACAATTTTAAAGACAAATGATACTAAGGGGGCATAACGGAAAATAATTGAGGACTGTTTTACACAAAAAATGTCTGAACACAAGAAATCCAACTTACATAAAATCTTACTGAATAGAAGCAGATATTTTTTTTTTTTAGCATGGATATAAGCAAATCGGGGCAGCATATAATGGATGAGTGCAAAGGCTTTTGAAGGGTGATTTTGGGGGTGGGGCATCGAAATATTCAAGTGCATGGTATTCTCGAGAAACTTACTACAGGATGTCAAAATGGAAATGGAATTTAATTGCACCTAAAATTTTTGTTGGACAATTCATTTTTAATAATCCAACTCTGTGCCTGTGGCCTGAATGGCCTAGAAAAGTATTTTTCTGTAAGGCATTTCAAACTCTTGTGCTATATGTGCCCTCTTTTGACTTTGAGCACCTCCATAGATCTCTGTAAGGCCCTGGCAAAAGCTGGGGTGGTACTGTATTTTTGTTGATAAAATATTACATTTCAACCAAGTGTTTTACTGCATGCATATAACACTTTTCTAGCTTGTTAAAAAAATGACACACAGTAAAATAAATTCTTTAGATCTCTCAAATTTCAGATGCGCTTGGATTCACTTTAGAGGTGCTTGAGCACCCGCTAAAATGGGCTAGATATGCCTTTAACATCAATTATGCAATGGCAATTTCTGAGTGTTATACTGTAGCATCGTTGCATTTCAATTTGTATGATTGAGGCGCTGTTTGCTGCAGTGTCTGAAAGTTAAACTTAAATTTGCTGCATTTATTAGTATAAATAGTGTTTACTCTTCACATAAAACGTCACATCACCCCTTTCTTTAGCTGCTCCCCATTGCTTCCAGAAATCCAATTTAAGAGTCTCAGAGCACTATGTGGTCAAACCTCTTCATATGTCACTGACCTTTATCGACTCGTATGCTTTTGCTGCTCCCTTTGGTCTAATAGTCTTCATTTATTTTCTGTCCTTCACCTTAAGCTTATCACCAACAATAGTCGGTCCTGTCTGACTGCAGTGCATCATCTTTAATATTTTCATCATGTCCTTTAGTCATCTTTTACTGAATGCAGCCACACTTTTGTGTTTGTTGTGACTCATGTCTTACTTTGCCGTTCACTTTCCCTCACTGGACAAATACAAACTCCAATTCCAATGGAGTTGGAACACTGTGTTAAAAGTAAATAAAAAAAGAATAGACTAATTTGAAAATCTTTTTTAACCTATATTCAATTAAATATAAGACAAAGAAAAGATATTTAATGTTATAACTGTCTTTTTTTTGCAAATATTCATCCATCCATCCATTATCGATACCGCTTATCCTCACAAGGGTCGCGGGGCGTGCTGGAGTCTATCCCAGTAGTCTTTGGGCAGTAGGCAGGGGACACCCTGAATTGGTTGCCAGCCAATCTCAGGGCACACAGAGACAAACATCCACACTCACAATCACACCTAGGGGCAATTTAGAGTGTCCAATCAACTTACCATGGATGTTTTTGGAATGTGGGAGGAAACCGGAGTACCCGGAGAAAACCCACGCAGGCACATGAACATGCAAACTCCACACAGGGAGGCCGGAGACGGGATCGAACCCACGACCTCTGAACTGTGAGGCGGACGTGCTAACCAATCGTCCACCGTGCCGCCCCCATGGACACTAAAACACTCCAATACCATCACGAATGCTAGCTTTTGAACTTTGCATCCATAACAGTCCGGATGGTTCTTTTCCTCTTTGCCCCAGAGGACACGACATCTAAAATGTTTGAAAAGGTGGACTCGTCAGAACACTTTTCCCCTTTGCATCAGTCCATCTCAGGTGACCTCGGAACCTGAGAAGCCAGTGGCGTTTGAAGTTGTTGTTGATATATGGCTTTGGATTTGCATGGGTTGCAAGGGTTTTAACTTGTATTTGTAGATGTAGTGATGAAACTGTGTTAACATAATGTTTTTTTTGTTGTTTTTTTAATGTTCCTGAGCCCACGTGGTAATATCCTTTACACAATGATGCCAGTTTTTAATGCAGTGCCACCTGACGGATCAAAGGACACAGGCATTCAATGCTGGTTTACGACCTTGCCGCTAATGTGAAAAAAGTGGAATAATTTGGGCATACAACATACTGCAAAATATTCACAGATTGAAATTATTATTTAAACAAATGGTCTGGTCACAATAGATTGAGGGGGTCTTATAGGTGGCATCAGTGCAGTCTGTCAAATGTAAACGTTTGCTTGTTTGTTCCTTACCATCGTTGGTATATTGTCTATTTTCCAGAGGCGTAACATTGTGACGATAGGTCACGGTGCAATTCTTTGGGGGGGGTTTGTGCCCAGACCCCTGTCAAAACACAAGCGCACGCACACACATTCACTCTCGCGTGCACATGCTTGGACGCACACATGCACAGACACTCGAGAGAACTGCTTTTGTCACCATGTATTTTTGCAGGGCATCCAATTTTAATATTATGATTTGTATTTTGAACATTAACAATTTCACAAAAATGTTCCAATACATTCTATTCTCTTTTACAACCTTTAATCAGGTTTGAAAATATGCAAAAGGCTAATCATCCCCAAAAAACAATAGATTACAAGTACTTTGCTCAAGTTATATATGGGCATGCCTTTCCTGTCACCAGACCAATTTTATAATGATCTATTTGCACAGTATTTGAGACGTGTTCCCTCTCTCGCTCTCTCTCTCTCTCTCTCTCTCTCTCTCTCTCTCTCTCTCTCTCTCCCTCTCTCTCTCTCTCTCTCTTTCAGAGATGGCTTATAAGTATAAATACTGAAAGAGGTAGCAAGGCCACCAATGGAAAGGTCATCTCTAAGAGGACTGGCAAAGTGGTACAGAAAAGGACCAGAAGTGTCTACCTGCATGTTGCAACACTGTTAAAGATGTTGCTGGACTATGAGTGGGACTTCGTAGGTCATAGCTGTCGTATTACTTCTTTATCATGTGCTTGCTTCATCTCCAGTAAAACAGCACACCAAGTACTCTTCTATGATTATATACAGTATACCTGATAAAGTTGCCAAAGCAACAGATCACCATGATCTCAACAGGCTGGCTGAGCTTGGTTGTGAAAAGCAGTCAGAAACAATTTCATTCGTTTTTTAATATTGAGCATCGGAGTGGCTTAGGTTCACTATTATAAAAAGGAGCATTGTTCGTCCTCCTCTTTATACTTGTTAAAATACAAGGAGTATTGCTTCAGCCTGTTCAACCACTGCTTCAAACTGAAACATCTTAACATGAGCTTAAAATATTTCAACACCAGTTTTGTCTAATGTATGAAAGCACGCAAGACACAACTCTCGACTCCATTCCTCTCACTAGCCCAACTTAACTTTCTAACAATAACACGCTCCCAACCTACTGACTTCGCCTACAATAAGAAATAACCTCCCTCCCTAAACTATAACAACCAACTAAACTCTCTCCTTTCTTGCTGTTCTGTCTTCACACTTTTTATTCTCTCTTGAACAGTTTATTGCTCCGGACCTTTTCTCTCCCCTCATACTTGTTTCTTTCCTTCCATCCGTTAGTCTGTTTCACATTTTTTATATTTTTCCAGTGACATTATGTTGCTAAATATTTGTCTGTTTTACAGGCATTAGTCATCAGTTATTGAGGATACCGGCCAAATGCTGCAGTCAAGTACTCCCGCGGTTTGCTCTGTCTTTCTCCTTCTCTTCTCTTTCTCTACTTTCACTGTTATTGTTCACATCTACATGTGCAAAAGACTTGTTTACTAGCGAGACTGTTCTGTTACACTGCGGTTTATGATCTTTTAATTCAGTGTTTCACCGCTCTTGATGCTATTTCAATTCAATGTTACACTTTGCTATTTTAATGCAGTGTCTGAAGTGTTGCTTGTTAGTAAAGCCTGTCATTAAGGATTTTATTATGTACAATTTCTTCTAAATAGGTAATAGAATACCTTATCTTTTTGTAATACAAATGTTCTATTTGTTATTAGTATTACAAAGTCTGCCGAGGGTTTGTTAAAGTATAGCAATGTTATGAATATACAGTATATTCTTTTGACTTTTATACCTGGGGTTCTCAAACTTGTTACTTAAAGGTCTGATCTTATTTTTATTCAAAGTCAACATTCAGGAGCCTCCTTTATCAAGCGTGCGTACACACAAAAGCTTAAAACTCTCATACAAACATTATCACGCAAAGTGTGGGATTGATCAATTTGGACTTGCGCGTGAGGACGTGCGAAAATCTACGCACAGCTCTGACCATGCTTATGCACAACACCTGGCGGTTGAACTGTAAAATTAACGCATGACAGTTACAGAGTTAACAAACAGCACAGGTGTTCCCCATTTCCCCTCATTGTAGATTTTTTTATAATTTATTAGACAAATAAATGATTAGTGTAACAGATTGTAAAATGCAGCACAGCAGTAACAGGACAACCAATAGCCTAATTGAAATGCATGTGCCATGGTTTTTACGGGACTAGTGGAGAGCCGTGCACGTTTTCAAAAAGCACGCGGATCCATTCATTCAGAGCACAGAGTGGCTTCTCAGCAGACATGTCTTCCGCAAAAATATATTGCTTGATTTGTGCCGTGATTTGGGACTTATGTTGGAGTGGGGGACGAAACACACTAGAGCCGTCCCTGTGCGGATCCAGCTCCATGTCTACGTTGGGAATTTAGACACCGGGACATTTCAGCGGGAGATAGGAGACATGAGGCTTTTCGCAACCAACAATGAGCTGAATCATGCCGGCAGTGTGGGATGCAATTATTTTTCTGACTTTCAATTTCCCGTACAGACATCAACCATCAAGCCGAAATTAAACAAGAGATTCACACCATCGCTGGAATACCAACTATAATAGATTAGAATACATTGATTGCACCCACATTCCAATTAAAGCACCATCACTCAACAAATTCAGCTACGTCAACAGGAAAGAATTTCATTCAATCAATACACAAATAATCTACATTCCACAATTCCATATTGAACATTGTTGTCCAGTGGCCTGGAGGAACACACGAGTCATTCTTCCTGCAAAATAGCTCTGTGGATGCGCGGCTCCAAGAAGGAGATATTGAGGCCGGATGGCTGATTGGTGAGTGTTTCTACATTATTGTCTGGGCTCCGTGTGGTTTATCATAACATCGCTACTGGTGATCTGGATTATCCATAGAAATTGTGGCTAATGAGCCGTGATGAGCGGATTGATACCAAAATATCGATATTGTGATCCAGAGTGCTCGATTTTAAGTATCGATCTTCAAGCTGGATGTTGGATACGGAGAGTATGTTAACGCAGGTCAACAGCAAGCCAAACCGATATTCATGAGCCAGGAAACCCACTTCCGTCCTTGCTTAGTCCATCTTTAAAAAAAAAACAAAAAAACTTCTGGTCAGTACAGATACTGGTGTTAAAGTGTAACGGATGAAAGTAAAAAGTATACTAAAAAAATAAATACTCCGTGAATCACAAAGTACTGGAAAAAATGACTCAAGTACAGTAAAGGAGTATTTCTACTTCATTACTTCCCATCTCTGGTCCACAGTTTTAAGGCAGTGTTTTTCAAACTTTTTTGAGTCAAGGCACATTTATTTCATAGAAAAAATCCCGCGGCACACCAGCAGCTGAAATTGTGGGAAAAAAAGCTTATTTAACAATAAGTTTTATATTGTTTTTATAAGCATTTTTTTAACATTGAAGAATGATGTTATATTATAACATCTTGAATAGGAATTAAATAAACACAAAGAAAAACGTATTTTATAAAGTTTCATATTGATACTTACTCAGTGTGAAACATGGGCCTGTTTGGATAAACATGCGTCACTAATTCACTTGTCTCTAAACAAAGACAATTGGCTACCTGCTGCTGCTGCCATCTGCTGGTATGGAAGAGTACTACAATGTAGTAAAGACGTGATTACGCTGCCAGGCGCTAGACCGCACAGGCACACAAATTAGATCATTTCCCACGGCACACCTGACAATATCTCACAGTTTGAAAAATACAGTTTTAAGGTATTGGACATTATTTCAAAGGTTGTTACCATACAACCTTTAACATCATCACGTTCTCCCTTCTATTCAGCAGGTTGGGAGAAGACCAAACCTTCTGAGGCAAAGGGTTAAACATCTTGTCACACCTACACACAACTCACCGACCCGCAGCTCAACTCCGCAATCCATCTGCGTGCTAACAGCTGGTCGACGACATGGTACATCACCCAGTTGGCTGTCTCTCATGACTCAACAGTCCCTAAAAGCTCTATTCGACCCCATTCTGAGCATTTATATAATTCAGCAGTTCAGCCGAAAGCATTGCTTTAATTTGACATGGTGCTGAGTGAGTTCCACACCACACCCTGTACTCTGTGTGTGATTAGCTACATTACAGATATAAACTTCACAGACAATAGACATTTCTCTAGTAAAATGTTGAGGCTGATGTCTTACAATATATACGTGCAATTTAAAAATGTTGAATTGCTTCGGAAGGCTGAAATCTCCTCTATGTAACGGTCACAGTTCCTGTGGGTCACACTGACCTAGCTGCAATGACTGAGTGTTATACAGTTGTGTCGATCCTTTGAATAATTATTCTTTCTCACTCCTATGAATCACAATACTTTCAAGTAAAAATCAATTAATTCATTTATCATTAATACAAGGGAAGCTGCAAAATCTATCTTTTTTCTTGGGAAGATTCCTGCGCGCCCCCAAAA
The DNA here is from genome assembly GCF_054856515.1 of Filicampus tigris. Classification (NCBI taxonomy): domain Eukaryota; kingdom Metazoa; phylum Chordata; class Actinopteri; order Syngnathiformes; family Syngnathidae; genus Filicampus; species Filicampus tigris. The sequence continues at coordinate 17,930,270 of NC_141229.1, read as the reverse complement.
ACTCTTCTCACCTTCCTTTCGAGAATTAGTCACGTCATATATGGCCGCATTTTTAACTTAATATAGAAACGAACCAAAGTTATTTTACAATTACTATGATCCAATAGATTCACTTAATCTATGAACGAACCCAAGTTATTTTTCAGCTACTATGAAGATTCTATCTTCAATTTCTAATATTTTCTGTTCAAGAAGAACCTGTGCTTTGTTGTTGGGAATTTAAGACAGATGTCTTAGGAGCTGCTGATAAAACCATCTGTGACGAATTACACACATAATGTACTCATCCAGGTATTGTGGATTACCCTTACGTAATGTCCTCATAAAAATAAATGGAATGTTCACACAGCAGGAACGCAGCTTTTAGTCTTGTTTACTTGTTAGGAGGAACGACAGGAACGTGCATTAGATTATTTTCTCTATACTCCTACACACAATGCTTTATGTGGCTAACACATCACACGTACGCCACCTACTGGACTCTCTCGAGTATTACTACCAAACAGTGTTATTCTTAATAACGTTAACGTTTCTACAAATAGTAAACCTTTCGTCACGATACCACATCCGCGCCCCCTTAAATTAACAACTTTTCCTATCAAGAAATCAGTGTACCTCTTATTCTACACAACAAGTATTAACATATGGCAGTGGAACATTTTTTTTTTTCAATTTTTTTTATTTTTTGCAAAGAACAAAAAAAAGTAGAAGGGGAAGGTACGTCCTTCCAGTGAGATCACAACGCATTGTTGCTCTATTCCAGGAAAAGATCTCACTTTTATCTAACAAAGTCCTTGAGACGCACAGGTGGATTTCTTTCCCTCTGCCAAGGTCGTACCACCGGTGCCTCTGAGTGCGGTTGAGTCTCAGTCTCCAGAACAGGCTGCAAGCCCTGTTGTTCAGATAATGGGAGTTGTTGTGTAATATTTGATGGGCCTCAGACGACTAAGTTTGTTGTTCCACGTCTCCTTAAAAGCCTCTTCATTCATTACTGTTAAACAGCAACCAGCGTCAGTTTTGAACTGGACTTCTTTCCCATCGATTTGCATATCCACAGGGTAGGGATCTACTTTCCTAAGATGCACTTGACTCCGAGGTCTGACTCTGTACACTTGGCTCTGTGTACACTTCATGCATTTCAATGTGAAGGAGTCCTCTTCTGAGCTATCACTATTAGCTACATCCTCTGCATGTACTTTGTGAGAACGATACTATGATCTCTGCTTTGTTCCTTTCTTGTTTTTAACAAACCCACTCGTTTTAGCTTTGCTCCTACAAGCACTTTCTAAGTGTCCAACTTTATCACAAGCATGACATTTTTCTTGTTTGTACTTAGTCTGCTGCGTTGTGGCTGGTTCTGTTGCATTGATAATACAGTATTCTCTGCTTTCTTCTTTAAACCGGAAGTCAACCCAAACATATTTTTTTCAAGAATATGTTCCCAGAAGTCCCACTAGTTGAAAAACGGCTTTGTGATTAATTTTGCGTTTGTGGAATATGAGTTAAGCAGCAAAATGCACTTGTTTTTAGGCGTCTCTGGGGGCGGCCATTTTGTCTTGTATCGACTGAAAATGACATCACAACTGCTCACAACGACCAATCACGGCTGACCTGTTTTCTGAACCTGGGCCGTGATTGGTCATTGTGAGCAGTTGTGATGTCATTTTCAGTTGAAAGAAGACAAAATGGCCGCCCCCAGACATGGCTAAAAGCAAGTGGATTAGCACTTTTTCCACAAATGCAATATTTATCAGAATGCCCTGTTTCAACTAGTGGGCTTGCATAGAACATATTCTTGAAAAAACATGTTCCCGTTGACTTCCGCTTTAAAGTTGCGCATCTTTTTAGTCACGCTAAAGCATTTTGGCGCCCAGCCAGATGTCTGCAGATCCAGGGCATTTTTATTTGCAGTCTCCAGTGATACAGCTATTGACATAGCCTTGTCAAAGGTGACATTAACTTCGGACAGAAGACACCTCTGGATTCTTCGTGGCGCTTACGTTAAAATTCTCTAGCTTTGTATGCTTTTGGTCTACATGTAAAGCACACAATGTCAGCACTTTCGGTTTTCTTGCTTGGTTGGACTTGTTCCTTCTGATGCTGGCCCCCTCACTTTTTCAGTGTCTTCTTTCCTACATCCGCAACAGAACTTTGAGTTACATTTTATGTGTGAAACTGGGTTGAATTTTAATTTGATTGACATACTTTCATCTTGAAGTCAGTAAAACTAATTGCTACATCTCTGATTTGCATGAACAGCAAATGGTTGAAAAGATTCCAACAGTACTTTTAACACCATTGACACGAGCAATGTGTCGCTCAATTTCTCACCAGCGTTTCGGAGTGCTGTGATGGCAGTCTCTGCCCTTATAATATACTCAGTGACACTTTCAATGTTGGACTTAGGGAGTGATGTCAGCGCCGTGTAGAGGTTGACAATGTGCGGCTTGCCTGCGCCTGCATAATAGTTCCCCAATATTTGCAGTGCCTTTCGTCTAATTATCTGCCGCGTCTTGCATCACCAGCGACAAACCTCCGTCATCCAAAAATTGGATCAGCTTCGGCATTTTTTGCTTCAATGCTGGATTTTTCATCATCCTCGTCATCTGCTTCGTTTTCAGCAGGATCATACAAAATAATGTCTTTGAGCCCTTGTACTCTTAAGTCACTCAAAAACTTTGTCTCCCACAGTTCGCAGATTTTCTTATCCCTGTCAAAAATGAGTCTACTCCAGCAGCTACTCCTCTCAGTCGGTTGCCGACTCATTGCGCTGCGATGAGAAGTGACATGTGGTCGTCATGCGCTGCAAAATCGTCCTCAACGGCCGTCAAGCGCCGAAACATAGTCGGCGATGGGGTGCAGCTGTCATGCGGTATAACGGAATCGCTGACAGGGGGGGGGGGGGGTGGCGGACGGCCGGTGGTGGCTGTGATGGCCAGGACGGGCCCAGAAATACACCGGCGATTTGGGAAAATTCACATATTTTCCCGACATACTCACTTTGCACTGTCGGTATATTGTGTCACTGTTGCTCAATAGAACACCTGCAGGATGTTACATCATTGCAGGCAAGCCATATACAATATTGTTTAGTTATGTTTTGCATGTTATTTTCATTTTTGGCAGATTTATATTTTGATATAAGTTTAAAATATGTTTGAACTATACTTTCAAATATTTTGAATGTGTACCAATGTTAAAATTAGAGTGAACGTGTCGTGATTGTGAACTCATGTTGCTTATGTACTTGTCTTTGAGGCATGGAGTTCTCAAAATTATTTTTTAAAGTACATTTTTATTTAAAAAAAATGGTTTTCCTCAGTGTTTTGGCAGTAAAGTGATCTCTTTTTTCAGCAGTTTCTCTATAGCACTGGAAAACACTCTCTTATAAGGTATTGATTTGGCTGGTGTACCTAAAAACATTGCGGATAGCCGAAAGAGATAGATAGATGGATAAAATACTAAAGTGATACAATTTTTCAACTACTTATTCATTTTCTGCACTTTCAGCACTGCAGTGCTGGCTTTATCAAAGTCCAACTTTGAAATTTTGCCAAGCCGACCTTCAGGGCTTGTCGCGCAGCTGCATATCCGCACTCCAACGGCTCACTTTCACCACGACGCCGAGCTGCATCTCTGGCTTGACAGAATTAGCATTCACCCCGCTATGGCTGCATAAACTGCAGGCTACTCGGCTTCCTTAGAGCCTGTGGGTGTCAGCGACACTGAGGTCGAGAAAGAGGGCCGCCGCGAAGCCAGCTCTTTGGCTGCTTCACCGGTAGCAGGTGTGGAGCTACTCGAATGCATGAGGTGGTATTGTTTTTTTCTCTCACATTTATCTTTCTCCCTCCTTCAACCGCATGCGACGAATAAACTTCTCAATTTCTTTATATGAGGAGAATATGAAAATGCAAATACAGCTCAGATTCAAATTTTTTTTTTATGCGCTGCACGCATTCACTTAGAGGGTGAAAGCAGCGCTTAATTGCTCACACACGCAGCGTAGAGAGGACACTGATGACAATGCTTGCCTCCTTCCCTCTATGATGTGGACAGTCTGAGATGGAAAAAAAAACAAGCCACACCCTAAAAATAAGCATTCCAATTTGCGGTGTAAGCCCCCCCCCAATAAATTAAATCACTACAGATTATTTTAGGGGGGTGAATTTTAGAGCTGACATGATATTTACATACAGACATTATATACTGTAAGCCCAATCACGTGTCTATTTGTCATTTGTGAACGTAGCAATGAACTGTGTTAAATGACAATGGTTTTCTGAAGTGCTCCTGAGCCCACGTGGCAATATACTTTACACAATGATGTTTTGCCCTGCGGCATTGAAGGTCACAGCCCGAGCATTCAATGTTGTTTTTAGCCTTGCCGCTTGCGATCGGAGATATCTCCAGATTCTCGGAACCTTTTGATGATATAAGCGGTTCGGATCATGGATGGATCTGCCGTAGATGATAAAATCTCTTAATTCCTTGCAATTGTACATTGAAAAACTGTTGGACTATTTGCTCACGCAGTTGTTTGCAAATTGAATCTCAGCCCATCCTTGCTGAGATTTTTGGAGATGCTCCTTTTATACCCAACCATGATACTCGCCCGTTTCCAATCAACCTGTTGACCTGTGGAATGTTACAAGCAGGTGTTTTGTTGAGCATTCCTCAACTTTCCCAATCTTTTATTGTACCAGCTCTTTTATAATGTGTTGCAAGCATCAAATTCAAAATGAGACAATATTTGCAAAAAACAATAACATTCACCAGTTTGAACATTAAAGAGCTTTTTCTGTAGAGTATTCATTTGAATATAGGTTGATTTGCAAATCATAGTTTTCTGTTTTTGTTTACATTTTACACAAAGTCCAGACTTCATTGAAATTGGGGCTTGCGTGTGTGTGTGTGTGGGGGGCTGGGGGGTGATTGTGTTTGTGTGTGTGTGATCCATGAGCATACATATGTGGAAGCTAAGCACATCAAGCAAGTTGGGTGTAGATTTGGAAAAAGCTAAAGCTAAACCCACAAGCTAATAAAGCTAACAGGCCTTGTCCACAAGAATCCAACACATGAATAATAAAATACATTATTATTCTTACATTCCCCCCTGTTTTTATATAATATAAAGCTAAACCTACAAAGCTAACAAGCTTAATTATGAAAAATCTAATACATGAATAATAAAATACATTATTATTCTTACAGCTGTACTTTCACACTTTTGCTTCTCTCGAATTTTCTTCATGGTTCCTGGACTACTCAAGATAATGTTCAGCATCTGTTTCAAGGGAACATACTGGAAAGTTTTGCTACTTGTTTCACAGTCCCTTTCACTCGATCAGTGTGTTGCATGTAGGAAAAAAAACAGGGAGAGGTACTGCCTCCGGCTGTACAATGTAGCCAGACTGGGTGAAAAACTTACTTTGCCTGTGCTCTAATTCAAAGCCCTGAAATGGATCTGCAGCAAATGCAAGTACTCTGTCAGTTCCTTTGCTTTTGGAGTCTGAGTGGCAAAAAAAAAGTGACAGTTCTTCTTTTCAACTACATCTTTAAACAGAATAGATGAACAGTATGTTCTATAACATCCCTAATCCCAGAGTATGTTTATGAAGAATTGGCCTTCAACCTAGAGAACAAGATTGCAACTGATCTTCCTCAAACTCATCCCATTCCTCCACTGAACTCTCACCGCATTCCACCTCGCTTAACACACAATATTGTGGATCTAGAAAAATTGATCCATCAAATTGCTGAGATGAAGAACCGTATTCCTCTGTTCCAGCGTTTAACTCAAAAGCATGCCCCAGTTATTAGCAAATGAACAATGGCACCCAAGATGAGCCCACTGGAAATAAGTAGATGTGGAGAATACATCGTGCATCACTTTGATGTGGAAAACTAATTATCTTACGTCAAGGCCTAAAGACCTTCTAAATTTGAAACATGTGAAAACCATTTAGTCTAGACCTACACTAGAGTACCACAAGCAACTTTTTTAAGTGCTGTTAAAATTTTAGCCGTGGCCCAAGCACAAGTATCACGAGTAATAATAATAATAATGTATCAGGTTTATGTAGTGCTTTTCTGGACACTCAAAGATGCTTGACAATAGATACATTATTCATTTGCTCACACATTCATGCAGGCTGACGGAAGCGTGGCTGCCAGTGTGCGCCTACAACCCCTGCTCCCACCACCAAACACTCACACCCAGCCGTACACCAGTGCGAGTGACATTGGATGCCAAGCTGTCGTCACCAAGGAATAAGAAGCAACCCGTGTCAATCTGTTGCTCTGCAAAATAAAACAAAATGTTCATTTATTCTCATTGAAACTATGGACAAACCTGAAATATGTAGAAATGGACAGCATTCTAAATGGCCATTCATTTTATTTGCTGCACCCTTAGAGGCCAACATCAGGGGAACGAGTTCATTTCACAAACAGTGGCAAATCGATTTATAAAAATGAGTCTAGATCCAGCTAATATTATTTTTGCAAAGACCAGTCCTCAAAGTAGGTTATCCATGATCAGTATTTTTGGCGCTGATCACCAATTACAGGGTTTAAATAAACTGATCACTAATCTGTTCCCAAGATGGAGAAATAGGTATACAGAAATAACGTATTTACTGTATCTACAGAGTACATAATTGTTCGAAATAAGTGCTTCCACGTAGCAGTTTGCGAGGAAAAATTTTCATTTTGCGCCTCATTAAAACACATTGAATAGTTGAATAGAAAACACTTAATAGTTTAATTTGAATCCCATTAAAGACAAAAATAAATGTGTTTTGCTTGAGCATTCATGTTTTTTTTTAAAAATAGTACCCATATTACTTATTCTGCCAGGTTATGTAAACTGGAACTCCTATGGCCCAAATTCATTGAAAATATGCCTTTGGAAAAGAATATGAGAACAGCGTTGGTATGCAAATGACACTGTTTATGGGCAATTTTTCCAGATGTGTGTGAATGAGGAAGAGGCCAGCTCATCACATATGACAAATACCAAAGACATACTGTAACAGAAACCAGCAAACAAAATAAACAGACTGCAGTGTTCTCCCACTGCTATATCCTAGATTTTTGTTTTTTTATGGTAAAACGTATATACTCTCTATCTGTATTATAGAAATCTACCGATATATGCCTTAAGATTTCAGATTAATGCCTTGCGGTGTGGGAAAGGAGAGACATGATCAGCAAATCACTGTTTGTTGAATGCCAGGAGAACAGTAAAACACATAAACACAATGAGCATCTTCATTGCAGGAGCTGCTGTCAGCCATATCTCACGGCCAGACAACCGGCCCACCTCTCACCAGGTCTTGCCTCTTAACTCATTCAATCCCAGAGACATATTTATGTGTTTTCACAGTCCAGCTATTCAATCACAGGAATTTATTTATGTTTTTTATATTTTTGCAAACATATTTAAACATTAAAAACTAAGACATCAATTGATCAATACTTACGATGCCAAAAATCTTGACACAGCTATCTTTGGCAGTTTCGCCCATTCCTCTTTGCAGCACCTCTCAAGCTCTATCAGGTTGGGTAGGGGGCGTCGTTGCACAGACATTTTCAGATCTCCAGATATGATCAATCGGATTTAATTCTGGGCTCTGGCTGGGCCACTCAAGGACATTCACAGAGTTTTCCTGAAGCCACTCCTTTGCTGTCTTGTGTCCTGTTTGAAGTTAAACCTCCGCCACAGTTGAAGGCCCTGAGCACTCTGGTGGAGCAGGTTTTCATCCAGGATGTCTCTACGCATTGCTACATTCACATTTCCCTCAATCTTAACTAGTCTTCTAATTGCCACTGCTGAAAAGCATCACACGGCATGATGCCACCACCATGCTTCACTGTAGGCATGGTACTGGTCAGGAGATGAGCGGTGCCTGGGTTTCTCCACACATGACGCCTGGCATTCACGCTAAAGGGTTCAATCTTTGTTTCTTCAGCCTAGAGACTTTTCTTTCTCATGGTCTGAGAGCCCTTCAGGTGTGTGCTATTGGTGAACTCCAAGCAGGCTCCATGGGCCTTGTACCAAGGAGTGGCTTCCGCTTACCATACAGACCTGATTGGTGGAGTGTTTACAGCATGTTGTGTGTTTCATCTGCATTTTTACTTTAGAAGCAGCATTAGTGTGTTGCACTTTTCTTGGACTTATTGCACTTAAAGGGACGGTGGGGCAATGTTTTCACTAACAAGTTCATTTTATATATTTTTGATCAGGAAAATGAAAAGAGTTGTCATTCTCTATTTTATCAATACATTTGGGAGAAATTAGGAAATAAGTGACTCCATGAAAAACGCCTCTTGTTAATGAGGAGAATGGCTGCGCCCCCTCGCGTTCTATCCTTGTTCGGTCTGAGTCACTGGAGGAACCGATTACAAACTCTCCATTGGAAATCGTTGTATTTTCATTGCTTATAACGTCCAAAAACGGTGATCAATTGGCACCAAAATGAATGTTGACATCCTTACTAATGGCCACTTCAACATATCAAAAGGATTAACCTCTCCGTGACTGATTTATATGAGAATGAGGGAATGTGGAAGTGAGCAGAGCTACATAGATTTGTGCTGATAGGAGCGCACACTGCTTCTTTGCTAAAAAAATAAATAAAACAAATACAAAAACACTGCTTCTTTGCTGATCACAGTTAGGACGGGCTAGGCATCTAACACAATTCAGGATATTTACAGAGACTGAAGTGGGAATGAGTGGACGTGCACATTTATTTGGATGAGGAATGCCCCGAGTTTTTCGACCGACAACACGGCGTCCACAATGGGATGTAACAGCCATGGTGCGTTCTAATGCACTTGGTTGTGGAGTCGGATGCGCACGTTCAAGACACTCCCGGTGTTCGATGAGGTCTTACCTCACTCTGACGCCGCTTCACTCTCGCGGCTGCAAGGGGTGTCGGACAACGCACGCGACTGCTTGGGAGGCAACGCCACGACATGAAGACGCAGGTTCATGATCACCTCCACACGCTGAGCGGACAGTAAGGAGCTAATGTTGTTGTGCTAACGCCTTTTGTTTTAACGGCCTGAAGCTAGTTGTTGCTATTAGCTGTACCGTTATTCTACTGTTAGCCGGGTAGGGAAGGGGGCGGTGGGGAAATAAAGACCCATGCTTGCCTGATTGCTTGACCACCGCCAGTCGCCGTCTGCCTCCCGGGAGTTGACACGAGTTTAGCGTCGCTAAATGTCCGAAATATAACCAGTCGGGGTTTGTATGCACATTCATGCTCTTGTCCGCTTCAGCTTGTGGCACAACACTTTTATACTTTCACAGGTTGAAGTGGACAATAGTAATAATGTGCATTTGCATTTTGGTGGTGATCGGTCGCTGTTTTAGACAACAGAACTGATAAAACGAGCAATATTACCACGCTTGGCTCCCCCCCGTGACGTAGACCGCTGAGAACGAAAACTTAACATAAGCCACGGCAATTCGTCATAAATCTAATCACAAAAAAATACCATAAATCACGACAGAGTGTTTTGGGGGGGGCACTTTAGTACTGATGTAATTCTTACATGCAAACCTATTATATAAGCACCAATGTTAAGCTTACCCAAGTGTCCCTTTAAGTGGATGGTTATATTTTATTTGTTGATGGTTATTCATATACTGTATGGTTAGTAAGTTAATATTTTTTTTCTAATCTTATTTGAGTTTTTAACAAACAATACTTGTTACCTTTAAAAAACAAGTCACACCTGACAAATACATAATATTACAAAAAAGATTAAAACAAAAATTAAGCACTTTCCCCAAAACTAAAACTAATAAAAAAGTAAGACAACTATTCTAAAAAATAATCAAAACTAACTGTATTAGAAATTAAAAGTAGAAACGAAATAAAAACTAAAATGAAAGGTCCAAAACTACAATAACGCTGGTGCTCTGACATGCACTGGCATGTGCCCTTCCAAATCGTGTCCAATCAACTGAATTTACCTCAGGTGGTCTCCAATTAAGTTGTAGGAACCACTCAAGGATCATCAGTGCATACACGATTTACCTGAGATCAATTTTTGAGTGTCATAGCAAAGGCTCTCAATACTTATGTACAGGTGATTTCTTTTTAAAAAAAGAAAGAAGAAAAAAAAAACTTTTTTACATTGTCATTATGGGTAGTTGTGTGTAGAATTTTTGGGGGCAATGAATTGATTCCATTTTGGAATGAGACTGTAACAAAGTGTGGAAAAAGTGAAGTGCAGTGATTACTTTTAGGATGCGCTGTATCTAACAGAGGTAGTAAAACATGTACAGAATTTTATCTACATTATATGCTTTCATTTTTGTGAGTATTCAAATACATTTACAATGTGTTTAAAAAGTGTGCTTTAAGAAGCATGCGGTAGGGTTAAAACTATATGTATACAGTAAATATATTATAAAAAATAAACAATTACATGGTCTAGCTAAGCGGGGATTTTCACCTAATGCCGGTGGGTCTGGAACGAATCCCCCATGATGAGCGGGAGTTCCCTTTAATGAGACACATTTGGTCATGACAGTCGAGGACAGGAGGGAGCGAGAACTGATTGGTGGAGATACTGTACAAGAAAAATGGCAAATGCAGGAGGACCATAACAAATAAGCAACCCAGATCCTGGAGGGTGTCGACACATAAAGCTGGGTATAGACTGTGAAAATTCAAATTTCAAGCCCCGTTGCAAGTATAACTCATCTGAACCAAATGCAAATCTGGTTGGCTATCGGTAGCCATATAGTGTACAGGGAAATACGAGAAATGACTGGCAGGTCAAGTCGGAAGACATTATGGCATGTCAGAAATGCAGTTAGTCCCACAGTGATCTTGTTTAGTAAAAGGAGAGTTAACTGGATGTGCTGATTTCCGAGCCTCACTCCTCCTGTGCAAAACTGGTTAACAGGCAACTAAAGTCACATTACACAGAGAGTTGTGTGTCTCTAAATGCATAGTTCTTTCTTGCACATGCAGTTAAGAGAAGCACATAGTTTGTTGTTAATCATCCGTCTTCTATACTGCTTATCTTGACTCGGGTTACAGGTATGCTGGAGCCCCCAAGTTGACTTGGTGAGAGCCAGTCAACCCCCCCCCACACACACACAGACAAACACACATTCAGAAAAAGAACCATGGGCAATTTAGAATCTTCAGTGAACCCAACATGCATGTTTTAGAATGTGGGAGGAAACCCGAGTCCCCAAAGAAAACCCATAGCAGGGAGAACAAAAAGGAAGGCCTGATTCAAAACCCAAAATGTGCTAACCCAGGGGTGCCCAAGTCCGGTCCTCAAAAGCCGCCATCCAGCCTGTTTTAGATGTCTACCTCTTCCAACACACCTGGTGCAAATGATCAGCTCATCAGCAAGATTTGAATAAGAATGATAATGATTCTGAGAATTTCAATCAGGTGTGTTGGAGTAGCAAGACATCTAAAACAGGCTGGATAGCGGCTTTTGAGGAGGGGCTCTCAGGGCCTGGACTTGGGCACCCTTGTCCACGCAAAAAGTTTTTGTCTTGTAAAAAATTATAAATTATGTCCAACCCTTACGCCAAATATATTCTCGACCTGTATTCTGCATTAGGTAGTTATGCCTGTCTTTACTTACCACAATAAGCATCAAAGGTTTCAAATCGAAGTAAAAACCCTGCCATAGTTTGGCAGATGTGTGTTCCTGTATATTATTTAACTTCTCGTTTTGTAGTGTAATTTTTACATCTGATGGTATCTGGATAAAGGGATGTCTGAATAATTTAGTTTAATTAATCTTAAAAATACATCAAAACAGACAAGTCAAATAAATTATTTTACATGTTGACATTTCAAATTCTGCTCAAGAAAAGGTTGGAGAATATTCCACAGCAGTTTTATAAAACTCTTCAAACAGGGGTAATCTGCCCAAAACATGCTTGCACACAACACAATAGTCCCTCAGTCAAACAAACGATGGGACATCAACAGTCTTAACCAGCCTAATGCTTCATAGTGTCTCCGTGTGTTTTCATAGTATCTCTAAAATGCATTTGCCTGTAGGAACAGCTTCAAATATAATCTCACAACTGTATTCTAACACTTTGTGCAAAAAAAAAAAAAAAATCACATTAATCTCCAAGCAACATTGCCCTGTTATGACAAACATACGCATTTGATTAGCTTTTTTTTGTTGTAATTATCGGACTGCCAAAACCAGGGGTCCCCAAACATTTTTCTGTGAGGGCCACATATCTTTTCCCTTCTCTGATGAGGGGACAGGGTCAGTTTGTAACAGAAAAAGTATGACGATTGCAGGAGTGCCTAATTGTAAAAATTATTGTTTTCCAGAAAGCCACAATCAAATAACCCTTTCTGGATTCTTCACAGAACACAAGTCAGAAAATAAATAATAACACTATTAATGAAATAAATAATAACCCTTTCTGGATTCTTCACAGAACAAAAGTCAGAAAATGAATAACACTATTTAGGAAATAAATAACAACCAAATAACACTCTCTGGGTTCTTCCCAGAAAAAAAATCCATGGAACACAAACTTTCTGTTGTGCCGTGCACAGTCTTAACGGGTCCAAGTTCAGCTTAGTTGTCAGAGCAGAATCTCTTACTTAAATGACTCATATGAGCAGTCTCTCAAAGTTCTTGTGTTCCTTTTTTATAATCCTTTTGTAGGTTCCAGTAGGCTTGTAGACATCGCTGTTTGCCTCTCTCTCAACAACTTCCTTGCGAAAACCACAAAGCAAGCAGGCTGAGAAACTGAATGAAGTGATACAGCACCTACGCAGCACAACCAGTACCACTACCAGTATGGTTGTGGGGATGGATTTTATCCCAGTAGATTTTATTATGATTATATTTGTTTGTACTCAGAATGACTCATTCAAGTCAGAAAAGTGAGCTTACGATTGCATGTTCATCAGTGTGAACTGTGGGCCTGCTTCTGGCTGGTGAGAAGTTGAATGTCAGGGTCCATTCTAGTCACTGCCAGTCTCAAATACTGATGCAGATGTTCATCTGTCAATCTTGATCTCATTGGAGTTTTCAGCAGTTTCATGCGTGAAAAGGTTTGCTCGCAGATATACGTGCTGCCAAAAAGTGTTGACATCTTCATTGCGCGTTTTCTGATGTTAGGGTATGGTCGTCTGGGACGGTGGCAAAGAAGTCTATGAGACCGTTGGGCTTGACTGTGTCTTTCAGAACATCACAGTTCTGTAACTCGGCCAACTCAAACTAATAAGAAGGCTGGGCTTCATCAATGTCGGCAAAAAATGGGTTCTGTAAAAGACGAATTTCTTTTGCATAAACATGTAGTTCACAGAATCGCACAACGATCTCCGCCTTCAGCATTTCCAGTGCTTCCACACACTTTTCAGCTGGAAACGGGACCGGTGGGTTCTCTGCAGAGAGGTTTTGTGTAGCAGGGATGTGGATGAAGCTGTGCTATTTCACTTGTCCCGAATGCAGCTCTAGTTTGACCTCAAATGTTTTAATGTGGGAATACGTGTCGCAAATGAGTTTCCCCTGGCCTTGTAGTTGCAAGTTACAGCTGTTCAGCATTTCTGTCATGTCTGTTAAAAATGCGAGGTGCCATTTCCATTCTGGATCAATCAGCTCTGGCACAGTTTTGATTTGTGAATGAAGAAATGCGCTAATTTCAGGTAGCAGCTCGTAAAAACGCCTCAAAACTCTGCCCTGGCTCAACCATCGGATGTCTGTGTAGTACAGCAAATCTCCATACGCAGATTCCAATTCAGACAGGAATTCTTGGAACTGCCTGTGTGCAAGTCCCTTTGCTCTAATGAAGTTTATGCATGACACCACAACCTTTATGACATAATCCACGTCAACACTTTGCAGCACAGTGCTTACTGGTGAATTAGGCAGTGGACTTGTAGCGGGGCGGTGAGACCCCGTTCTTCCATCTCCCGGTTCATGCATCCTATTAGACCCTGAGACATGCCCACCATACTAGGAGCCTCGTCAGTTGTGTTGCTGGCTAGCTTTGACCAGTCCAGATCCAACTCTTCCATGGTTTGGTACACTTTGCCGAAAATATCCTCCCCCGTCGTAGTCCCTTTCAGACTTTGGAGGGCTGCCAGCTCCTCGCACATCTCAAAGTTGGCACTAACTCCACGAATAAAAATGAGCAGCTGCGCGGTGTCCTGCAAGTCTGTGCTCTCATCCAGTGCTAATGAAAAAAATTCAAATTATTTCGTCTTCTGCTGCAGCTGCACTACCCCCCGATTTCTTCAATGCGTCTGGTGATTGTACTCCCTGATAGACTCACGGCATTAAAGACATCTTTCCTCTCGGGACACACCTCCTCCGCGACAGCGTTCATGCATTTCTTGACAAACTCTCCATCAGTGAAAGGTTTACCGCTGCTTGCTATTAGTTGAGCAACCCGAAAGCAGGCCCGAACAGATGACTGGTTCAGCTGAGCTTGGCGTACAAATGCATTCTGCTGAGCTAACAGTCCACTTTTTCGCTTTGAGAGTTTGTCTGCTCGCATGTGGCCTTGCAAGCTATCATACTTGTCTTTGTGACGGGATTCATAGTGTCGCCGCAGATTGTATTCTTTGAATACCGACACCGCCTCTTGACAGATGAGCCTTTTCTTTGCATTGAACAAAAAAAGAAATGTTTGTCCACTGCAGGTTAAATGCCCTGCATTCTGAATCAATTTTTCTCCTACCTAATCTTTTTGCCATCATTCCGCTTTCTCTTTGAGAGGGACAGGTTTAGGATTTTTTTTCTGGGGGTTGCCAGATAGAGGCACAGACTGCAGAAGGGTGGAACAGAATGTCTAGTTATATGCATGTATAAAATAGTTACTAATAGTTCATAACTAAGGAACATTTTATTGCAAAATTCCAACTTTATTATCAAATACAAATACACATATATGAAAAATGTGGAGGCGGGCCGTAGATTGGGGACCAATGGCCAAAACACCCCATCTACTCAAGTACATCCAGATTTCATTCATGTCTGTTTAGGACATGCTACTGACCCATCTGCACGACATCCCTTATTTTTGTCCCAAGACAGCTCAACCTCCTGACAGCTACCATCAACTCCTCCTTGAAGCCAAGGACAAAACACCTATCCCCTCCACAAATCGGGCACCAGTCCGAAGAAATCTATTTTCAAACAAGACTCGGTACTCCTCATTTTAGCTTACTTCTGCAGCAGTTTATCTCACCTCCTCTCTCTCTCTTTCAAAAGCAGTGCAATTTCACCACTTGTGTCAATGTCACCACATCCTCCAAAAGAGCTCTGGCTTCAAGTTGCTCAACTATAGGCCTCTTTTACTCACAGTTGTTCAGACCAGGGATGTTGGCCACTGTTATCGTCCTCTTATTTATCATAACGGCTGGTTCTTCGGCATGCTTGGGGAAAATTTTAATGACTATGACTACGAAGAGAATGAAAAAGCAAATTTCACAGATGAACATACACTTTCTGTGACGTTTCATGATGTACAGTACCTATCCTTAGCACACCAACAAAATGGTGTTCGGAGGGTGAACATTTGCACCAGTTAAGAGAAAGCGTATTAGCCATATTTTACTGGTTAAAAGGCTACTCACATGGAGAGGCGGGGGGGTCATCTTATTTATTTATTTTTTTGTTGCTCAGGGGGTTTGCGAGTGAAAGTTTAGGCGGACCGGCCTACAGACGGGTACTATTTTTTTCCACCGGGAAAAATGACGGACAACGGAAGGGTACCTGCTGACGGATGACGGACGCTCAATTTTTAGTTAAATGCCCAGCTCTGCATGCTAACATCGAATATCCTCACTCCTACACACATACACACATGCAGGTTTTATGCGTGTCACATGGTAATCTTTACATTACCGTTACATTTAACTGAAATAGACCCACAGATAACTGACTCGTACCACAGAATATTGATGCAAAGCTACCACAGTTGGCCTCAGACCACCGTGCTGTATTCACGGATGCACTTTAGGATTAATTTACACTTCTTCAGCCCTGGGGCCTTGTCACTTAAGGAAACCACCAGAGGGGAACCATGAGCTCAGTCTAAATTTTACTCCCTCCTGCTCCCCAAACACACACACCTTTCCCCTTTGTCTAACAAGTGCTGCCATGAGCAAATTACAAAATTACAGTTTGGTGGGGAAAGGGAGGAATATAGGACTTGCTTTTTTCTTCTTCACGCACAAAATTTACATCAGCATTTATACTCTATGTGCCTATGGTAGCTCAACAAATAACTTTAGTAGTGGAGAAAAAAATGAATAAATACACAAGGCTTGCCAAAATGTTTTTAGCTTGTATTTCATTTAAGATATGGGGGCCTAAAAGGCTTGGAGCACTTGACAACATTTATAAAATGATGTAAAATGATATAAAATATGGTGATGAGAAGCTTGTCAAATCTTATGACTTCAAAGGAGACTGGAAAGATTAATCATTTTAATGACAATGTTTTAGATCATTTATTTTCAAAGTGTAATGAATATACAAACAAATACACATTTCACAACCGTGAGATGGAATTGGATGATCACATGATTGCTTCATTTCCACCATAAATAAACTTGAACAGCAAGCATGTCCATTCTTTTGTGTGCGCAACTGACTGTAGGTATGATGACCCATATCTCACTGGCAGACAAGGCACAAATGCACTTTTCTGAGTAATGGCTAGAAGAAATGCCAAAATACTACAGAGATGGTCGGTGAGGTTTAAGCCAATGTTTGCTCTGTGCAGATGATTTAAGATGCAATCTCGGATGGAATTCAGCATGAGAGTCCTCATGAGAGATTTCTCTGGACAATATGTCATGGTACATTTCATGGTTTACTCTTTGGAGCTTGGCTGTGAATGGTTTTCCCCAGATATTCTGGCTTCCGCTCACATTTCAAAAACATAATTTTTTTCCTTAAGTTAATTGAAGATAATGAATTGTCCATTGGTGTAAACGTGAGTGTGAATAGTTGTACAGTATATCAATATGTATCATCCTATTGGCTGGTGACCAGTTCCATACTTGGACCCCTTCTGTTGAATTTGTACATGCTGCCCCTTAGCCAATTAATACCCAATAACAACGTGTCGTACCATAACTGTTATATCTCCTACTGTTGTTTCAGGCCGGTAGGAATGATGACGCAGGCAGAGAACGATAGCTTTTTAATCAGCTACGGAGCAGAGCAGTATAACATGGCGAGCTCACATTCACATGGTGCAACGCACGTACATTACGTGATGACGTCACGCGTATCTACGCGATTCAATACACACCAAAATACACTACATATTCTCCCCCCTTACATTAGAAGTCCATCCATCCATTATCTGTACCGCTTCTCCTCACAAGGGTCGCGGGGCGTGCTGGAGCCTATCCCAGCTGTCTTTGGGCAGTAGGCGGGGGACACCCTGAACTGGTTGCCAGCCAATCGCAGGGCACACGGAGGCAAACATCCGCACTCACAATCACACCTAGGGGCAATTTAGAGTATCCAATCAACTTACCATGCATGTTTTTGGAATGTGGGAGGAAACCGGAGTGCCCGGAGAAAACCCACGCAGGCACGGGGAGAACATGCAAACTCCACACAGGGAGGCCGGAGCCGGGATCGAACCCACGACCTCTGAACTGTGAGGCGGACGTGCTAACCAGTTGACCACCGTGCCGCCCTACATTAGAAGTGTTTTTTTTATTTATTTCCAAATGTTACCCAATTTAACATTACCACATGTCCAGTTACAATATTCCTGTATACCCCAATAACTCAAAATATCCTTTTTTTTTTTTTTTTTTTTAAACTGCTTAGAATAACAGTCCCAACTCAGAACTATCCTTCACACATCTCGGATCTACAAATACTGCAAAGGGACATTCATGCAAAAGACAGAGTTTTCACACCAGGAGACACAGTGCTCGCTAGGAATTATCAAGGCAAAACAAAGTGGATTCCTGCGACTGTCATTGCCCAAACTGGACCCGTCGCCTACACAGTGCAGACAACTGATGGTGTTTGGCGCCGACATGTGGAACAACTTTTAAGCGTGTCTCCAACCACTCCTGAATTGTCTGCGACTATCGAATGTGACCAAAATGTTGACAAATATTTACCTGAAACCTATAATGTGTCTTTACCCATGGGAAATTCAGTCAGCCATACTGTTGCTCATGGCTCAGATACATCTGTGGAAGAGAATGCACAAGTTCCAGAACCTAGTCCAATAATTGACAAGACTTGAACGTCGCTATCCTACTCGGGAAAGAAAAGCACCTCAACGATAATAGGACTATATTGTTGATAATATTTCATTGTAAGATAAATTAATTTCTAAGTTTGACTTTAAGTACAGAGCTAGGTCACTTCCTGTTTTCCTGCTAGCGGAGGTCTGATGCAATACGCAGCAGAGTGATTGTGATTAAGAAGCGGAATAAGTGAAATCTGATAAGTGAAGGCCCTGTTTGTTCACGAGCAGGCCAAAGTGTTCTACGGTGTGCCTGTGGTGTAAGAGGAAACTAGGACCACAGTAAACATCAGTATAAAGAACTCTGTGTCTCCTTTTGTGAACAAGCTAGGAGGATCATCATTCCACAGTCACTGCATACTAAAATGTCAGAGCAGCTTCATGCAGGACACAGTGGAATAGTGAAAATGAAAGAGATGGCAAGAAGTTACTTTTGGTGGCCAGGGCTGAACAAAGAAGTCGAAAATATGGCCATAAGTTGTTCATCCTGTCAGAAAACTCGTAACAATCCTCCAGCGGCACCACTGCATCCATGGGATTTTCTTCAGGACCCTTGGTATCGCATTCATATTGATTTTGCGGGTCCATTTGAAGACAAAATGTTTCTGGTCGCTGTTGATGCACACAGTAAGTGGCCGGAGGTGGCTATAATGAAATCCATGACTTCTGAGAAGACAGTTGAGGAACTTAGAGAAATCTTTAGTAGATTTGGTGCTCCTGTCCAACTTGTTTCAGATAATGGCCCTCAACTTGTGTCAAAAGAAATGTCAGAGTTTCTGAAAGCCAATGGAGTACAACATATCAAGTCGGCTCCGTACCACCATGCAACGAATGGGTTAGCAGAGAGGTTTGTGCAAACATTGAAAAACGCCCTTAAATCATCACAAGGACAAGGAACTCTCCATCAGAAACTACAGGAGTTTCTTCTCAAATACCGAACCACCCCACATTCAACTACAAAGGCATCACTAGCTAGCCTTATGTTCAACAGAGAACTACGGACGAACTTGGACCTTCTTAAACCTCCAGAGGTGAAAGGCATTGTTCGGACATGGGTCAGTCCGTGTCGCCTTCCTCACTTGGGACGCCGTTATTGGCGCTCTTTCAACGCTCTTGAAGTAGAATATTTCCACTGCGGTCGATTCATGTTTTGTGACAGGGAGTGGTAACCTTGAAAGTCCATCTGCATTGCAATGAGAGTCTGACTTGCAATACTTGATGTCGTAGGAGTGTGCCGACAACAGTAAAGCCCATCGCTGAAGACGCGAAGCTGCAAGAGATGGTCTTCCTGTGTGCGATCCCATCCTCGTCGCCACTTTTGTTATATCTCCTACCGTTGTTTCAGGCCGGTAGGAATGATGACGCAGGTAGAGAACGATAGCTTTTTAATCAGCTACGGAGCAGAGCAGTATAACATGGACAGCTCACATTCACATGGTACAACGCACGCACATATAAACAGACTGACCCTGACTTGTCCGTGATAATAAACATGGTAATGAATGGACGTTCAGTAGGTGATGACGTCACGTGTAACTACGCAATTCAATACACACCAAAATACATTTCAATAACTAAGCAGACGGCCATCAGATTCACATTTCACTAACAGTAAGGGAATATGGGTCTTGTCACCCTCTGCCACTGCTTCCAACAGATCACAATGTTGATGTAAAACAACTACCTTTCGAAACATTGACCGTCTAACACACACTAAAATTTGAGAGACCTTGGGATGTGATTTGGACATCCCGTTTGTGGAAAATGTCTGGGTTAAACGCATCGCCTGCACACATTCCTTCTCTGTTTAAGGCATGGGTTAATCCAATTTAAGGTCTTTCATATGATTCAATACTCTAATGACAAACTGGCACAATGCTTTTCGGCTGCGCGAGGCCTTGATCCTACTCTGGCGGAGCAAGCCCAGTGGCCACCCTTCGACCCTGTACCAGCGGCGCACGGCTTGCAGCCGCCCTCCGATCCTGCTCCGGTGGCACAAGCCCTGCGGCCACCCTCATCTCCTGTTTGGCCCCTGGGATGGCCATAGGGACTGGCCTCGCCAAGAACTTTTCGTCTGGCCTCTGGGACACCTACCGTACTGGTCCTTCCAAGAACCTCTCGTCTGGCCTCTGGGACACCCATTGGACTGGTCCCGCATTTCGTCTGGCCTGCCTCGATCTGTCTTTGATTTTGGTTTTGATTTAGAATTTATTTTTATTTTTTATTGTGTTCTTTTGTATGTGTCTGTCTTAGGTTATTGTGTTCACCTGTGCTCGTTTAGCTGATCCCTTGTGTTACCCAATCAGCTCCTTCTTACACTTGTCCAGGTGTTCCTCATTGTTTTATCAGTTTGTTAGTATTTAGTTATTTAGTTTCTAGCTTTCGTTCAGTCTTTGTCACGTCCAACTTCTGTTACTTGTCTTATTCCAAGTCAAGTTAGTTTCCAAGTGTTTAGTTACTTGGAATCTTGTTGTTTTGGACTTGTGTTTATTTAGTATTTTTGATAGACCCTTAACCTCGTTTGTTCCTTTAAATTCAGATTTTGACACTGATTTGGATTTTTCCACCAGGAATTCCCTCACAAGCCGGTGTAGGGACAGGTTGTTCCTCAGTGTATCACTTGCTATGCAGTTACTGTGGTCCTTTTATGCTTTGGTCCTTTTATTATTTCACATTTTTCTGTCATATAGTATATAAACTCGAGTTAGTATTTCAAGCTTTCTTCGAGTCAGAATGTCAGCTTTCTTTCATGTATTCGGCATCCAGCCCTGCTCTTTGTAGTTACTTTGTATTTTTGTAGATAAAAACTTGTACTTTTCAACTTCCCTGTCATGTCTGCTTCTGGGTCCAAATTCCACTCCTTAGTGACAAAATTATATTGTTAAAATTATTATTGTTTTTGTCAGAGCTGGGCATTTGCCTATCCGCCTATGATGGACGCCCAAGGTAAGGAAAAGTGGAGTGACAGCCAGGCCATTTATCCGGGTAGCCTCCCTTAATTGATTTTTTTTGTCTCTTCACATAAAACTTTTTGTTTGTTTGGTTGTTTTGCAGCTTCTGCCTTGACACCAGTAATCGCGCATAGACGTTAGAATCGACTACGGTCTTCTTAACGAATGGAGAAAGGGGGGAGTGACATATGCTGTAACGCAGTCAGCACATTTGTAGTTTTTTTGTGTGGCAGGATTCCTACCGCCCTCCTCAAAGTTGCCTAGTGCCAGTAAAAGCTATATAGACCCCTCAGGACATGGCAAAGGTACCAGGCAGCTAGTTTTAAGTTGATGTTTCATCAGCAGAGTTGTGAAAATATTTTACGGATGTCGAAATCTTACCTACTGTTGCTTTAAAATAAAAACTGTTGAAAAAATTGTAATCAGTCACACTAAAATAACATATCTACACATTACCATAGCATCATATATAATCAACATTCACACAAGCTTAAAAGGTAAATCAACATTGATCACGGATTTGGGCAGTGAGACCAGCCTACACTAAACAGCTGGTCGGTGGTCGGCACATGCTACAAATCAAGTCTAAAATTAGTGATGGTATTATCAGAATGCCTTGTTTCAACTAGTGGGCCTGCATAGAACGTATTCTTGAAAAAAAAAGTTTGGGTTAACTTCCTCGTTAAGTTTCGCTATGCCATATGTTAAACGTATTATTTGTATTCCATTCATTTCAGTGGGAAAGATGATTTGAAATACAAGTATCTTGAGATACTTGCATGGTCACAGAACAAATGAAACTCATCTCTCAATTAGGCACCACTGTACCGTGACACTTTACAAACCTAACTTTTCTGAATAAATGAGAAAACCATTATCAAACCAAAGCGTTTAGAAAGGTTTACAATTATCCGGATATTGTGCTGCAGAGTGCTGCCTGCTGACTTGTTTGAGGAATTGGCTGCAATTCTGACCTTGGTGTTTCCACTCCATATATCAACTGAATATGAGCACATAACCCAAAAGACTGCTTGAAATTATGGGTTGCGAAAGTGCCCTCATGAATGTCCATAAACATAAACTCTGTCTGAATAAAGAAACTCCACTGGGGGCCACGGTCGTGCAGCTATTATGGCAGCAAACTCCCCTGTAGCTCAGATCAGTTTTGTTGTGCATTCACTCTGCTACGAATAAAACTCAGCAGTCCATATAGCAGAGGACTATAACAATCCTGATCCAAATGACTCCCTCCTGGTCTTTAATGGAGGCCTGTGCAACCAGAGAATGAATCAGGAAACTAACATGCAAGTCAGGGGGAAGCATTACAAAGGGGAATATCACATTGCCCATCTCAAACCGAAGAACTAACACCCTCCAATATCCCTCCAAATCGTATTACCATCGTAATGGAACAGACTTGCATGGGAGGAGAAAGAATGGGTGAACAAGACAAAAGATGAGGAGTTGCTCATTTTCCTCATCCCTCCCTTTTCAGCGTGAATGCACACACATGCACGCACACGCATTCCTCTAACCTATTACGACCGCAACTCAAATCTCTAGGGCAGTCCTTCTCAAATAATGGGGCGGGCCCCCCTGCACATCCACTACAGTAGGTGGCAATTTATTTATTTTTGAAATTGCAGGCAAACTTAAAATCTTTTCTATGACAGACTAAAAAATGTTAAGTTATTCTTTGTTGCAATTTGATCTATATTTATTTTTTATTTTTTTTAATGTTAAAGATACACGATTATGCAGCAATGTACTTTCAACAATTTTCTAGACAAACTATATTACTAATAGTCGCGGTGGAGAGTTGATTGGCGTGCAAAATGTTTTCTTCTTCATAGGGGCGCCGTAATAAAAAAATATTGAGAAGCACTGCTTTAGGGTGACACAGTATGTCAAATAACTGCCACCAGTGAGAAGTAAAACCCCCCAGAAACAGGTGACTTCAAATCTAACTCCAAACACTTTGTGTTCGGGCATATAATTTGGTTCTGAAGTCTAGACTAAAGCAGAAGTACGACATTGTGGGTTTATTTGCTGGTCGTCCACTGAAAAGGTAAAAAAAAAAAAAAAAAAAAAAAAAAAAAACGTCTTGTGGCAATGTGGACTCACGTCGTTTTGGGACAACGCCACCTCAGGACTTGCGCCCCAGGAACACAAAGTTAAATTGACAAACAAAAAATAAAAGGTGCACAAATCAAATATCCACAGGACAAAATGTTTTGACAAAAATACAATTTCTTTATTACAAATTTAATAAAATAGGAAAACTAACTAAATCAAAAGAGTGGTATATGAGGCCTGCCACAACACAGCCAGGACTGGGGGCTTACCGTGGCACCGGTAACAAAAAGGGGAAGATCCAAAACTGCACAGCATCCGTGAAACACAAACCAAAACAAGTGAACAAAAGGACCACCACCAGGAAACCGCTGCCACACCCGGCCCTCAGAACCTGTCAATCAAAAAAAAAAGCACACAATGAAAGCAAACCATTGAGTCAGACCTCATAGTGCTAAAGAAAAAACAACCAACAGTGATTAACAAATCCAACGGTAATGTAACAAAAACAGAAATAAGGCTAACAAAATAATGATACTGGTAAAACAATTCAAGGGGACTGGTACAGCGGTTGGACAGTGGCAGGGGGCAAGCTGCACGGACGAGCTGGGGCAATGCGTTACCCGATTGGGGCATAAACGAGTCTCCCCGACAAGTTAAAAGTGTCCTGTAAGAGCCAAGACAGCAGGTGGCCCAGGACCAATGACGAGTGACAACTCTGAAAAATAAAATAACTTGATTAATCAAAATCTCAAAAACAAGATTAACACCACAACATTAAAAGGTCCTACCGGAGGGAATGGTAACAGGCTCAGTGAGCGACTGGAGAAAGCACACAGCCCGGCTCCACAATCGATGGCTGAGGGAAACAACTATTATTTTTCCTTCCCTGCCAACTGCTGAAAGTAGACAGCCAGTGCTTTACCCGTTGGAAGCGCCCCGCGCCCACACAGACACCACGGAGCAGTCCCGCTCCAAGTCACACCACACTGACGTAACGGAGCGGAACTGGATTAAACAGAGCGCACATATTTAAAACTAGGCTGAATCGAGCAAACATGCATACCTTCGATGGCAACGCCACACTCTCAGACCGAAGGAGGAAGAGGCACAAGGGTGCTGCCCCGATCTATTTATAGGCGGCCCTTAATTGTCAGAGCCACAACCCCCCTTGTGGTAGGGTGTGTGGCTCTATTATACCAAAGTCTGTATGTTTTACTCATATGCTAGGGATATAAGCAATATTAGCCTTATACGAAGGAGATGCTATTATGCCTATGTCTTGTTTTATGTTAATAAAGTCAGCCTATCTAACACACGACGTGCTGCCAACTGTACTGCTTTATTAAACTTCCCTATTGTGACACTCAAAAACATGTGGTCACAATTGTTTTGTTAATAAGAGCATATTTTGTACTCAGAATTTATTTTACACGCAAATGTAAATGAAAACATATTTTTTCAAATTCATTTGATAACTGTGCATAGGACACAAAGAACGGAACCATTGTTGTCAGGTGTTGCGCCCAGGTTCCTAGTTAAGTGAAGGAACTCACTCCCCCTCCCTTCAGAGGAAATTTGGGATGGAAAGAAAGCGGTTCGTATCTTCACTCCTTCTCCACATTTACCTGTGTTTTTCAGGTTAGTAATGTTTAGAATGTAATTTTAACCGAATGTTTGACAAGTTAAACACTTTGTTACATGAATAGATGGATGTAGAGTAAGTATCTTTTGCGGCCTGTGTTAACAAGTAGGCTTGTCACGATACTAGAATTTCAACTTCGATACCGATACCCAGTTCAGTCTCAATACTCGATACCATTTCGATACCACACGGAACAAATTAAAGCACAGACTTTTTTTCTGTTTTTATTGCCAAAAACTTAAGTTATCATTAATACAATAGTTATTTTAAGAGGTAGTGCAAAAAAATAGTACAACTTCAGTATTTAACTTCGACAAGCCTCTGTACAGGCAATGCCTGGAACCAATGACACATTTTAAGTTGTCTGAGCCTGGGGTAGTGCAAAACAAAGGAAGAAGTAGTGCAAAGAACAAAACACACACAAAAAACAATTATTAATCTGTAAATTTTCTGCACTAGTGCAAAGAAAGAACCATACTGTGCAACACCAATGGCACATCATTTTCAAGTTGTTTGAGGTAGTGAAAAAGAATAACACCCACCACTTACAGTAACATAAATTGGCAACAAAATCTGTAAGTTGTCTGAGTTTCTAGACCCACATGTTTGTCTATTAAGGCAAACCAACAAGTCACAGATAATCATAATAGTGATAATAAAAAAATAAAATAAATTAATTTAAAATACTTTCAGTTATTGGCTATCCAGAACAGTAGCAGGTAGGGTTGGGCATCGTTTGAATTTGGACAATTCCGGTTCCGATGTTTTGATTCGATTCTGGTTCCTAACGATTCACAATTCTGATTCCAAACAAAAAAAAAAAATAGAAGGATTTATTTTTGGACAAATCACATGAACTTCTCTGTTCTTCAATTTCATGAACTTTTTACTATTTTTGAACTTTACCATGGATTACTCAAAGGGCTGTTTTTAACCAGTATTTATTGTAATATATTTTTTTTGCATTATTATCTAGTATTAGTTTTCAGAAGAGCTTTATTTTTGAGAAGTTCAAGACAATACAATAATGCAGCTGTTACTGAAAACATGCTACTGAACACTTGGCTAACCTTGTCTTGCTTTGGAAAGAAAATATATATGACAAACACAACGCTGCGTTTTATGGGCAAGCAAGGAAGTCTATCTAATCCAAGCAGTCTATGTAAACATATGATGCATATTTATGTACAGTGTTTCTGTATATGCTGCAGCTACGTATACTATAAACTAAATATTAGCTGGATATGTGCATTTGAGTTTTGAACTTGTTGGTTCAATGTTGCCATTAGACGTACTTTGCCGATTCTGACTTTGGGTCATGAGCCGCAACGCGTCATTCTATGGCTCGGTGTCGGCCGAATGAGCCAGCCGGGCCGGCCCGGCCCGAGCAGGATCAGCGACCCCGCGATGGGCGACCGCTGCCACCACAGCGGCTGCTGGTGAGATCCGTGGGAAGGGCCGGGCGCACGCTCAGAGAAGACGACGCCGCGGCCCGCGCTTGCCAGCCGGTACGAAGTGAGCGGAGGGGCTGACCGAAAGGACCACGGCAGCTCGAGTGGGGGCGAGCTTCCATGCTATTGCGACACAGCTTTGGCTGCAGGAGCCCGGGGCGCACACTTTTTTTTTAATCGGTCGTACTTTGTGTGTAGCTCATGCGCGCGGCTAACTAGGGAGTCGACGAGCAGTCTGCACTCGGCAGAGCAGGGAGGGAGGGGCGGGCGCACGGGGCATGCTTCGGCAGTGTGTGCGAGAGCAGCAGACCATTAGGAGCAGACGTTGGCAAAGTGCTGTTGGTATCGAAGTCAGTGATTTGGTATCAGTAATATCGATGCCACAGAAAGCTAGTATTGTATCGGTTCAAAATGTTTAGTATCAAGTAAGTACCGAAGTATCGATATTTTTGACAAGCCTATTAACAAGCTCAATGAGGTCATCGTTAAGCACCCGCGATGCACGAGGCTTATTAACGACTCGATGTTAACTGAAACTTGATTGAACGCTCTGGCAGCATTGCTAACTGCGCTAAAGCGCCCAAAATGATTGTGATGTTAATATGTACAGAATGTGTCAAAAATACAAAGTTGTGAATGTTTTGTGTAGAAGTGTTAAGTGAATTATAAACATTTGATAGTCAATGTTATAGGAAAAAGCCTTCCTAGTGTAACACTTTTCAAGATCGGAATAAGTCTTCTTAACAGTGTTTTTTTATCTTGCTTATTTATTTGATGATGTGAAACGACAGTATGAACAATTTGACTCTGTGTGAGTATTTCAGAATCCAGTATAAATACTGATGTACGAATAACTATTGAAGATGAGAGGTTGCAGATTAAGGAAAACTTCCATCCATCCATTATCTGTACCGCTTCTCCTCACAAGGGTCGCGGGGCGTGCTGGAGCCTATCCCAGCTGTCTTTGGGCAGTAGGCGGGGGACACCCTGAACTGGTTGCCAGCCAATCGCAGGGCACGCAGAGACAAACATCCGCACTCACAATCACACCTAGGGGCAATTTAGAGCATCCAATCAACTTACCATGCATGTTTTTGGAATGTGGGAGGAAACCGGAGTACCCGGAGGCAACCCACGCAGGCACGGGGAGAACATGCAAACTCCACACAGGGAGGCCGGAGCCGGGATCGAACCCACGACCTCCGAACTGTGAGGCGGACATGCTAACCAGTGGACCACCGTGCCGCCCTAAGGAAAACTTAATTTTGTCAATTATAAAATGGCATAATGCACTTGTGAATTGATTTATTCATTTGCTGTAATAAACAGAGGAACTTTGGGATGGAAAGAAAGCGGTTCGTGTCTTCACTCCTTCCCCACATTTACCTGTGTTTTTCAGGTGTTTAGACACAGCCAAAATATTTTTGTTATCTGGGATTCCAAGTCTTTGGGACCCGTAACACTATATCAACTAGTGCATCTCACATAGAACAACAGAACATATCACTCAGCTGTAATATGAGCCAGTCACATTCGTGTGCACTTCAGGGACCACTCGGAAAACATAAACTCAAAGAATATTACAGTTCATTTACGTACGATGGTACCGTGGAAAAGAGACTTTCATAAGGGCCCATCGAGAATGCTCCACCCCCTCTGTGCTGATACCTACGCTCCGCCCCTGAACGGATCACATAAGTGATCTCACCGCGGCATGGAAGCCTCACCTCAGCCGGTAAATGCGTCTCTTTTTTTTTCTTCCAGACCTTTTTTGCGATTTGTTTTTCTTTGTGTCATGTAATTGACATGGGTGGACCCTCTAGCCCAGAGGGTTAGGCTGAAGCTGTTGTAGGCTGTTTTATTGTTATCTATGTATGTATATGCTAGTGGTAGTTTGGTGGAGTTGGTAGTCGGAAATGCTAATGGAATGAGCATTGGAATAAAATGATAGTCAGACTGGCCTATCAGCGATTACTATATGGTCTGGCGGGGTAAAATGGCGGATAAACGGACGGCGGAAGGATTACCCGGCTCTAGGCAGAAGGCGATAAACGGACCGCGATTTCTTTGTAAAACGCCAAGCTCTGCCCTTTAGTGTGAGTAAGAATACAGTACGTTCATTGGTAAAAGCTAGATTGTTCTTGTGTGCAAGTAAGCGAAAAAGCACAAATCTGTTTGTAAAAGCTGCAAGTAAATTAGGCCCACTGTGTTTTATATGCTTCACTTTGAACAATTGTTTTTGCCCACATGATACAGTAGAAGGTCAGGGATGAATGAATGGAGTTTTAAGGCATGTATTGCAAAGGAGCAGCCTCAACATATTCAAATTTATTTTGCTGGCAGACTGCACTTGTCACAAGAGAGTTAAACAGAATAGCAATAATGTTAGTACGTAATTCAATCTTCTTTGTTTCATTTTGAATGGCCATCAATACACAATGTAATATAATTTTAGACAAAACTTCCCAGACATTAAATAACAAAGGTATATCTTCTGAACTAATGTTATTTAGAACAAATACTAAATGTGTTTTGTTTCTTTCATTTTTGTTTGTTTGTTTGTTTTGTTCTAAAGCAGTGCTGAACCTGAGAAGCAAATGTTGAAGGTAAAATAAGTCAAATTGCTGTGTCTGACGAAATATATTCAGTGGCAGGCACAACGCTTTGGGTATACAGTATTACCATCTCGAATAGCATGCAGACGCAAGCACACTGTCAGCCAAATGATGGACTGACAAGCTCTGCTGCTGGGCCCAAAGACACAGCCAATTTCCACCAATCTTTCGAATCAAGTATACTCAGCTCTGACGATCACGTCAGCAAGCCACTTTAAAACACTTCTGGTGCATCAGCCTGGGCTATATATATATATATATATATATATATATATATATAGTTACAATAATAGTAGTAGGGTCACTATCAGAGACAAAGGGATATACCACTTACACTTTGTTTACTCTTCTAAAATGATTCCATTGCATGCATGTGCAGTTTGATCAAGCCTTTTAATGACCACGGTGTGTCTAAATGTTGCAGAACATTATTGTAACATTCAAAGAGGAATGATCTGAAAAATGTAGCTTTGGGAATTGGATTCTTCCTCAGCTGCATGATTCTTCTCAGCCACCCAACCTCAACATCCTTCTGCTCTCCACTTGCTAAAATGGACTCAAGGGCCATCAACAACGAGCAAAGTGTGTCCTCAGCTGTGGACGATGTTCACTAAGGGAGCAAACATGATTGCTATAGCCTGAGCCGTCACACAAAGCTGAAATACAACTGCCCTCAAATTATGATAGTTTCTTCTTTTTAATTTTTTTTTATTATTATATACAGTATATATATATATATATATATATATATATATATATATATATATATATATGTATATATACAGTACAATGTTTTTGTTTTTGTGTGTGTCTGCTGGAGAAGTTAGCCACTATGACACAGCACCATCTATTAGGCATTCACACATCAGTGTGTAAGGGCGTTATACTGTACAGATATTTGTGCAACATTAGTGGATTTTCACTGTAAATATCATGCATTGATGCACTGTGGTCGAGCCACGACAGAGAAACAATACTAATGCTGTCAGCAAGTTGGTCTGGCATGCCCATTTAGGTGCAAAACAAGCACCACACAGCCGTACCACTGCTGTCCAGCAGCAGTCTAGTGCATGGGAGTTCGCCCAACCAGTCTACATGTGTTTTGTGGACTTGGAGAAGGTGTTCAACCGTGTCCCTCTGGGAGTTCTGTGATGGATGCTTCTGTCAGGTTTTCGTGGAGGAGGACCTAAACGCAGGAGGCAAAATGGTGTGCAATATAATATTATTATATTAAATATAATAATATTAAATATATATATTTAATTTAAAACAAAAGGCAAATAAGGTACTAGGATAATACCAAACCAAAAAATGTTAAAGTCCAAAAAACCAACGGAACCAAAAACAAACTAAAAAACACTGGGACTAGAACTATGACTATGACTGGACAAACCAAAACGAACCAACAAGGACTGAAAGAAAGTGGAGAACTAAATACAGACAAATTGATGATACAACGAGGAACACCTGGACAAGGCACAGAGGGTAGGAGGGAGCTGATTGGTTAGCACACAGGTGACACAATAATCATGACGAGACACACACAGAGCAAAACATGAAACTAACAAAACCAAAAACCAAAACAGACCAAACATGACAGTACCCCCCTCCTCAAGCGACGGCTCCAAGACGTCAAACAAAACAAAAAATCCCCAAAAGACAGTGTGGGCGGACGGGGATCACACCCCACGAGACAAAGGCTGTCGGGCGGTCGCTCCGGAGGTCTGATGAGCGGAACATGAAGGGGCCAATCAGGCGGTCGACCCGGAGGCCTGAAGAGCAGTGGCAGGATACTCACCGCTGCGACGGGACTGGAAGCCAGCCGCTACGCTGGCGCAAGACTGGAAGGCGGGAGCAAGGTACTCGCCACGGCGATGGGACTGGAAGGCAGCAAGGTGCTCGCTGCTGCGACAGGACTAGAAGGTGGCATCAGGACGTGCGCTGCCGTGACAGGACTGGAAGGCGCCGCGGGACGTGTGGCGCCGGAACGGGGGACGGCCGCAGGACGTGCGGTGACGGAACGGGGGGCGGCCGCAGACTGGAAGGCGGCCGCTGCGCTGGCGCCGCCGAGACGGGACTGGAAGGCGGCCGCTGCGCTGGTGTCTCCGAGACGGGACTGGATAGTGGCTGCTGCGCTGGCGCCGCCGAAACGGGACTGGAAGGCGGTAGCAGGGCACTCGCCGCCGAGACGGAACCGGAAGGCAGCAGCAGGCCAGGTACTGCCGGAACGGGAATGGAGGGTGGCCGCCGCCAAACGGGAATGGAGGGCGACCGCAGGTCGGGCACCGCCGAGACGGGACTGGAAGGCGTCCGCTGGTGAGACGAGACTGGAAGACGGCAACACGGCACTCGCCGCCGAGACGGGACTGGAAGGCAGCAGCAGGGCACTCGCCGCGAAGACGGGACTGGAAGGCGGCCGCTGCGCTGGTGCCGCCGAGACGGGGCTGGAAGGTGGCAGCAGGGCACTCGTTGCTGCGACGGGATTGGAAGGCGGCCGCAGGCCGGGCGCCGCCGGGACGGGAATGGAGGGTGGCCGCGGGCTGTGCGCCGCCAGAACAGGAACAGAATCGTGTGGCGGCCGCAAGGTAGGCGCCGCCGGAAAGGGAAAAGGCTCGGGTGGCGGCCGCAAGGCTCGCGCCGCGGGAACAGGCTCAGGTGGTGGCCACAAGGCTCGCGCTGTCGGAACGGGAACAGGCTCGGGTGAGGGCCGCGGGGCTCGCACCGCTGGAACGAAAACAGGCTCGGGTGGTGGCCACAAGGCTCACGCCATCTGAGTGGGAATCGGCTCAGGTGATGGCCACAAGGCTCGCTCCGCCGGAACGGGAAAAGATTCGGTGGATTGAGTGACTGGAGGAGGCGAGACCATCTTGCAGCCATGAGGTTGAGTTCAATTGTCCGAAGAAGCAGCTTCTCACCGTGAAAACAAAAGGCAGGCTGTGATACTTGTCCTGCTGGGTCCATTTTGTGGTTGGTTCGTTCTGTCAGGTTTTCGTGGAGGAGGATCCAAACGGAGGAGGCAAAATGGTGTGCAATGTAAAGTATTTAATTTCATAAAGGCAACCAAGGTGCTGGGATAATACCAAACCAAAAAATGTTGAAGTCCAAAAAAACAACAAGGACCAAAAACAAACTAAACAAACATGAGGACTAGGACTAGAACTATGACTATGATTATGATTATGACTGGACTAGTGTTGTTCCGATACCGATACTGGTATCAGTAAGTATCCCGATACCTCATTAAAATGCTGGTATCGGCATTGGCGAGTACGAACAAATGAAGCGCCGATGCTGCTTATTGATACTGCTGCTTATTATTTTGGTAATAGTAAAACGAACCAGCTAAATACAGACAAGTTGACAATACAACGAGGAACACCTGGACAAGACACAGAGGGTAGGAGGGAGCTGATTGGTAAGCACACAGGTGGAACAATAATCATGACGGGACAGACACAGAGCAAAACATGAAACTAACAAAACCAAAACCAAAACAGACCAAACATGACAACGGAGCCCCATAATACGGGCTATTCCGTCCCTGTACCACCAATGTCAGAGTTTGGTTCACCTTGCCGAAAGTAAGTCGAATATTTTCCAGCGAAGGTTGGAATGGACAGAA
The DNA here is from genome assembly GCF_054856515.1 of Filicampus tigris. NCBI lineage: Eukaryota > Metazoa > Chordata > Actinopteri > Syngnathiformes > Syngnathidae > Filicampus > Filicampus tigris. The sequence goes on along the minus strand of NC_141229.1, from coordinate 17,897,651 downwards.
TTTTTAGGCACAGCTGAGGTGTTGGGGGGTCCGGTTTGGTGGCCTAAGCATTACATCTCTGCTTTTTGCAGATGATGTGTTACTGTTGCCTTCTTCGAACCGTGATCTCCAACTGTCACTAGAGCGGTTCGCAGCCGAGTGTGAAGCAGTTGGAATGAAAATCAGCACCTCCAAATCTGAGACCATGGTCTTCAGTCAAAAGAGTGGAGTGCCCTCTCCAGAACGGGGATGAGATCCTGCCCTAAGTGGACGAGTAAGTATCATCAAGTATCATGGGGTCTTGTTCACGAGTGACGGAAGGATGGAACGGGAGATCGACAGGCGGATCGGTGCTGCGTCAGCTATGATGCCGACTCTGTATTGGTCTGTCGTGGTGAAGAAGGAGCTGAGCCGAAAGGTGAAGCTCTCGATTTACCGGTCATCTACATTCCTAACCGCACCTATGGTTACGAGTTGTGGTTTGTGACCGAAAGAACAACGGATACAGGCGACCAAAATGAGTTTCCCCCACAGGGTGTCCTGGCTCTCCCTTAGAGATAGGATGAGAAGAGAAGCATCTGGGAGGGACTCAAAATTGAGCCGCTGCACCTCCACGTTGAGAGGAGCCAGATGAGGTGACTCTGGAATCTGATTAGGATACCTCGTGGACGCCTCCCTGGTGAGATGTTCCGGGCATGCCCCACTGGCAGGAGGCCCCGAGGACGACCCAGGACACACTGGAGCGACTATGTCAACCGGCTGGCCTGGGAATGCCTCCGGAAGAGTTGGAAGACATGGCTGGGGAGAGGGAAGTCTGGCCTTCGCTGCAGAAGCTGCTGCCTCCACGACCCGACCTTGGATAAGCGGCAGATGATGGATGGATGGTTATTGTGTGATTATACCAGAGGTAGGCATTTCGTCAAACTGATGGAAGGTACATCACTCCGTCAATGTTCTGACTTATGACTCAGTAGTACACAGGACAGGTACAGTATGTACCTGCATCTACTGTACATAGAACTGATATGAAACGCTTGCAAAAGAGATGTTGAAAATGTAACATCACGAATTATGAGATTTTATTGAGTCGCAGTACAAGTGAGCAATGTACAGAATGACCGATGAGCAGAGCAGGCAGCTTCAGATGGAACGTTATTAGTATAATGTGAAAAACCGAGCAGGCATGAAGCTACAGTCATTAGGGCGGTCTCTCCATGTAAATGAAGCTATTACTAACAGCACAGGCAACAAACTATTAACCTGTCTTTTTCGATTAAATGCAACGTGACAAAAATACAGGACCCACAAACGTAAAAGAATAACAGACTGCACCTCACAGTGTTGCAAAATGAATATTGTAAAATCTGTTCCTACCTTTTTATATTGTTTAATTTTTGCGCTTAGTTGAACTTAATAACTGTAATAGTTTCCACTGGTTGAACCAGAGTGTACACATGAACATCTGTACCCCAGTGTGGACCAAAATAGGAAAAGTGGGATAGATTGAGATGCTAATTTTGGCTCCCAGTAATTGTTTCCTTTGAGCATACCACTTAAACCCTGTGGCTGTGTTCTTCTCGGCGATGAGGATCACAGAAAAAAGTAGTCTGAGTCCCACAACCAGAAAGCTGCAAGGCCAACACGCACGTTATGAAATAAAGACACAAGACTGTTGGAAATAAATTATTACCATCTAATGTAAATTGTAAATGTAGGTCTGTGCTTCTAATCGTGTTTGGGTGAGCAGAGAAGTCGTTGAAGGGTGATGGCATGACACTGTTAAAAACTTCACCCATCTTAAACCCAGTCAAGCAGACCTATTACAACAGATTCAGTACTTCACAAGTGATGATTTAAATATGAATAATTTTGCATTCAAGTGAGTATTCAATTCTTTAGAATTACAAGAAAAATAGTGCTTATATTTTGATTTTTCAAATGCCAATGTATCGGTGCAGTATCGGCATCGGCCAGTATCGGTATCGGGGCCCAAAAAGTGGTATCGGAACAACACTACCTGAGACCCCTTCTGCTTTTTCATCCGCCATGTTTAGACTTTGAAGTCTCATTTAATGTCGAGGGGTTTTGCAAGATTTTCCGTCTGACGTGAGAATATCTGTGAATGAATGTGGTTCGTGTGTGATGTGTTGATTTTGCCGTGTGGCTGCACACCACACACGGTACGTTTAAAACTGTAATACGCATGATTTTTTTCTGGTCATGTGTGGGGTCTCTCAGAGTTTGGAAGTCGTCAGACAATTTTAGAATGCTGCCGTGTGATACCAGGATTTAACTGTAGTGTCCGAGCAGAGGGAGGTCACTACTTTCAAACGACACAGGTTATGCATGTTTAAGATAGATTAAATAAAAAACGCAAAGTTTCAGCGGTTGAAATGATCCAAACCACAGCTTTCTTTGTTGTTTTCCACAATGTTTGAATAATGTTTGGTAGCCCCCCGAAAATTACCTTACCCTTAAAGTGGAAGTCAATGCAATTTTTTTTTTTTTTCAAGAATATGTTCTATTCAAGCCCTCTAGTTGAAACAGGGTATTCCGATAAATATTGCGTTTCTGGAATAAGTGTTAATCCACTTGTTTTTAGCCATCTCCGGGGGCGGACATTTTGTCTTCTGTCGACTGAAAATGACATCACAACTGCTCACAACGACCAATCACTGCTCAGTTTCAGAAAACAGGTCAGCCGTGATTGTTGTGATGTCATTTTCAGTCAACAGAAGACAAAATGGCCGCCCCCAGAAACGAGTGCATTTTGCTGCTTAACTTTTATTCTACAAACGCAAAATTAATCAGAATGCCATGTTTTAACTAGTGGGCCTGCTGGGAACGTATTTTTGAAAAAATGTGTTTCGGGTTCACTTCCGTTTTAATGCACCTAGGGACCAGAGATCTGCAAATGGCTTATGAAATGAATAGGTTCACTATATTAGACCCTACTGTGTCAGTAACACAGATCCTTAGTTGACAAAGTGAGGTGTGATCCATAGACAGCTTCAAGGTAGCAATGGAGAGACTTAAGATTTTAGATTTCAAGCATATGAGAATCCCTTTAATTAACTCTGAGTAGTTCATTGAAATGTGAAATGATTTTCCCTCGAGACAATATCGTCATTTTGACAATTTTAATGCAATTATTGACAGTACAATATATTTTTCACACACAAAAAAAGGGTGCATTCTAAACCACTCTATTACAAAATGATTACCTGTCAGCATCATTGAGAGCAATAACCTCCTCCAAGTGGTTTGATCAGGGTTTGGTTAGTTCACAAAATTCCACCCAAACTTGCTAGCCACTAAATAATTTTGATTGTACTTGTGTAATTAGTTGTATAACTTTGTCGAGGCGGGGAGGGGCAGAGAAAAAATTTAAAGTAAAACACAAGTCAAATTAATCAAATATGTATGTCATCACATACAGTAAAAAAATAAAAGTATACAAAAGTATACATACATTTAAATAAAACAAATCTACAGCTTGTGTGTATCACCACCTTAAATGCACTACTTTTATGTTTGAGCACCTCTCTGACCTAATTTCTTGACTTTTCTTTTCTTAATCACTTAAGCAGAAGCGACTTGTGCAATTTTAAGTACAGACGTGGGCAGCTCAGTTGTGGATTCTTGCAATTTCATGCACTGTTGGATTTGTCCTTGGCCTGCAGAGTTTTCTGCAGCTTTTCTGAACTCTACAATATTTGGCCAAACGGGGCCATGTTTTGCTTGGATGGCCTAATGGTGAGCAACACGAGCTGGACCCATGGTGTTGGGTTTTTCTATTTGAAATACTGAATTGTGTTAAGCACATGATCCTCTCTTCATGTTCCTTGCACTAGTAATGACTACAAGCAGTAAAAAAAAAAAATCGGTCAATTAGACACCATAAATGAACTGTTTACAAGTTCTAATTGCCTTTAAGTTAACAAAAGGCACTTAATATGTTTTGGAATTTATAATGGTTCAGTTGCCATGCTAATTGAAAAAAATATATTTGGGTTAATTTCCTCTTTAAGTGAATTATGTTGCTACAGTATGTCGTCATGCAGGGTTTGGTCCGGACGGGGTTACCGTTCTGGTGTGCTTATTTAAAGGCTACACCAGTAAGGCTAGCTAGCCCATCAGTGGGGGAAACTTGTGTACACTCATTTACACTAATGTGTAAATTTGATTTAGGTTTTCAAAAATAAAGCTCGCGAGTGAAAGAAAATTTAATAACATACAAGCACGCTTATTGGTTTGATATTAATACTGGTTAACAATAACCCAGTGATAAATTAATAGAAAAGTTCCTAAACACTTAAAAATATATTGAATTAAAATTTGTAGACAAGTTTAGTTAATTTCATCCAAAATAATTGGTTAGATTATTTATTTAAACAAGGGGTGTCCATTTTATTGCAAGAGACACTAAACCAATCCATCAGTGTAAGTAAAGATATGCACAGCTATGTTTATTTTTATATATACAAAGTAAGCACTATATGGTTTAAAAATATAGGGGAAAAAAAAAAAAGTAATGATGAAGCAAAGAGGTTGCAATGATTTTTTTTCAGGATTTTCGGGTGACCATTGTCCCTACCTAATTATGTGTGTTTGGTTGGAAACAAAGAACTGTGAGATGAAAACAGACTTTACCCCGGCTTTGCCACCCAATGCAAACAATTGGAACGGGCTGGTTCAAATCTTTATGTCGCTAAAAATTGATTGTTGTAATTTGGAGACCCATTATTTAAGCCATGCAAACATTTTTGATCTTTCCCCTTACAAGAATAAGAATTGAATTGTTTGGAACTGGAGTCAAAATGAGGGACCAGATTCGGAACTGGAATCCTTCAAATTCAAACGATGCCCAACTCAGCAGTTAACGGATTCTTGAAATGTGAAACAATACGTTTTAAAAAGTAAATAGTCTTGTGAGCCATTTCTAATTCCCTATAGTCACAGATAATATAAACTTTGATTTTCTCACCTACTCAAGATTATCATTGTCAAATGCTCACAATTGTATGGATGTATATGTATGTGTGTGTGCGTATGTATGCAGTAGGAGGAGGGCATTATATTTGTTTTAAGTAGCATTGAAAACGACATTAAAAAGCATTTAATTAGATTTGCTGTTACCTGCAGATGCCCTGTTGTGACATGTGTAATGAAAAAGATTTGATTCCATTCCAGGATTATTTATTTATTTATTTATTTATTTATTTATTCAAGCTCATAAAGGGTTGAGAAAAAGGGCCTGGATATCTTGATGGTTGACAGTATTTATATTTATTTGTAGTTCTACACTGCACAATGACACATCGACGGTGATTTATTAAATAACAATTTCCTGTCTGACAGCCTCAATAAAACTGCTATCACCGCCACCAAGTTCAAAAAGGAATCACACCTGGTTTGTTCAAAGGATTATAAAAGATCTGGATAAGATAATTAGAAAAAAAAATGCTGAATGGACATTAGGAACGTTGTGCTGCTTCGTAAGTCTGCAGCAATCTCTTAGCGGCTTTCCTAATGCAACTGTTTGGGAGCTTGAATGTCACAACTGACCTTCTGTCCTGCCTTTTTATTCATACGCTCACCCTAGGTGTTAATTTTCTACCACCACACTTCCTCACCTTCATGGCCCTTTCCTACTCTATTTTTTTCCTCCACAATATGACCTGCATGGACAATATCACAGCATTTCTCTGTGCAACAAATTGAGACGCAAAGGTCTCAGGTGCACACTGTTTCTTTTATATGTGGAAACATGGAAAAAAAAATAATAACAACAACAATGTGCTGTATGGTGAGGTAAAAATGTTATATTTCCTCTGCAGTATATCCAGAAACAATACAACATTAGTATGGCTGTGAAGCTGCCACATTTATGTGCATTTTTATATGAGAGGACTCAACATTCTTCTAAAGTCACAGAGGCTTAAAGTGGTCTTTATCAGTTTCAGCATTAAGGATAAACAAAAAGAGCTCCACTTGCAGCGCACACATTTGTTTGCCATCATGTAGTGCAGTACAGTCTGCAGAAGCGAAAATAGAATGATGTATCCTGTAAGAAAACCACTTTGTTGGATTTCTTCTTATGCACACATACACACACAATCTTGTTTGGAAAATTGCTACAACTGACTTTCAAACTGTTTCCAAACAAGGTTAATGGGAAGAGACAGCTGCTGTCTGAACAATGTGTTTTTGTGCTAAGATTGCTTTTCACCAGAGGTGGGCAGTCCATCCAGGGGCCGGATGCCCATTTTTGGGGCGGGGGTTTGGGGCTGACAAGTTTTATTAAAAAAGAGCTGGACTAAGCAAGTCCGGAGGTGGATTTTATTCCGGCCCACTAATCGGCCCTCGTGCGTGTGACATGCTCGTGAGGCGGCCAAAAGTTCATCTCATGGCCGATAATTTTTATGAATAAGGCTGAAAGGTCCAGGCCGGAAGGGTACCCAGGTTGACTGGCAAAAAAGGGTGAAGTGCCCAGCTCTGCATTTCAGATTTTCAAAATGCAGTGGTTGACACAGCTGTAGGTATGAATGTGAGTGTCAATGGCCTGTCTCTAAGTGCCCTGTGATTAGGGTTGCCAACCGTTCCTTGAAAAACAGAATTGTCCCGTATTTAGTAATGTAAGTCCCGTACTGACGCACTTTGTCCCGTAATATCGTGAAAGTAAAAAATAGTCTGTAAAATATCGATGGAATTAATGAACAACAGTTCCCTTTATATGACAACGTACAGTAACGGTCCTAGGCCCTCCCCTGCTCTATGACCAATGAGTTGACGACACCTGTGCGTATCAGGACACAGAATCCGCTCATCTTATTGGTCGAGGTAATGTTGCTTGCCAAATTAGATGGCGGAAGTCAACAAAGCAGCATGACAAATTTGTTGTCCACCAGGGAACGACAAAGATAGATATGGTATGTAAAGAATGATTTTTTTTAACCCTCTGAGCAAGGTTATGAGAATGTGCAGTGAATATCAGCATTGTATGGACAGACAATATATAATAATTTCAGGGTTGAATAAACAAGTACAATTGATTGACAAGTATATTAAATGGATGGATAAAACAAAAGTAATACTTGATGAATAATAGATAAAGACCACTGGTCCACTGGTTAGCACGTCCGCCTCACAGTTCAGAGGTCGTGGGTTCGATCCCGGCTCCGGCCTCCCTGTGTGGAGTTTGCATGTTCTCACCGTGCCTGCGTGGGTTTTCTCCTCCCACATTCCAAAAACATGCATGGTAAGTTGATTGGACTGTCTAAATTGCCCCTAGGTGTGATTGTGAGTGCGGATGTTTGTCTCTGTATGCCCTGCAATTGGGTGGCAACCAATTCAGGGTGTCCCTCACCTACTGCCCAAAGACAGCTGGGATAGGCTCCAGCACGCCCCGCGACCCTTGTGAGGATAAGCGGTATAGATAATGGATGGATGGATTAAGCATAGATGCAAACCCCTTTATTTAGTCATTCTGTCATTAATCTATTTTTTGCGTCGAGGCTTCTACAGACACCTGTTTAAATCACCTGTTTAAATCAATCAATCAAATTTATTTATATAGCCCTTTTCATACCAAAAAAATGCAACTCAAAGTGCTGTCCAATAAAAATGTCCAAAACACAACATAAAAGGAAGACCCGCGTACCGCTCGCTGTCCCAACAAACCCAAAGACATATATCCGCAGTACATTAGCACTCGAAATACACCCACACCCACACTCACACACACACAAAGCGCACAACGTGATGAACTCAATAATCACCCTTATGTATATGTTAAATACAGAAATAGCTCCCGTAACTGAGACTGCGCCTTTTAATACGCCTTTTGGTCGTGAAAATACGGTACTTCAATTATTTAAAAGCCAAACTAAAAAGGTAGGTCTTGCGCTTCCTCTTGAAAATATCAACAGTCTCTACGGACCTTACGTCCTCTGGCAGAGTATTCCAAAGTTGAGGACCAAAATGGCTGAATGCAGCGTTGCCGTGGGTTTTGGTCCTCACCCTAGGAATAATTAAAAGGCCGGCGTCAGAGGACCTCAGGATCCGCGAGGGTTGGTATGGTAAAAGCAAATCAGACAAATAAGATGGCCCATGACCATTAACACATTTATAAACTAATAAAAGTACCTTAAAATCGATCCTGAAACACACGGGGAGCCAATTCAGCGATTTTAAAATTGGTGTAATGTGATCCTGCCCTCTGGTTCTCATCAGCATCCGAGCGTCTGAATTCTGGAGTAGTTGTAAAGAAGAGATACTCTTTTTGGGGAGGCCAGAGAGCAGGGCATTACAATAATCTAAGCAACAGGAAATAAAAGCATGCATCAGCACTTCCATGTTAGCCTGAGAGAGAAACGGGCGGACTCTGGCGATATTCTTAAGGTAATAGAAGCCTAACGTAGTTACGTTTTTAATATGAGGAATAAAACTTAGCTCAGAGCCAAAGATGACCCCCAGGTCCTTCACACATTCTGAGGGTTTAAAATCTTGTAGTTTTGGTAAAAGTGTCTCTCTCTGACCTTCAGGGCCGATAACTAAAACCCCAGTTTTGTCCTGACTGAGCTGTAGGAAATTCTCTGCCATCCATGACTTAATATCTAAAATGCAATTTAAAAGGGTGTCAATGGGTCCTGTGTCATCAGGAGACACGGCAATATACAGCTGTGTGTCATCAGCATACCTGTGGAAGCTGACGCCATGTCTCCTGATGACATCCCCCTTTTATATGGTTAAAGCATATAAAAATGAAAAAGTACTGGGCCTAAAATTGAACCTTGGGGAACCCCACATTTAATTTCATGGGTTCTGGAGGATACTTGTTCCTTACAATTACTTACAAAGATCGGTCTTTGAGATAGGAATAAAACTAGTTAAACACAGTACCAGAGATGCCCACTAGGTTTTTAAGTCTATTTAATAAAATTTGGTGATCTACTGTATCAAAAGCAGCGCTTAGATCCCGTAGCACCAAGACTGTGAGTTTTCTCACGTCTGCAGTGCAACTAATATCATTTAAAATCCTTAAAAGAGCAGTCTCTGTACTGTGGTTCATCCTAAAACCAGATTGATATTTCTCTAAAATATTATTTGTGTTTATAAAGTGATTTAACTGGAGAAACACCAGGTTTTCTAAACTCTTACTTTAAAACGGTGAGTTGGAAACAGGTCTATAATTATTAAAAACGCTGGGGTTAGAGTTCCCCTTCTTCAGAAGGGGCTTCACCGCCGCCGATTTAAAGGCGGTGGAGAAGACTCCCGTCTGGAGAGAGCAATTGACTATATTTAAAATGTGTTCCTCAAAGAATCCATAAAATGTCTTAAAAAGAAATGTGGGAATTTTTTCGTGGAGTTCCTCTGATAGACGACGATAGGGTTGCCAACTCCCTGAAAAATAAATAAGGGATACCAAATCGGCGGGGACGGCCGACCTGACTGCCTTCAACGAGGGATGGGCGTATCGATACCAAAATATCGATATTCCGATCCATAGTGCTCAATTTTAAGTATTGATCCTCAAGATAAAATAGTGATATTTGCAATTAATTCATATCTATAATATATTTATTAATCTATAATTTAGAAGATTCTATTGTTATCCAATCAGAATATTCACTATGTGTTGCCTAGGGCAAAGAGCTTTCTGCCTTGGCAGAAACGTCTTTGACTACTGCAGAGTAAAACACAGAGCAACACGTCATAGTTGAGGCTTAAAATGAGCTCACTTTTAATCAGTTCAGCAGGACATTTTCGCATATTTGTCCACTTACTCTTACTCTTACTATATTTAAAGTTTAAGTGTAGTATATTGACTGCCTGTACATTAAAAATTATGCATATCTGTTTTAACTTGTAGTTAATGTAAGGCTGTGTGTGTATTCTTTATCTACTAATCACCAATGTATTACTTTTATGTATTATTAATCTATTTAACATACTTGTCAATCAATTGTACTTCTTTATTCCGTCCCAAAATTATTATATGTTGTTTGTCCATACATTGCTGACATTCACTGTCCATTCCCATATTAACAGGGGTACACATCATTTTTTTCATGGGTTACTCACATTAGTACCAGGACATTGACTTTGGTACTCACCAGTGGTTCAACAGATCACATAAGTCATGGTTCAGATCGGTCACGGATTTTGAGTCAGAGATCGGATTGTGTTTCGGGTCAGCAAAAGAAAAAAGGAAAAAAAGATCATTAGAACTTTGACTTTAAAATCTTGTCTTCATTTAATTTATAAAACACTTTTGCCCATTAAAAAACTCCTAATGTCTAATATGGCCATTTAGGATTTAAGAACACAATATAAGGCAGGATACCTTGTTATTGTATACACTGTACCACCACATATAAAATAAGAATGCTATTATTTTATACGTACAGGTACAGTGTATACAATAATAAGGTATTATGCCAGACATTTTGAGCTGATTGTTTTCTTAAAACTACTTAATGAGCAAAAGTGTTTTTATAAAATAAATGAAGACAAGATTTTATTTTATATTTTTGACCTTAAAGTGCAATTTAAGGCACCTTGGACAGTGCATTACACATAGACAGCGCATTACAAAATAATCTCCATAATATTGAAAAAGAAGTTTTAAAAAAAAAAAGCAAAGAACAGCTGTTGAAGTACAAGCCAGGCACTTGTTGCTAATGATAACAGCTGCTAGCCACTAAAGCCGGAGACTTGTGCCGTATCATACAATGACAGCGTAATTAATGCCCGCGCGAACTACATTGACTCCAATTGAAACGCGCCACCAGAAACGCTCCCACCGCAGTTGGTGTGAACGTAGCATGAATGCAATGAATCAGGCTTTTACTTTTTTTTTTCCCCCATCAGACATATTCGTCGTATGACTGCGTGCACCGAACCGTGAAGCCCGTACCGAGACGGTTCGGGACGAAACAAAAACCGCTACACCCCTAATATATATATATATATATATATATATATGTGGACGGAGAATGAGAACACTTTTGAAAAGGACATAAGCAAGGACGGAAGTAGGTTTTCATCCGCCCCTCTAATCGTCCCAAAGTGGGTTAGGAACCAGCTGACGGGTTGTGTTGGGTTCTTTTAAAAAGCAAGACTGCCTGCTAAGCCTGCACAACACTGGAGAGGTATGTGCGTTCCCTACCTGCAGTATTGTTCTCACAGGCATAGTCTGCCTTCTAGTGGATGCCCATTTCACTGATGAGAGAAAAACCCCACTGTGAAAGATATGACCCGGAAATGGAAGACGTTTGTTCTCTTCCTAAAATAACATTGACTTATTATGCAATAATTATCAAAACATGCAACAAAACCCAATAGTATTGTGTTATTACGCAATCTTAAATATTCTCGTAATGTTCCCTGGCTTGCTCCGGTCCGCAACTCCGCATCATCATCATCTTCATTATCACATCACGACGATGGTTGCTAGCAGCTGAAAGCTGTCTTAGTCAAACAGTTGTTGTCACTCTTTCTGTTAAATTATCGGCCAGTGGAGGGGTGCTATTTAAGTTTGCAGCCAGAATCGGTGACGCAAGCCTGTTTAAAATCAGAGGCCTACCGCCCTATAGGTGGATACTATTGCCCCCCTCCTTTCCACAAAAAATGGCGAATGACGGACGACGAAAGGGTACCCACACTGCAGACGGATGACGAATAACAGACGCTCAGTTTTTAGTAAAATGCCCAGAGTTATTCTGTTACAAAGACGTTATTGTCTACAAACATATCACGTCCAACTGGTTCCACTGGTTCAAAGTCCACAAGCACGTTGTCTATATCACTGCCGTTACTTATTTCAGAGCTCCCGCGATCGTCTGCACGTCCACCATTGTACTTGAAAAATGTCTGCGACATCCGAGGGGTCACGACACATGTATAGCTCCCGCGATCGTCTGCACGTCCAACATTGTACTTGAAAAATGTCTGCGACATCCGAGGGGTCACGACACATTTATATCGTGATTCATTTCACTGGCGAAGAGACCGAGAATTTGATTAAAAAAAGAAAATGATGTAAACGCTCTTTAGTGGTTGAAACACGGTTATGCGCTCCCAGCCTTAATGGGTTAATTAAACTTGGACGAACAATTATTTTGTTTCACTGTTCAAAGCAGTCGCCTCCCTTGTTTTGACATAATTTGTCTCTTTTGCCACTTCACAGGTTCAGCTCAGCTCTACACAGCTCTACTTGCCTCACTTTGGAGCAGTCGATTTTCCACTTCAAAATTGAAAACTTCATTAACCAAGTCGCAGGGAACGCATCAGTCCGAAGAAGACGCTAGTAGAAGGCTTTGTTACTTTGAAGCATGGTTGTTTGCTACTGAAAGGACACACATATCTATTTGTCAGCAACTGATAGGCTTTCTGAAGCAATGAACCAATTTGAGACAATTGCCCAAAAATCTTTCATTGCTTTGAAGCATTTTCTCAAAGGAACTCTATCTGCTGCTTTCACCTATGTATTTCATTCGCGGGAACATATTGAAAGTCTAGTAGTAAGTAATTTTCATATTTTATATGAACCAGTACAATAAAGATACATTGTCAAACATGTGTCATTAATATAATTAATATTTAATACTACCTAACACACCGTAGTTGATAGGAGACGCTTACAATAACAGTAGGGGGGTGAACAACTTCAGATATTGTGTAGTCAACACTAACGTGATGATAGTGAGTTCTACTAACACTACACTATTGATATTTTTCTTAACTCACAGTGTTTTTACCCCCCCCCCCCCCCCCCCCCCCCCCGAAAATGCTGGGTAGGGATGGGCAATCCCATGGATTTTGGATTCGATATAGGATGTATCGATATATTGGGTTGGATACCAAGTAATACTGGACCCAATATCACGATACCATTCCGATATCGATACTGGAAGTGAGTTTTATTTTTTTATTTTTTTACACAAAGCTGCAAACAAAACCACATCAGCGCTGCCAATGGGCTCACACCCATGTTCTCTCCGTGCCTGTGTGGGTTTTCCCCGGTCCTCCGGTTTCCTCCCACATTCCAAAAACATGCATGGTAGGTTTATTGGATACTCTAAGTTGTCCCTAGGTATTATTGTGAGTGTGAATGGTTGTTGGTCTTTGTGTGCCCTGCGACTGGCTGGCAACCAGTTAACTGCAGTAAATCAAATCTTGTGCATCTACTTGATGTTTATTGTTAAAATCTGTCCTAAAATTACAAATTGTCTTCACTTTAAATAATGTAGCCCTATTTGAAATCCATGAAACAATAAGTTGAATAAACTCCTTGGCATTTGATTTCAAAACTGATTATCCATCAATTGTTATGTATCTTATATGTAACAACAAGATGAGGCACTTTTACATTTGCTGTCATAAAGTCTCTCTGAGGGAAAACAACTACAATGTGGCCTGTGACTAAAATGATAAATGAGTTTGACCACCTGAATTGTAGACCCTTGGGATGCAATTAGAAATAGCAAGCATTAACCTGATTGCTCTTTAGTTGGCTCCCATCCTTATAAAATGAGCCAAGGGGTATAGAACAAAAGATGCTTGACTCACAAGCTCGACACCTTATTCTAATGTTACTGTTCAGGGCCTCTAGTAAACGCCCAAGTGTGTTGAATTTGATTGCATTAGCAACATATTGAATCATCTGATCACCTTTCATAAAGCACATTTCATTTTTATAGACAAATATGAATCATCTCCATAAACCCTTACGTTAATCATCTAACAGCTGCTTATGCAGTCAAAACAATTGAGGTAACTAGATGAAAGAATAATACAAGTTAAAGCCAACTGTGAAAATGATTGATGATACTTAACTTTTATTCCTAATAAGGACAGAGAGCGTATGGTTCAGATATAGGCAATGAAACACTGCATTAGTCTGTTTTCTGTCATGCTAATCTCTGCACTGTGCTCTCATGAAAGCTTCCTCATATGCCGCTTCAATAATGCATTAATTGATTAGATGCTTTATGACAATGTCTAAATGTTGAAATGCATGCACTTTTTTTACATTACTAAATAAAGTGTGATTAAACAGATACTCAACAGTGCATTTTATGAATGCTCTTCACACAAATTTATAATACAGTACATTCATATAATTTCTAAGAACTGGTTATATTAAGGAAGGTCATAGTTGAATATGGTTGTTTACCAGTGTCATTTTTTGATTGTAACTGAGTAACTTTATTTTAATTTTGTATATAGAAAAAAATGTTTTTTATGTACAACATTCCTTTTTAATATGTGGATACACAGATTGGCTGAGGCATCTACATAGCCGTTCCATCAGTTTGAAACACGTCCATACACTTAAAAAGATGAAATTCTTCAAGCAGAACCCCCTCACACACACACATATACCCGCACACACACGACTGTGCACAATTGCAAATTCAATATGACACTGATTGCAGTGCAGCCTTGAATTAAAAAAAACAAAACAATGTTATTTGTTTATTTTAGACTTGATTGGACTGCAGCGAATGCTGAGCATTTCACGTGGATCATGTCCTATCTCCTCTGTGCCCCCCTCCCATTAGTTCTCATCAATGTTTGTAACACACTGTCTGCTCCTCCACTTAGTATGGACCCCGCATCCGTGTTAACACTCGATCCTCTGTGTTGCACGAAAGGACATAGACTAGGTAGATGGTATTTCTGCCTGTCTTAAATACAAAAAAATCTGTAATCAAGTGTCAGTATACAAGCCCCCGTCTCCAGCTGATGGTCAGTTACTTGCGGCTGATCAATAACTGGGTCCCTGTGATAATGATATCAAGACGGAACATTTTAATTAGTGCGCATTGATGTGGCTGAAGTCTTTGAAGCTATTAACAGCTGGTGTCTGAACCATCCAGTTAAGTGATACATTATCATACAGTCTATTATGGGTTAGATTAATTGGTTCATCAATGTCCTAGGGGTGTGGAGGTTCTTGCTGAAATCACAAGATTAACTATAATTAAGACATTGCAAGTAAAATGAGTTATTGTTACCTGTAATTTAATATAATTTGGCATGTATTGATATCTTGGATGTGGTTCAAAACTTGTAGCTGCAAGACCACAGGCTACCATTTATGCAGTGGCGTTCTGTCAGGGCCTTCAAGGCCTTCTTTTCAGGCCTAGACATTATCAAAAGCATTGGACCAGCATTTCAAACTTTGTGAAATTCTTGTATACATTTATTTCCAAAGTCTTTGTCTTCATTCAATATCATGTGTCTTGGCAGCACAGCTTAAAGTCGTTTGTAGGTTATCCTTCTTATCGTTTTTGTCCAATCAGATTTGAAGTCTTTCACCTTTGTATTATAGATGTCGCCTGTTATAACTGGTTGTTTACGTGATGTATCAGTTGCTCTGCAGTTGCTATGGTCCTTTTATGCTTTGTCCTTTATGACGTCATATAGGCTTGAAGTCTTACAGTTTAAATCTTTGAGTTACACACTGACACATTGTCAGTACGTCAAACCTTCTTGGAGTCAGGATGCACTCTCTTCCCGTCCTGATCTCTGTTGTTACTTTGTATTTTTCTTGATAAAGACTTTTTACTCTTCAACTTCCGTGTCATATCTGCTAATGGGTCCAAATCCCGATCCTCACGTGACAGTCGCCATTACAGTGTGCATCACAAACAGCATGAGCACATCACATGATGCAAACCTAAAGAAACAGGAGATTTCATTTCATCACAAAGTCGAACCTCCAAGCGCTATGGTGTTACAGTGGACCGGAAGTATTTATGCAACATAAAAGTTACCAGAGGTCCCACCTCTACTGTGGCATACACCCCATTCAACCGTCTAAAGTATGAAAAGGATTTGAAAATTATTGTATTCCGTTTTTGTTTACTGTAATTTACGAAGAACAAATCGCACTTGGTTTATAGCCGCAACAGTTAAATGTAACCATAAAAAAAGGTACATATCGTCGTTGTCATGTGAAAAACACATCTCCTTTTTTTTCCATTTTCTTACTTTTACCTGAATCATGTTTTTGCGTTACAGACATTGCATTAAAGTGACAATTTAAAGTTTCCAAAATTGGAGATAGGCTAAGTGTTTTTCACAAGACAGCGACGATATATTAGACGCCTCACTTTATTTGCCACGGGTCTCCACTATATACCATGGGACATTTTTTTTCCCCAAAATAATGCTGAACATAGCTTGTTACACCGCCTCTCAGAAAAGTTACTGATTGCTGTGTCCGGTCTGCGCGTGCTCTGTCTTGATGCGAAACGCGAAGAGACATTATTTTATGCACTTGAAAATGGCAGCGTCGTACCAGAGCTAGTCTGTGACTGGAGAACTTATTTTAAATTACTTGTAACTTAGTCTTATCAAGCAGTTACTTTAATAAGTGTTAAAGGGCAAATCAACCCCAAAATGTTCTTTACAATAAAATATTCTATCCACTAGTCTAAATACAACATTCAGATTTTTTTGTGGAATATGAATTAATCAGCAAAATCCACCCTTTTTTTTAGCTATTTCAGGGGGCGGCCATTTTGTCATTTGCCGTAGACTGAAAATGACATCGCAGTCGCTCAGGGCTCAGGTAACCAGCCATGGTTGGTTGTTACCTGAGTGGCTGTGATGTTAACTTCAATTGACGGGTAGATTTTACGAAACTCATATTCCACAAACACAATATCAATCAGAATGCCGTGTTTGGACTAGTGGGGCTGCATAGAACATATTATTGTAAAGAACGTTTTGGGGTTGACTTTCCCTTTGAAACAATCAAACTACTGTGCTAAATATAAACAAATTAACTTTGATAAATCTTAATAAATCACATGATGTTTACAACAATCTCCGCATGTCACGGCTGTAAAACAGCGGTTCTAATTAAGTTTGTGACGCAAGGACACAACGAATTTGAATGTAATTAGCGTTTTCATTCCGTTTGGTCAGCCAGATCACTTTTTATAATTACTCCTACTGTCCATTTCATCATCCCACTGCATTCAGCACAGCATTCCTCCTATTGTCACTCACTGCATTTTCTTTTGTCCCTTGTGGTAATGCCAAGGGCTCCAAACACTATGGCCTTCCTCACTTCCACCTCAGTGATAAGCGCATCAATTTCGCTCTGTGAAAACTGCATTTCTTCCTTTTCATTTCACTAGTTGCCATGATTCACCCTTCAATTACAAGTAGTATTAATTAGCATGGATCATTGAAATTTGTGTGATGCTCAATGTTTTTTGTAAGTAAGATTTCCCAGTTGTACATACAAGACAGTTTAATAAGCCTGATTATTTATTGTCGTGTGCTATTTTTGCCTTTTTGTGCATACTGTATATATACCACCAGGAAGAACCCTGCACACTGTTTGATAAGTGAAGCCCAAGAACCCTGTTGTGACATAAACTGAACTGTACCGCTTGGTGGAAAGATTGCTCCACTAAACAAGACCAAGAGACATCAACAGAGACTTCAACAACTTATCCCAGAGTACCTTCGAAAGTAACAGAGCGAGTCAAACTGCAGGGGATTGAAAAATGGTCTGGTGATGACTGGTTGGAAGACCAGAGGGCTGAAATGCTGAGCTTGATGAGGCAGTGAAAGGTGTTTTCACTCAGCAAGCCAGAAGTGAGAGAAGGAAACCAACATCAAGAAATAAACACCGCGTTGGGACATAAGCAAAAGACGATGATTGACATGCACTTTTGAACTGCAAAACATATGAAGGCTGAAACTTTCAGTCAATATACCTGACAGAGATAAGAAAATAATGGAGGCTGGGGCATCCAGATCTGTTGCACCTGTCTAGAGTCAATGTAATAGTATACGACTTCTACTTAAGGCATCAATAACGACATTATAGGGGGACTAGGACTGGGAAAACAGTGCTATAACCTGTGAGAAAGGGATACAATTTTGTTATTTGAGCTAATTCTCTTCATCTGTCAAGTCAGAGAGAGACAGACAGGTAGATAGATGGATTAAAGTAAGTACACAATACTTTTTTGGTTTGTAAGATCAAAAAATAAGAGTATCCAAAAACATGCTTAAACTGATCTTAATAATCTAGTTATTTTACATAACAGTATATTATGTGAATTCTCAGCTAGAGTGCAATCATGTTCACTTAATGACACATTTTATGAGGATAAGATTCCCAGTTGTGCAAAGCTAAATTTTTGCTGGTGAGAAAAAAAATATCTATAAGAACAGTTTCTGCTTGATTCACAAATAAATCACAGTTTAACAGGAAATCTTTAGTAATCCTAAGGCTTTCTTGTGGTGTTAAATAGACGAGCCAACCTGTCATGATCTTATTTTTATTTATTTTTTTTGTGCCATATGAAGCGCAAGATATATTTGTTTTTCTTCATTTGAACTCTCCTTGCTTTGCCTGCTTTTGTCTGCATGCATGTATGCCATCAGAACAGCCCCCTGTTTGTGATTTAACTACTGTATGGACAGAATTTTATCCAAAACAGTTTTTACTTATTTCTGCATATTTCTGTGATGTATGTCATAAAATACATTATCCCTAACTAATCATAACTATCCCGGATAGGTATCCAAGAAGGGTGAACGAGCCATTATTTTTTTTCCTTTTTTATATTCTATCCTTTATTAGGTCTGTGGGTGCACATGCACACTCTACCGCTGCATTAATTTCTTAGCACCCACACACTGTTCACAGAGATCAAAAACAAGAAGAAAACACACTCCCATACTCTTCCGTTTCCCCCTATTTGTCTCGTGCAAGCATTTTCAGACTATTAGATGACTTTACTTTTAACATTTAATATATTGATTAAATACTTTCATATGCACTTGTTAAAAAATTCCCATGACCAAAATACCTGCCAAAGACACAATGCCTTCAATCGGTCCTAATGAATTCATAAACAAAATTCCACCAACTTATGTTGGTGTTTTTTATTGTTATTGTACAGACAGCAAAAGAAAGGAACTGTGATTAATCTACGTAGGTCATGCAATCATTTTTGGGAATGCTCAAATGCGCATTTAGTGTATTTTTCTAAAGTTATCTTTGCCACACTGACCACAAAATCTGTGCCTCATGGGTTTGTTCCCCCTTAAGGCACAATTACAAAAGAAAAGCCGTTTGTGGGCAAAGGGACCTTAGGTTACGTATAGCTTGGGCCATCTGTTTGCTCTCCAGGAGCTTCTTGATTCTTTTTAACAGAGGGGGACAATAATAGAGCTGGAGGAACAGTTGGCACAGTTGAAGGGGCGCACTAGGACAAGACGGTGAGGTTTGTTTTTGTTACATACTTTTGGCCTATTATTCAAAACACTTTTCCTAAAAAAAATAGTGGTGTTTAAAAATGTACCTATGTGTTTTTTAAAAGAAAAAAAAAAGTAAAAGTACATTTAAATAGTAGGTTGAATAAATGTAAAAACGTGAACTCATGTCTCATGATATGGGTGGCAAAGTGGTGTTAACTAACACGCAAAATTTCACCTGACATGCCAGATGGTTTGTGTTTTTAGTTTGGAAGAGAGCCAACTGGTCAAATTCATACTTTCAAAAAAAGAAAGATGTTTGAAGTCAGTTGAATGAACACAGGGCCAGCCTTTAAAGAAACTATGCACCTGCTTAGTGCCCCACAGCCATGAGGAGGACCCCAAACTCAGGCACCATATCAACTCGTGGCTGTGTCACCAACTGTGAATGCAGAGTTGATGAACTCCCGGATAGATTCAAAGGGAAAATCACAAATACCGTGGATGCTGTTGTTTCTATTATAACTAAGACCATATGTCGACTTCCGACTATGCTTAATCTGTTTATTTTAAGGTTCCCGTCTATCGTTTATCTTCGTAGGCGGGATAGATGGACCGGTCTGTCACATAGGCGGAATGCCCAGCTCTGGTAGAGTTTATTCAATGCATTTTGAAGAGCAAAGCATTAATTTCAGGCCTGCACTTGTTTCCCCGTGTCCTCATGAATAGTCATCACACAAGACGATAAGTAGCTATATAATAATAGCGTGTTTGGTTTTTAACATTACTGTACGTCAGCATTTACTGTAGGTAGTCTAATACTTTTTCTACGATATGCTAATTTACAGTAAGCCAAGGCAAGGCAGTTTTACTTTTATAGCACTTTTCATACACAAGGCAACTCAGTGTCCTTCCCGTTGACAACATTTAAGCACATTAGCAGAAAACTTTAAAAACACTTAAAAGTACAAAAACAAAAGCGGGTTTCTAAAATATATAAAAGAGAAAAAATATTTAAAATTGTTTAGAGGACCTTAATCAAAGGTATGGGAAAAAAAAGCAACATTTTTAACCCGGATTTAAAAGCATTTACACTCGGGGCTGACTTAACTTCTGTTGGCAGCTTATTCCATTTGTGTGCAGCATAACAGCTAAATGCAGCTTCACTATCTCTACCTTGAATTCTGAGTTCCACTAATTGACGCAGTAGACTACAGCTGGAAGTGACAATTTGAAGCAACAGTTCGCCTCTTATTTGGAGAATTGATGGCTTTGTATCAAAATGCACACACCCACTCCGGACAAAAACGTACTAAAATCACATACCATAGTTGAAGGCAAGGTACTAGTTTATCGTGCAACCCTATCAGGTACCTTTGATTGAAGATGATAACATGTTAACTTCATTTGCTTCATATATTGCGGGACCTGCAATATGGATATTGCACCACCTTACAGTACATAGCGATGATGATATCATACGATATCCTGTGCAGCTCTACAACACAAATACTGTATGTTCCAACATCAACATTAAACAATATGGGACAAAACAAAGACAATATACATGATGAAAGATTGAACAGTTAAAGTGGAAGACAACCCAAACATATTTTATTCCAGAATATGTTCTATGCAGGTCCACTGATAGTGTAGTGGTACACAGGCCTGAGTTGTGTGCGGGCAGCGTGGGATCGATTCCCGCTCAGTGACAGTGTCTATGTGTGCCCTGCGACTGGCTGGCGACCAGTTCGGGGTGTAGTCTGCCTTCGCCCATTGACGGCTGGGATAGGCTCCAGCAATTCCCCGCGACCCTGTCTAGGATAAGCGGTTTGGAAGATGACATGACATGACATGTTCTATGCAGGCCCAGTAGCCTAAACACGGCATTGTGGTTAATATTGCGTTTGAGGAATATGAGAAATACACCCGTTTTTAGCTAGCTCAGGGGGTGGCCATTTTGTCACTTCTGTTGACTGAAGATGACATCAAAGTTGCTGGGGGCTCAGATAATGACTAATCATGGCTCAGCTTCAGAAAACAGGTGAGTTGTGATTGGTCATCTGAGCCATGAGCAACTTTGATGTCACCTTCAGTTGACAGAAGTGACGAAATGGCCGCCCCCTGAGATGGCTAGAAGTGCGTGCATTTTGCTGCTTAACTTACATTCCACAAACACAATATGAATCAGAATGCCGTATTTCAACTAGTGGGCCTGCATAGAACATATTCTGGAAAAAATATATATTTAGTCTTGCTAGGCACACTACCCCATTGCTATTGTAAGTTTTTCAAGCTTGTCAAGATGGATAAGTATAGACCAGCAGGAGGAGAGACTAAAATGGATAAAGCGTTGTTTTAATTTTCTGTACTAACCATCACCATTGCATAGGCCCTACTGATAATATGCTGCACATTGTACTACTTTGGTATTTTTGGCATGAGAAATCTGTTAGGTTCTTCCAGTTATCGAGCATGAGTCCTTAGTGTGAAATTAAGAGACGTCGGTGCAGGGAAATGAGATCTGATTGATGATGAATGTATGTAGTCAAAAGAGATATCCTGAGGTGCACATCAGCATGAAGAGTTATACCAGATGCTTGGCTGACAGCATGGGCCTTCATTACTGTAAGATAAAGACATTCATACACAGCCAACAGTGTGCAGCACTCCTCTGAGCACACACCTACACTTCCTACTTATGAGTCATGCTCTGTGTTTTAGGTGCGTAAAGAAATCCTTCATAGATTTTTATGTATCCACCGAATCCTGTGCTCGAGCAAATTAGCATGATCCTCTCTTATCCTCAAAGCTTTGTCACCAGGTCCATTCCCCCATCACATCTCCCTCTAATAGGATTATCCTACATGTTCACTATAGGGGATGTGTAGGTTTGTGGGAATCACAGTATCTTGTCTGTTTACTCTGTGGCCACATCTGTCTGCACCTTTGCTGCCCCTATATGTATAAAGAAAATACAGTGTTCATATTATTGATGTATGTATATTGGCGGCACATTCGCTGGCTGGTCAGCACATCTGTCTCACAGTTCAGTTCAGTACAGTTCAGGGAGTACCCCGCCTCTCTCCCAAAACTCAGATGGGATAGGCTCCAGTACCACCGCGACCCCAATGAGGACAATGCAGTACAGATGATGGATGGATGGACTTTAACTCTTTTGAATCTCTCTTTTTTTTTTTTTTTCCTTTTCAGTAAAAGGTGATCCAAAGGTAATTGTTTAATCATTTAGAGATGTCCAAGACAAAATGGGAAATTTGTGGAGGGGTTTGAAGGAAATGCAGTCAGTTAATTGTACCGACTAAGGCTAGGTTCACATCGAAGGGAAATGCAACCCAGATCTGTTTTTTTTGCCCTTATGCGACCTGTATCAGATTTTTTTTGTTTTTTTTATCACAGTCTGAACAGCTCAATTCCTATTTTGTCAAATCTTACCTGGGTCTCTTTCATATGTCCTAGATCGGATATGTATTCGATATTTTGCAATGTGACCGCAGTCTGAACGGCCAGGTCGCATATATCCAACTTTGACGTCATCATGCGCTCCGCACAGCTTGATTGATTGAATCTGCAAAGTTGTTTGGGTAACGGTATTGGCTTTATATTTAACTTTAATTCAATCCTACTTGAAACATGAATCCTAAAGTGGGCATTTGTGGTGATTGTAATAGCCACATAGACGGCACTGACGTGACATCATCTTTAGTGACATCTCCATGAAATGCCTGGGCTCATTTTCCCAAAATACTGTTTTCTACCTCATCCCGAATCGATCCTCTGTTGATATGAGATAATGAAAATAAAAATATAGGTCCGTGCCCCCGTACACGCTAGACCACATTTACTTCCATAAATACTATGTTGCGTCTCTTCTTCTGCGCATGCGGGTCACTTTTGGGATGCATAAGTTCACGCATGAGACAGGCAGACGTCGCATTTAATATTTAATGCGAACGCTTACAGACACACACAAAAAAATCTGATTTCACCAAAAACTCCAAATTGAGCATTAGGACTTAGCCTATGAGTTTTTGGTCATAACTGGAGACTAACATTCATGTTGACAACAACTTGGAAAAGTATACCAATGAACTCTCTGCTATACTGGATAGTGGATACTTTTGGTCTTCCACAGCATGTGAAAAGTTCGATGCAAACTCAAGATCACATTCTTGACCTCGTTATCTCTAAAGGTGTTGACATTTCATCTGTTGATGTAAAGGATTTAGCCAACTCAGATCATTTCTGTGTGTTCTTTGCAGTACAAATATTCCCAAAAGATCATGCAACCACTGTATGTACTAAAAAAGGTACATAAACGGCAACACCACCACTAAGTTTATGATCATGGCGGCGTTATCAACTGTGAATGCAGAGACAAGTGATAAACTTGCCACCTTTGGGTCATATTCTTCAGAGTGCAAATGTTGATTACATGGCTATGCAGATGACACACAGCTAATCTGTCAGTTTCCCCAAATGACAGCAGCTCAATCAATGTATTGTGTCACTGTCTAGAGCAAATTAACAACTGGATAAACCAACATTTCCTTCAATGGAACCACAACAAAACTGAGGTGATTCTTTTTGGCAACAGAGAAGAGGATTGTTGTGAGGAAACGCTTGAGGTAACTGTTTTTAAAATCCAAAGAACAAGTATGAAACCTTGGGGTGCTGATTGATTTGGATCTGACTTATAGCAGTTTGCCAGCTGAAAAACATATCACTGACATCGGGCCAAAACCTTGTACTTCCAGAATGGTCATGTTTCAGGAGACCCAAAAAATGTCAAGTTTGCTCATTGCATCATGAAAGAGAGCAAGCCATTTTCAACACTTTAGATCGGTCATTAATGTGTAAAAATAACACCCATGCGTGTGGACTGAACAATAGTACGGTATAGATTTTTTAACAAATATTAAATTCACCGGCATTCACCGGCCACCCTGTGTGGAGTTTGCATGTTCTCCCCGTGCCTGCCTGCGTGGGTTTTCAAAGCATTTTTAAAATTCTCCAAAATCATGCTCTTTCACTGTACATTGTTAGTACATTAAGTTATAAATATATTTAACTGTTAGAGTGCCACGCAGGCACGCACGTCTGCTATTGTGAAATGTAAACACTAACATGGCTTTGCAGGTAATATTAATGAATATACTCAACATATATGATTGCATATTAAATGGGACCCTCTTGTTGTGAGACTGCTGTCTTTGTATTTTCGCCTGTTACTGTCTGTGCACCGTTCATTATGTGCCCATAAAAGCCCACACAATTTAAAAAATGTTTCAATTTTAAGTGAAATGCACTTACTGTCAACATACAACAATGGTATGCCGCGCCCCACAATTATTATAACTACTGTCAGACTCTTAACATGTTCCATACAGCCACAACCATAGCAGTGTTTACGTACAAAGTTGAAACTCGTTTTGCGTTTCTGGGAAGTGGCATTTCTGTCTCATTTGCTGTAAACTGGTATTATAATGGTAAGTTCAGTTACTTCATGCAGTATATTGGGTTGCAACAAAAAAGGCTGTAATGTCAGAGGATGGTATCAACAATGACACATCCTCCCCAATGGCTCCTTATGGAGTCTTCAGGAAAACAAAGTCAATAGAAGTTGGAGCACTAAGACATGGATATCGATTCACTGTCTCATACGATGAGGAAAGGTGGTGATGTAGTGAGGAAGAAAAGAGCTGAAGTGAGGTTACGGTTAAGGAGAGGGAGACTAACACAGGAGAATGCAGGGAGACAAGAAAGTTCCTTTTTTTTCCCCCCTCCGAGTTCATAAACAAAGAGTTGCAAGTGCTTTAGAAGGAAACTGTTTGGAGTTACGAATTAGGCAGAAAGGATAGACACAGTCACAGCTGCAGTCTAAAAATAATGCTGCAGTGTTTTGGCAAGCTTCAGACATCTGTGTATACTTGCTTTTCATGTCGGTTCAAAATACTGAATTCACTTTATTTTTATTTTTCCCCTTATCAAATGAATGTTATATAAATTGCTCATCGTGTTCTTAATTATGTCTTACATTATCCCATGTCCATGATAAACTCATTTTATCATCATAGCTCAGTTTTAACCGCACCAGGTTTGTCTTTAGCCCAGTCGCTTTGAAGTAAATGGCTGGGCAACTTAAAGGATCTCATTATAAGTCTTCCACAGTACATGACCAAGACTGCAGATCTTTCTTGTCTGTCAAACAAAGTTCTTCGAGTCTGTGTATTTTGTTCGGCTGTCTTTCTTTGACTGCACTTAGGAAAGGTATAAACCGAGTTTTCAGCATCCCCAATCAACTGTAATGTATCTCAAATGATAACAACCTTCCATTTCTCCTTGTGCTCTGCTGCTGTCCCCAAACCACCCAACATGGCTGGTCTATCTACTGTCCTTTCATTTTTTTCCTTTCACTTAGCTGGTGCTTCTCTGTCCCAGTTCAACCCTGACATTTTTCTCCACCTGCTCTATCCTACCTGTACCCTCTTTTTCACCTCTCTTCCAAACTGCATTGTTCTATCCTCCAGAGCAGGGGTCACCAACCTTTTTGAAGCTGAGAGCTACTTTTTGGGCACTTAATGCGAAGGGCTGCTATATACGCACTTCTGGAATAACACATTTGCTCAAATTACCTTCTTTAATGTTACTATTATTGTTATGTAATTATTAATAGTTAATGATGATCATTATTGTGGTTTCTCACAATAGCAAGTAAAGCAAGTTTTCGTGCCAAAGCTAAACAGTCTGATTCTTTAGAAGTATTTCTGTGTTGATGAAACATTATTAGCAAAATCAAGGTCGTAAAACTGTGCAAATTCTTTAGAATGTCATATGGACAGTCGGATGGTTTTTTTTTGTTTTTTTTTCTATACGGCCCGCAGTTGATGATTATTAGACTCAGAATAGGAGAGTAGACACGCCTGTCTTGCTTCAGCTCTGACTTTGAACCATTCTTTCAGAGTGGTATCTTGACATACGCTGCACTTGAATCGTGGGCCCGACAGGTTTTATTTGTGAATGCGGTCAATTGGCATTTTGAAGTCACGGACGTTGAGCTTCTGTGGGATGCATTATATTCCAGACACTTCTCAATGATCTTGTGAAGTGCAAATATCGAATCAATATCACCCAAATCTTTGAGGTTTGAGTACACCACTCAAATGATCTTTCTGAAAAGAATCATGTAAAGTAAAAGTTGGAGTGGCTTTTTTTTTTTTACCTGTGCCATTTGTTTATTGGCAAAAAAACATTACCAGGAATGAGAAATGGCCATCCATGGAGGTCTTTTGTGACCAGTTAGCCACAGGTTGTTTGATCAACTTCTGGTGAATCTTCTTCCACATTAAAAATCTAGTCCTGCAAAATAATCAACATTTTTAATAATGTTTAGTGTGTTTTTTTTCTGGAACTAACAGATAACAGTTACATGTTTTTTGCATCTTGTATACCTAACACTGGCAGAACATGTATTCCGTTACACCCCAAACCTGTAAATCAGGGGTCACCAACTACAGTCCTCGAGGGCACCTGTCCTGCAGGCTTTCCATCTCTCCCTGCTGTAACACACCTGTTAAAATGATCAGCTCATCAGCAAGCTCTTGAGAAGCCTGATAACGATCGTGATCACTTGACAAGAGGAATCCCACTTTTTTTTGCCTGCTTTTCCTTCTGCTTTCGATATAAAGTAGTTGAATTTATACATAACTATTTGCAGTCAACACAACTAAGTTAAAATGCTTGAGATATACTTAAATAATTCCACTCCGGTCTATTTACTGTTAAAATTTCAAGTTGATGCCCTTTTCATTGCATTTGCTTACAGTCACTCTATTATTAGGTATTGTACAGTGGGGTCGGATTTTGTGCCTGGGCCTTCAGTGGGGACTTACCTGACTTAATCAACCTCGAAATCGCCACTATCATGTCACAACTGCAGAAACTGTCAGAGTAAACAAAATGCTTCCTTTGGATGGTGTTTTGTTCTAAAAACGCGCTTTGCCATACTTATGCAAACCATCACTGACTATTCGCCATGCTGCTGTAAGAACGAAACTCTTTCCCCTTGAACTGAAAAGTAAAGCGTTTACACAGCTGCAAAATATCAATTCAATAAAAACAATATGTGGCAGCATGCGTCCATCCCTGCCAGCGAGAGCTCATGAGCGAGACTTCATGCTCCTTTATCGTTGGGGTGGGGCCAAAACCTCATAAGTCACATTTTGCTGAATTTAATCTTTTTTCAAAAATGTATACCATTGGTCAGTCCACACGCGTGGGTGTCATTATTACACATTAATGATGAATCGAAAGCGTTGGAAATGGTTGAACAAACTTGCCCTTTTTGGGATCTCCTGAAAAGTGACTAATTTGGAGGAACAAGGTTTTGGCATGACGCCAGCGTTATGTAAGCGCGGGTGTGTGCGTGTGTGTGTGTGCCGTGGACAAGTGGTTAATGGGGTTGATTTGAATTTATATAAAGCACTTTGAGGTGCATTTCATGAAAGAAAAGCACTCTACAAATAGTTTGATTTATCCATCCATCCATCCATTATCGATACCGCTTATCCTCACAAGGGTTAGTTTGATTTATTGATTGATAAATAAAGCCGGGGAAAATAAATTTTTACTCTTATGTATGTTAAGGTGCTGTCATCTAGTCTTTAATATTCTTCTCGATCCATCATCCACCATAGAATAATTTCCTCATCTACACAGGAAAACCGTGTTATTTGCCATTTGCTGAATCATTTCTCTCTGCTGTCATTTTGCCACCCCTTTGAGAGTTGACCTTTCCATAACAAGTTAAGTAATACCCCTGGGAGTTTCAATATGGAAGATGCAATATTTGTTTCCCCGCAGTACCCATATTTAGGCTTGGATAGGAAAGGGCTTTAGCCTGCGGTTCAAGTTATTCTTATTTCATAAAGAGCAGTGGTGGCAAGGGGGGTGGGGGTGGGGGTGGTGATAGATGGGGGACCTCGGAGGATGGGGAAAAAAAACACTCATTCCGCTTGATTGGGACTTCAACACTGTGGGGGTTATTAGCAGAGAATCAGGATGCTGTGGGGAAGGCTTCCCCCCTCGTTTATTTGACGCAGTGTTTTCACTGCATTTACGGCTTGTGGCCTTCTGTAAACAGTGTACTTGATCACCAAAGGAATGCTAATGATGCTTGAAGAGGGAACTGCACGCTGATACACTTCGTCAAAGGTGTCTAAGGCGCTCAACATTTCAAGTTAAAAGATTTAATTGGATCACCATTGTGCATGTAGTCATTAGCAAGTCTGCCTCACAGCTGAGAGGTTCTGGTTTCTAATCTCTGCTCAGGCCCTACTGAATTTGCTTGTTCTCCTCATTCTCATGTGGGTTTCCTTTGGGTACTCCGCAATGGCGGAGCCAGAACGTGCCTAATGGGTGGGCCTGAATATTTCTCTCACTGACCACAATGACAATCCTCCTGTCCTGAATCATTGTATGTTCAAATGAAATGACGAACTGAATAATATGAATATTTGGGCATTACGCGACGGAGACAACTCACCTTCCAGGGGGAAGGAGGGGGGCATGTTGCGGTTGGGGGTTAGTTCGGGTATTCGCGGCCCGGTACCGGTACCCTGGGTTAAAGGAACGGTCCAGCAAGGATTCCCTATTTTTCATTCAAAAACTCCATATATTTTGGATCAGGAAAATGATATTAGCTTGCATTTTCAATTTTACCAGTTTGTTTTGGAGTAATCAGTAAATAAGTAACTACTATCAAAACAATCCTTTCTGGTCAGCAAAATAGCCCACTCCCCTCAGTCTTTGGAGGAACCCGACATAATTTGCCCATTTAAAATTCCTGTACATACACCGCTAATAATGTCAAAACACAGCAATCCATTGGCACCAAAATGTATGTGGACATCTCTACTTATTATGAGTGCTTATGAGCACAATGCGTTCTGAGAGGGTGTTCGTAAGCTCAGTTGTTCGTAGATTGTTATACAGGAAGTCCAAGAATTACGACGTACACGACCTACGCCGTTTAGACTTTATGATGCCCATGCCTCTTCCACCATTTTGACCCCAGCACCATAGTGGCTATGTTTACATGCAGTCAATGTTCGGGTGAAGCTCAAAATTCAGATTTCTGAAATATTCTGAAATTGAGCGGACAGAGTTGCTCCGACATCTGAATAACCCACTGTGTACGGCGACACAAGGCGTCATGACCCAAATGGACATCATTTACTCTTCCTGTACTACAAAGACCAGCATTTCTTGCGGTTGAGTGTCTTGATTGTGTCTGTGCGCACAAGTATTTTGACATAAATTTCGACTTTAACGTTGAAATCCGACATACGCCGAAATTCAGGTTACACCGCAAATGTAGGAATGGAACTCGTTTGTAAATTGAAAACTTCCTGTATATATTTATGCCATTTGCAGCAGTGAAAAGTTAAGATTTTCTCTTCAGTTGATTTGTATTTTCCAAGTACATTTAATAACTTTAAAAACAGTTATAAAAATAATATAGCTGTCTACCATGTTCATTAAACACAACACAAGACAATCATCACGTGTGTCAACTTTGGACTAGACTGCACAATATTATTCACACGCAGCTACTCTGCATCTATTGCGTTAATCCTGAACGAATGAAGCCACATCATTTCCAACCAATACCATGAAATAAGTCTACCGTGAGATTCCACTTTTGTCTTCTGATGGCACAAAATACCCTTTGGAGTAGACCATGGAAGTGCGGCAGACAGCACCATGTCTGCTATGTTGTTCGCTCGCTACACCCGCATGAAGATCAAAGTGTTACTTTGGTCCGGTGTCTCAGCGGCTTCATTCACGAGTGCAGACTCTGCTCGCACTATGGCCATAATGCCCACAATGCTGCTGCCTGCGCCCCCCGGGGATCGCAAAGGGTTGAGGGAAAGCAGATCATCCTTTAGGCAGTTAAGCTCATTCGGTAAAAATACTCAACACGGCATTTGTTTTTAATGTCACCTGGTTGGCGTGTCTCCTCTCCAACTGCAAACCACTTTTGTCACAAATGTTCACTGCACACATGCAGATGCCTACTCTTGTGCACTCAAGAGCGCAACAAAAGTTTTGTAAAAAAAGTGGAATCACATGCCAGTGTGCACCTTGGCAAACTTTAGTAAACTGCCCACCTCTGGTATCTTCATGCAACACGTAATTTGCACTGACTGCTATCTCAAAGTCATTCGGTGAAATGTAATCACCACGTTGTGTACGTGTGTATGTTGTTTTTATTTGAATTTTTTTCTTTATTTGGCTGTGTGTCGGATATTGTTTGTAGAAGCATTTTTTAACATTGAAGAATGATGTTATATTATAACGTCTTGAATAGGAATTAAATAAACACAAGGGAAAAAGTACTTTATAATGTTTCATATTGATACTTAGTGTGAAACATGGACCTATTTGGATAAACATGCGTCACTAATTTGCTTGTCTCCAAACAAAGACACTTGGCTACCTGCTGGTGTGGAAGAGTACTACAATGTGGTAAAGACATGATTACGCTGCCAGGCGCTAGACCGCACAGGCACACAAATGAGATAATTCCAGCCGAGTCGGCAGCTAATGTTAGCTGACAGGATAGTTGTCGTTTGTTATGAAACAATGCAGCGTTAAGCCACTTCCAGGTGTTGAGTGGTGCACTCTGGCTGTCAATTTGTCAGGGGATGAAAACCAGTTCACAGGCTGACCGTGGCTTCCAAGCCTCCAAATGTCTTCCTCCTCTGAAGATGAGTTGAAATCGCTTGACAGAAATGACTGTATTTTCTGGACTATAAGCCTCTACTTTTTTCCTGGGTCTTGAACCATGTGGGTTATGTAAAGGTGCGGCTATTCTGTAGATTTTTCTTCCACCGCTAGAGGCGGTCTAACTGGAATTACAATACAAAACAATACAATTGCCATTAACAGGATGTTACTGCAGGTGGAGGAGTTCAACAGGCGAGGACGCTATGCACTAGGTAAAGCACAAAGCACTGGGTGGTATGCCGAAGTAGAGCAATAAAAGGACATTAAAGGGACAATTGATTGGGCTGAACATCAACACTCAAGAAATGTGGAAGTAGGAGGTGAATATGTAAAATCTCTTTGAAATTTGGGAATTAGCCTGGAAAATCTAATAGGTTTGTATGAAAAAATTATATCAGCACTAAAATCCACCCCGCTAAAAGAATCTGTAGTGATTTATGGGCTTTTTTGTGATGACTAAAGCCACAAATTGGCAAGCCCACTTTTGGGGCATGGTTTCTTTTCTATCTCAGGCTGTTAACGCATCGCAGGGAGGTTTGATCCGTGTTGTCCCTTGTTTTGGTTTGTCACGTTCTGTTGTCACCTAGTGTCTGGAAGTGATTAATTACCACTAAAATTCATTTGCACATTCCTACTCTTGTCCATTTCAAACTGTGAAAATATAAAAGCGGGCGGCACAATATTTACTTGCTTTGCATCTATTGCGTTAATCCTGAACGAATGAAGCCACATCATTTCCAACCAATACCATGAAATAAGTCTACCGTGAGATTCCACTTTTGTCTTCTGATGGCACAAAATACCCTTTGGAGTAGACCATGGAAGTGCGGCAGACAGCACCATGTCTGCTATGTTGTTCGCTCGCTACACCCGCATGAAGATCAAAGTGTTACTTTGGTCCGGTGTCTCAGCGGCTTCATTCACGAGTGCAGACTCTGCTCGCACTATGGCCATAATGCCCACAATGCTGCTGCCTGCGCCCCCCGGGGATCGCAAAGGGTTGAGGGAAAGCAGATCATCCTTTAGGCAGTTAAGCTCATTCGGTAAAAATACTCAACACGGCATTTGTTTTTAATGTCACCTGGTTGGCGTGTCTCCTCTCCAACTGCAAACCACTTTTGTCACAAATGTTCACTGCACACATGCAGATGCCTACTCTTGTGCACTCAAGAGCGCAACAAAAGTTTTGTAAAAAAAGTGGAATCACATGCCAGTGTGCACCTTGGCAAACTTTAGTAAACTGCCCACCTCTGGTATCTTCATGCAACACGTAATTTGCACTGACTGCTATCTCAAAGTCATTCGGTGAAATGTAATCACCACGTTGTGTACGTGTGTATGTTGTTTTTATTTGAATTTTTTTCTTTATTTGGCTGTGTGTCGGATATTGTTTGTAGAAGCATTTTTTAACATTGAAGAATGATGTTATATTATAACGTCTTGAATAGGAATTAAATAAACACAAGGGAAAAAGTACTTTATAATGTTTCATATTGATACTTAGTGTGAAACATGGACCTATTTGGATAAACATGCGTCACTAATTTGCTTGTCTCCAAACAAAGACACTTGGCTACCTGCTGGTGTGGAAGAGTACTACAATGTGGTAAAGACATGATTACGCTGCCAGGCGCTAGACCGCACAGGCACACAAATGAGATAATTCCCCACGGCACACCTGACAATACCTCGAACAGTGTACCTGTGTGCCACGGCACACCACAGTTTG
Organism: Filicampus tigris; assembly: GCF_054856515.1. Lineage (NCBI taxonomy): Eukaryota > Metazoa > Chordata > Actinopteri > Syngnathiformes > Syngnathidae > Filicampus > Filicampus tigris. The sequence goes on along the minus strand of NC_141229.1, from coordinate 17,864,893 downwards.
AAGAACACTGTTCTAAATTGTCGCTGACGAGGGACGGACTGGTCCCACTTGGTTCGGCCTGAAATACTGATGGAAACAGTAACGGACTGACGGACCTTCCTTCGATCTGACGGAATGTCAACCTCTGCTTAAAGGCCTGACAGAATTCATGCTATTTCAAATAGTACCTATTTGATACTCAAGTAAACACTACAGTTATATGTTTTCTTGTGCCTTTATAAGACTGGGAAGTGCTGGGAGCATGTAACTCTGTTAGCATGTTATAGGGTTGTGAGCTATAAATTCTGACACTCAGTGGAAAATGAATACACTCTCAACGTACATCATCGATGTCCTGTGAAAAACACATATGTCCAATATTGCCATTTTAAATAATATTTCACGTTAATGGGATGTCTGTAATGCGGAAACTCCATCCATCCATCCATTATCAATACTGCTTATCCTCACAGGGGTCGCGGGGCTCATGCTGGAGCCTATCCCAGCTGTCTTCGGGCAGTAGGGCACACCCTAAACTGGTCGCTAGCCAATGGCAGGGCAGAACGTCCACTTCAAAACATTGCATTGTAAATGCACTCAAAAGACAGGAATGGCTGTGAAAATTTACGTCGATCAACATTCCTAATGCCCAACATGCAGGGGCGGAGCCAGAACGTGGCTAATGGGTGGGCGTGGAAAAATCAGTATAATCAAATAAAATGACGAACTGAATAATATGAAGTTCAAATCTTCCTTAGAAAACGACAATTATGCCATTCGTAATCAATAAAATAAAAAACACAATGAAACACGTATTAAAAATATAATTTTAATAATAATTTACTAAAAATGTAAAAATATATATTTTGTCATGAATCTCACTGGGCGGGTGGGCAGTCTGTCAATCTGGGTGGGCCTGTGCCCACCCATGGCTCCGCCCCTGCCAACATGTCTAATAATTATGTTATGTTTCTAGGAAATATCTTGCTCTAAATATCTTGCTTCAAACATGCTTTTCTATTGTTTTACTATTATATAAATAACAGTAACAAAATGTTGACTACTGTACCGTACAAGTCTCTTATGAGGCAGAATCTGTGGGAGCCCTGCATGACGATCCCATCTGGAGCTGCTGGCAGGCAAATATGACAACCAAGGCTGGTTGGCAACAGAGCGTACCTGGAACACGTTAATCACTTGTTGTGATGAAGCCTCAATTTTCAATATACTGTACATTAATCTTTTTTTGAAAGAAGGGACGGTGCATATTAATGAACACTGACATGTAAATAGGTCTGATTGTAGACACATGCTAATTTCAACCTGGAGTCAATCAGCAGCTTGGTAGGTTGGTTTTCAAACATATATATCCAAAAGCAACACACACAATTAGAGTAGAAGAGTATCACAAATGATACAAGAGTAAGCGCCATGGTTAGAGTCTTGGCATTTTCCTTACGTTGTATTATTTTGGTTGAAAGTCTCAGTGTGTACTTTTCCTTTTATGAAACAAACTGTCCTGTGACATTTGTTTTTGGTCATTGAAGTGTTGTTTCGTGTGTGGGCGCATGTGCATGTGTGTGTTTAACTTGTGGGATTACTGGGGCATGAACAAAAAAGTGAGACAAAGTGCACAGAATAGTTTTTTTTTGTTTTTTGTTTTTTCGAACGAGAATAGTTGGCGTATGTGCTGTATGTAAATGAAATGACAAAAAAAATGTTTCTTCTCCTTTCTCTGCAACCATGTACCAAATAAAATACAATACATACAACACAATACCGGTATGTACATGATTACAATTAGCCTAATAAATGAAACTAAATTGTTCAGTGAACAACAGTTTAATGACAGAGTAGAAGAACTAGAACATTTCCTCACAACACAGACAGATGTGAAGATGGACATTCATTAGTTGTGACGGTCAAAATATATTTGAATAAATATGTATGAACGCAACACATGGAGAGGCATTTTCTGATTATGCTTGTTTGTATTTACACCATGGCTTTAACTTTATTCAAAATTCCATCAAGCTTTTAATACCTATGATTATAGGTACTTTCTCACTTTCTGGTACAAACCCAGTGCTTGATGAAAAGTAATGATACTTGATTAGAGGATTTTTAAAAAAAAAGGGGAAATACACTAGCACAAACATTTTCATCATTCCAAAGTTTAAACGTATGAAAGTGTAAAATTCATTTTCTAGTTTTAGTTCAGCATTGTATACATTATTTTTATCCCCCTATGTTGTTTATTTAGAGCTTGATTTGATTAACAGACGATGCCTGATTGTTCATTGACTTTCAAATTTGTTGCTCATTAGTGCTTCGTACTTGCCTTTTGAGCACTCTCCAACTGCCTGATTGAAGAATCGATTGTTTTCCTCAACAAATCTAAATACATGATAATGTGCTATTGATTTGCTCAAATTAATGTTGCGATTGATCTTTCGCTAAAGACTGAATGAACTAAGTAGCATCATTGGGAATGTGGTTGAGCTTTTCTTTCCAGGGTTATTTTACTTTTGGGCGGTAGATCACAGTATTCATTTTTGTATTACTCACTGTATTTTACAATGTTGTTTGTTTTTTACCTGTCCAAGTCATGCTCTCCCAGGCATTAGCATAATGTCTGTGTAGGATTTTAAAACTAAAAATGTAATGGGAAAGTTTAAATTCGAATCTCCTGCTTTATGCATTGCTGAAAACTGTCAAAATGTTATGTTGTAGATTGAGTGATGAAGGACGACACTTGTACAGACCACTGTGCTTAAGGTGCTACATTGTTTTCATAACATCTATCAGTCATGTTCAGTTGTCAGAGAGAGCTGTCCGTCATGTCCCTATGGAGATGAAAATGGAAGACGTGCAATATACGTATACTCTGTACGCACGTTTGTATGTGAGTTATTGGTGCTGTCAATCTATGATTTTCAATCTAGCTTTGAAATGATGATCACAAAGAGCAGAATTACAGTAAACCTTAAAGCAGCTCAGAGGAAACATCTTTTTGAAACATACCGACATTATTTGGCGAGAGCTTGCAGGAAATGAGGGCATATGCTATAATGCCACTTTTGCAAACATGAAATGAAAAAATGTCACTTATTTTTGTTGTCAAAGCACTCACCTCTTAAATGGCAACACCGCCCAATCTAGATGAAAATTTCATGCATTTTTCTTTGTTAGAAAACAAGGTTGTGCAATTCAGAATTTGACAGCATTTTTGGTTAAACTCTGCCTTGACATTCTGATGTAAGACAACATTAACACAATTCTCATAAGACCACACATCATCAGGAAGCATAAGTTTCATTCTGGATGAGTGTTTTATTCCTTCTTTGGGGGTTTAAAATATACTTTCATTCATTCATTCATTCATTCATTCATTATCCATACCGCTTATCCTCACAAGGGTCGCGGGCGTGCTGGAGCCTATCCCAGCTGTCTTCGGGCAGTAGGCGGGGGACACCCTGAATTGGTTGCCAGCCAATCGCAGGGCACACAGAGACAAACATCCGCACTCACAATCACACCTAGGGGCAATTTAGAGTGTCCAATCAACTTACCATGCATGTTTTTGGTATGTGGGAGGAAACCGGAGTACCCGGAGGAAACCCACGCAGGCACGGGGAGAACATGCAAACTCCACACAGGGAGGCCGGAGTCGGGATCGAACCCACGACCTCTGAACTGTGAGGCAGACGTGCTAACCAGTCGACCACCGTGCCGCTTAAAATATACTTATTATAATCTAATTATTGGACTACTCCAAAATACTGTTTGTATCAGTAATGGAGCACATTTCACACATTTTAAAGGATTTGCATTAGCTACCTGTATGTTTCAGCATTGATATTATGATTTTTTTGTTTTTTTTAATTGGTGGCACCTGCACCTCCCTGTTCAGAGGTCGTGGCTTCAAATTCGGGCTCTGGCCTTCCTGTGTAGAGTTTATGTTGCCCACGTGCTTGCATGGGTGTGTTTGGCTTTTACTTCTTATTTTTGGACACTTGTTTACAAAAGAACCACAACAAGGGTATCAAGCGAAGGCTATGTTACAAGCAAAGAGGAATGAACCCTGGAAGTTGTGTGAAGAAACATACTGTAGACTCAGTGAGATTCCAGCGCCAATGAATTCCAGCCGAGTCGGCAGCTAATGTTAGCTGACAGGATAGTTGTCGTTTGTTATGAAACAATGCAGCGTTAAGCCACTTCCAGGTGTTGAGTGGTGCACTCTGGCTGTCAATTTGTCAGGGGATGAAAACCAGTTCACAGGCTGACCGTGGCTTCCAAGCCTCCAAATGTCTTCCTCCTCTGAAGATGAGTTGAAATCGCTTGACAGAAATGACTGTATTTTCTGGACTATAAGCCTCTACTTTTTTCCTGGGTCTTGAACCATGTGGGTTATGTAAAGGTGCGGCTATTCTGTAGATTTTTCTTCCACCGCTAGAGGCGGTCTAACTGGAATTACAATACAAAACAATACAATTGCCATTAACAGGATGTTACTGCAGGTGGAGGAGTTCAACAGGCGAGGACGCTATGCACTAGGTAAAGCACAAAGCACTGGGTGGTATGCCGAAGTAGAGCAATAAAAGGACATTAAAGGGACAATTGATTGGGCTGAACATCAACACTCAAGAAATGTGGAAGTAGGAGGTGAATATGTAAAATCTCTTTGAAATTTGGGAATTAGCCTGGAAAATCTAATAGGTTTGTATGAAAAAATTATATCAGCACTAAAATCCACCCCGCTAAAAGAATCTGTAGTGATTTATGGGCTTTTTTGTGATGACTAAAGCCACAAATTGGCAAGCCCACTTTTGGGGCATGGTTTCTTTTCTATCTCAGGCTGTTAACGCATCGCAGGGAGGTTTGATCCGTGTTGTCCCTTGTTTTGGTTTGTCACGTTCTGTTGTCACCTAGTGTCTGGAAGTGATTAATTACCACTAAAATTCATTTGCACATTCCTACTCTTGTCCATTTCAAACTGTGAAAATATAAAAGCGGGCGGCACAATATTTACTTTTTAACATCAAATGTGAGCTCCTATGAGGAAAAAACACTATCACCTCCACAAAATCAATAATATTGAGCTGATCGTTTTATTTTTATTTTTTAATTACCGGTTAGAGTGGACAATAGCAGGAATGTGCATATGAGTTTTAGTGACAATTGATCGTAGTTTTCGGACATTTAGCGATTCAAACGCTTTGTTATTTTCCCATAGGCAGCCAAGCAGCCATGGCTGTTGGCTCCCGCAGCTAGTCAAGGCAGAATTAGCTTTTGATTGCTAACAGTCAAAGTTAGCAGAAGGAGATATTCTTCTTACCGGGTTCGTGTCTCTGACAAGCTGCCCGCTCATGCACTCGAGTAGGAGTTAGCTCCACGCCGCCACCAGTCAGCCAGTAGCCGGTGTTCTAAGAGAGATTCCGCTTGATCGGTGTCACCGGTGCAGCGTGTGATAGCTAATAAGTAGCCAATTCGAGAAAATGGATGGAAATATAAACTTTGAAAAGACATGGGCCTCCGTTTCGCGCAGATATGCCATCTAGGCAGCCAAGAAGCTCAGTGTCCACCTTTAGCAGTGTTTGCCACTGCCAGTCAGCCAGCCAGGAGCACCGTGTTTGCTACAGAGGGGGTCTCGTTGCGGCAAACGCTTTAATTCTGTCCAGCCAGAGATACAGCGGCGTCACCATGTGAGTGGGCCGGCCTGTGTGCGTCAATTTCGGATAAATACAAGCTCTGCAAGTTGGCTTGTCGAAATGTCATAGTTGGACATGAAAATATTAAAGGTATGGTTGGATGGCCATGTTTTCACTAACAAGTTCTATATACTTTTTGATCAGGAAAATGAAAAGAGTTGTCATTTTCTATTTTATCAATAAATTTAAGAGAAAATTAGCAAATAAATGACTCAATGAATAACGCCTCTTGTTAATGAGGAGAATGGCCACGCCCTTTTGCGTTCTGTCCTTGTTTGGTCGAAGTCACTGGAGGAACCGATTACAAAAACTCCATTGGAAATCATTGTACTTTCATTCCTTATAACGTCCAAAAACGGTGATCAATTGGCACCAAAATGTATGTGGACATCCCTACTAATGCCCACTTCAACATATCAAAAGGATTAACCTCTCTGTGGCTGATTTATACAAGAATGAGGAATGGAAGTGAGCAGAGCTACATATATTTATGCTGGGATGAATGTACACTGCTTCTTTGCTTAAAAAAAAAAACACTGCTTCTTTGCTGATCACAGTTAAGACGAGCGCGGCATTTAACACCAGTCAGGATATTTACAGAGACTTAAGTGGGAATGAGTAGACACATTTATTTGGATGAGAAATGGCCCCAGTTTTTCGACCGACAACACGCCGTCCAATGGAACGTAACAGCCGAAATGGTGCGTTCCAATGCGGCCACATACGGCTGTGGAGTCGATGCGCACGTTCAAGACACCCCAGGTGTTCGATGAGGTCTTACATCACTCTGACGCCGCTTCACTCTCGTGGCTGCAAGCGGTGTCGGACAACGCACGCGACTGCTTGGGAGGCAATCCCGTGACATGAAGACGCAGGCTCATGATCACCTCCACACGCTGCGCAGACAGTAAGGAGCTAATGTTGTTGTGCTAACGCCTTTTGTTTTAACGGCCTGAAGCTAGTTGTTACTATTAGCTGTACCGTTATTCTACTATTAGCCGGTGAGGGGGGAAGATTCATGCTTGCCTGATTGCTTACCCAATGCCAGTCGCCGTCTGCCTCCCGAGAGTTGACACGAGTTTAGCATCGCTAAATGTCCGAAATACAACCAGTCGGGGTTCATGTGTGTATTCATGCTCTTGTCCGCTTCAGCCTGTGTAAATGCAGAAGTCACAGTATTTTCGATTTTGTGGAGGTGATCAGGATGAGATCACATTTTATGTCAATAAATCCAAAGTATTGTGCAGAACACTTTTATACTTTCACAGGTTGAAGTGGACAAGAGTAGTAATGTGCATTGCATTTTGGTGGCGATCGGTCGCCGTTTTAGACAACAGAACTGACAAAGCGAGCAATATTACCACGCTTGGCTCCCTCCCGTGACGTAGACTGCTGAGACCGGAAAAATAACAAGCCCAGCCCCAAAAAGGGGCGGGGCAATTTGTCGTAAATCGAATCACAAAAAAAGTCCTTAAATACAATACAATACAATTTTATTTATAGAGCGCATTTCATAACAGCTAGAGCTGTAACAAAGCACTTTACAAACAATACAATAAATAAAAAACAATAAAAGGCTGTGATACACGTATTAATAAATATAGATGATAAAAATATAAATAAATAAAGCCAATAAATTAACATAAAACACTATATACAATTGACGGCGGGAAAGAGACGAAAATTTCAGGTCTGATCAAAAAACAGAAAAAGGAAATGTGTCTTCAACCGGGTTTTAAAAATGGACAGAGAGGGAGCTTGCCTAACAACCAATGGGAAGTCATTCCAGAGGGAAGGACCAGCAACAGAAAAGGCTCGATGCCCTCTGAGGCTCCGCTTGGTCCTCGGCACCTTGAGCAGCGCCTGGTCCGCAGACCTGAGGCTCGGGAAGGTGCGTAAGAGTGGAGGAGCTCGGAGAGGTATCCCGGGGCGAAGCCATTTAACGATTTAAAGACAAATAGGAGAATCTTAAATTGAACCCTGAAATGCACACCAGAAGACAGGCTGCTGTTGATAATGGCCAAAACCGATTTACCAATTGTCGGGACAATCTCCTTGAAGAAGTGAGGAGGAATGGAGTCATAAGGGGAGCCCGATGGTTTCATATGGCAAACCACTTCCTCCAAAAATATCAAAGAAACTGGCTCAAAGGAATTGAACACTGTTGAACAGGGAACTTGGACAGAGGGGTCAAATGTGGCGTTCGAAACAAGAGTCCTAGCTGTAGCAACCTTGTCAACAAAAAATTGCATGAATCTGTCGCACATTTCAGGGGATGAGTCCGTGCAAGTCGGTTGACGGGGCTTGAGTAGAGAGTCAATTGTTTTAAATAGAGCACGTGGATTTTGGCGATTTGCCTGAATCAGAATCAGAGAATCACTACAGAGTCTTGTGGCCGAAGCATTTTAGTACTGATGTCATTTTTACATGCAAACCTTTTATATAAGTGCCAATGTTAAGCTCATCCAAGTGTCGTTTTAAGAACACCGGACTTGGTGCCGCACAGGGGTGGACCTTGAAGAAAAAGAAAGTCAAGCTAACACTTTAAATGTAATCTATGACAACCTATGAGCAATTCAGCTAATGAAAAAGCTTCTCGGAACCCAATGTGTTTGAGTACCTTGGTGACTCATGACATGAAACGACGTATGTGACATGAAGTGCACCTCGTCTGCATGTAAGCTGCTAATTTCTTGCTATTTTTGGTCAGACATGGACAGGCTAATCATTTTGTGATGTTTTCAGAGGTTGAAGTGGGCCTAAGTAGAGATGTTCACATGTATTGGGGCCGATTGATCCCCGTTATTTTGACAATATTAGTGACATTATTTACAATGACATTGAATGACAAAATGTAATCGGTCCATATTGTGACGTCACACAAAGCATGGAGGGAGGGGAGGAGGTGTGGTCAAATTACTCACTTCTTGTGGGCGTTTCTGAACACGTTAGTTTTGTACTGGTTTCTCCCAAAAAAATTGATAAAAGTTCAAATGCAAGCTACTATCATTTTCCTGATTAAAAAAAAAATTATATAAATTGAACTTGTTATTGAAAAATAGACCGTCTCGGCTCTCTGATCCCTTTAACTGACAAACTCGAGGGGCAGCGGTCAATGAAATCTAGATAAGTACTTTATTTTCTCTTGGTTCTGTTCCGTTTTAATCAGCAAAGTTGCTACCGTGTTAAAAGGCGCTGTTAGGAAATAATGATCAGGTACATACATGTACATTTACAGTTCAAAATTGTTATGTAAATGCAGTAAATATCTAATGTTTCCCCATAGATACAGTAGGTGTGACTTATATAAAGGTGCGGCTTATAGGCCTATATGTATTTTTAATTATTTTTTTAAAAAATAGCGCGGGTGCGGCTTATAGCCCGGAAAATGCGGTATGCTAGAAGGAATTTCATGAAGCTCGATGACATTATTAATATTAGTGAGTAAATAGGAAGTCTTTAAAGCAGTTAGTTGATCAGGCGAATCTTGGGGGGATAGCATCCATCCATCCATTATCAATACCGCTTATCCTCACAAGGGTCGCGGGGCGTGCTGGAGCCTTTCCCAGCTGTCTTCGAGCAGTAGACAGGGGACACCCTGAATTGGTTGCCAGCCAATCGCAGGGCACACAGAGACAAACATCCGCACTCACACCTCGGGGCAACTTAGAGAGTCCAATCAACTTACCATGCATGTTTTTGGAATGTGGGAGGTAACCGGAGTACCCGGAGAAAACCCATGTAGGCACAGGGAGAACATGCAAACCCCACACAGGGAGGCCGGAGCCAGGATCGAACCCATGACCTTTGAACTGTGAGGCGGACATGCTAACCAGTCGACCACCGTGCCGCCCACCCGATACTATATGTATCTTAATTGCACGGAAGTTACCCACTGTAGCTAACTAAGCTACAGTAAAATTATGAAGTAGCTTAACGATTAAGCTATTTAAATTGGGAGGAACCTCTAAATGAATAATTATATTTTCAAAATTTGTAATTATAAACCCAAATCAAATTAAGTTGAGACTGAAATAAAAAACGAATATAATGATTTGAAAATCCTTTTCAAACTACATTCAATTGAATAATCTACAAAGACAATATATCAATTATATCATTGTTCAAATATAATTTTGTGGTAAATATTCTATGTACCTTTCATGACTAAAGGTGTCTTCACTGGTGTGCCAGTTACCCAGAGGAGTGTATTCATTATGGGGCATATTATCCTATTCGTGCTAGTCAATTTTTCACACGCCTCATGCACAATTTCACCATCCAAGCTTCTGACACACCCACCATGTGTAACTTGGGAATCCGCACGCAGCTACCCAAGAGGCATGACCCACTGAATGCTGAGGATTTCTGCAAGTTGGTTGTGTCGTTTTCCTGTGACATGTGAATTCCATACAAAATCATTTGTAATATAGGTCACAATTTAAATGTGAAATTAACTTGCTTAGTGGATCCGTAAATTACACTGTTCGTCAGCAATGATGTATGTGCTTCTCGTCTAATAGGCTATGTTGAAGGCACATTTGTATTTTCATTCTGTATTTAATAAAAACAATAAATGTAATTTAATCAGAGTACTGTGGATTCATGACTGACTGCATGACCACATCAGTAGAAAATCGAGTGAGCTGGCCATTGCTTAAGCGTTGCCTAGCAACGCGTCTTACCGCACATGTGGGTGGGTCTGGGTCACTTTCTATGCCTTCCACGACCAGCATAGATGAATTTCAAGGTCGCTCCACCCAGAGTGGGTACATTTCATTTGAATGTGCGTAAGTGACACATTTATGGGAGAATCTGCACAGCCAAAAAAGTGTGCAGCAGCGGGCCTTTTCTGACTTAAGCACACAGGAGAATATGCCCCTGTACAGGATGTGTATCATCCATACTGAAACCCAACTTGATTCAATTTCATTTTCCTCTGAGGGAAGAAAAAAAAACAAAAATTGGGATGGTCACTGGTCTTCCTCCCATTCCACACTTGTAAAGGCAAACAAAATAGATATGAGATGATGACTGATGATCTGTCAGATATGTCTGAGAAAACATTATTGAGCTCTTATAGTTTCTGGAGCTTTTCATGTGCCTTAAAAGTGTGCCATACAATATTCATATTATTGAGAGGGAGTTAGAAGGAATCCATTTCTCAATTACACTGGCAATTTTTCTGCATGAGCGTTGCACATATACCTGTTACATTGGGGCATAATGATATAATCTCCTTGATCTTTCCTATCAAGTGGGTGACACAGAGGAAGACAGTTAGATAGAGGGTAAAAGTAGAGCTGGGCATTCCGCCTATGTGACAGACCGGTCCGCCTATGACGGACGCCATATTATAGGTGATAAACGATAGACGGGAAACTTAAAAACGATTAATTTCCTCCCGATTAATCTATCGATTTTTTTACAATTAGTCAATTAGTCTAACAATTCATTTTTCAACTAATCTAGCGATTATTTTTGATTTGAGGATTATTAATTCCAAAAAACACTTCTCGAGGCTCATTTGAATTCTTTGTTTACTAAAGTAAAAAAAACCTTTTAAATTGAATGAACAGTCACATCTCTTTTAGGCAGGCATCATGACGCATGAACATGAATGAGGTAGTTCTCTATGCATAACAGTGAAACAATGTGTGTGCATGTACAGCAACCCAAGTAAAATAATTAACAAAAATAAATAACTAAATAAATACTCTTATAAACACAAAGTCCATTATGGTCAAATACGAGAAGACCAGTGCAAGCAAATACAAACAGAACTTTTTTCCAACAGGATTTAACACAATTTCTCTTCTCTCATCTCTAGTATCACTATATTGTTCTCCCTAGGCATTGAAGTGAAGGAATGTGAGCATGTCCACATGGTCAGGTGGCAGGCTTGCTCTTTTTGAGACGCTCAGCTGGTGTTGAAGTTGCCGGGACAGCCAGGTATGATCTGGCCAGCAGAGCCAGGTAGGGGAGGTTTTCTTCGTTGTCCCTCCACCACTGAAGTGGGCTGAAGCTCTTATTCTTTTTAAGTGACAACAAAGCCAAAATACACAAACCTGGGGTCAAGGGCAGTAGCAATGATACAAACATTTGGAACATCCTCCTCAATGAATGTGGTCTCTCTGGTCCACCTTGAAGCTATCTGCTCTTCCGCGGCTGCCTGAAATGAGTTGATAGGAGGACATTCAAAGGACCTATTCTGCGTTGATTTCTGTAAACCCTTTACAAGGCGAGGTAGTGTGGAGACCGTGACCAGTCTTCAAATCCAGGTAGTGCTTTCCCCCTTTTCGTGATGTCTGGGTCTGACAGGACTGCAATCACTGGCCACCGATTCTCCAGAAGGCGATTCACCATATAGTACATATTGTTCTGGCGGGTAGATACATCCTGAATTAGTTTGTTCTCATCAACACCCATGGACTTTTGTTTTCTCTTTAGTTTACTGCTGGCCAGCTCACTCTTCTTGAAGTGCTCTACAAGTGACCTAGCAGACCAAATTGTCTTATTTATTTGGGGATCTTTCTTTAGGACATGTGCTATCACTAACTGAAGTGTGTGGCCAGCGCACCGGTGTGAGGCAACTCCATGCCTCTCATTGAGATTCCAAAGAGCAGCCAAAATATTGGCAGCATTGTCATAAACAACAGCCAGGATATCCTTACTGAAGGAGATGTCCATCTTTTCCACTACCTTTTCTAACCAAGCAGCAATGTTTTCGGCCTCATGGCGCTCCTCCGGTGGCATGGTGGTAAGGATGTATGAAGTAAACGTCCATTTCCTATTAAGAAAATGGCAAATTATGCCAAAGTATGCCTCTGTGGCGACACTTTTTAGTTTGCATTTTTTATTTCAGCTCTTACTTTTTCAAGAGTAGCCTTATACTTTTCTTCCAATAAATTGGTGAAGTGGTGTCTGAAAGGGAACTGGTACCCTGGGTGAAAGGTTTTAATCATCTCTCTGAATCCAGCACCTTCGACAATTGCAATGGGCCTCATGTTAAGGATACTTTGTGTGAGTTCAGGTGCTCTTTCTGGTGTGCATTCCACTTTTTTGGGGAGAAGAAAAAACTGCAACACCAGTTTGCTTGAATCTGAAAAAATAGACATAAAGCAGTGAATACTTAAATATTATAACAATGATTTTGAAAAAGCACACAATATTTACTAATACAGTCACAGACTATGTTTAGCAGGCCAGTGTTTCCTCTAGTTTTTCTTTTAAGCAGCAGGAGCAGGACATCACCCTAAATACGATCTGCATGCTGTGCTGCGCCCAGTGTCTTCACAGAGACAGTGAGACCGAGAGCTTTCCGGAGCAGATATATAAACTGATGTCAAGTGTTACTGTTTATGAGTACATAAAGCAGTGGAACCAACGTAACATTACCTACAAGCACCAACACAATTTCATCTCTGATGTGCTGCTGTGGTACGCCCACTCGGCTTTACAGAGGCTACAGACGACCAACTTGCTTGACCTTTGTTTGAAATATGTCCATACTTTGGACTTTTTTGTCCGCTTTTTTAGCGGCTTCGTGGTGCACTCCTCTATCCCGCTCAGAACGCTGGGATTTGTTTACAGCTGACGGAATGCATGTGTTGACGTAATCACGTCATCGACACTCGACGTCGACGGTATGTTGTGCGTGGCGATGTATTTACGTCATCTGCGATGTCGACTAGTCGGGACAGCCCTAGTCGGAAGTCCATTCTTTACCGCCACAGGGTGTAAGCGTCGGTCACAGTTGGCCAACGTTGGAATTGTTGTATCTGGGCCTTAAGTTGGTAGTCAGAAACCCTAACGGAAGCACGTTTAAAATGATTTTCGGACCGGCCTATAGGCGATTCCTATTTGGACTGGCTGGACAAAATGGCGGATAAACGGACGGCGGAAGGCTGCAAATTTTTAGTAAAATGCCAATCTCTGGGTAAAAGTGACTTGGCTCAACAGCACAACTGCTCCCTGCTCTATACTGTATGAGGAGCAATATAGTATTTACAAGCAAAGATTAGCAAGGATTTGATCCTGAGTGACATCTTTCTTTGGCTCTATGTCCTGCTCTTCAACATGTGCTCAGTGTCATATTTGTCCTCAACAGCCAATTGCGGTGTGGTTCATGGCTGGTGAGGCTTTAAGATTAGTCAGATTTACAAATTTATGAGCCATGCACAGTGGCATATTTGCCACTAAACTAGCAGCCAGGCATAAAAAAGGTAAACAAACGAAGAAAAAAAGAATATCAGCACTTTTCAAACTCATATTTGGTCATAAAGAACTTTATTTCAAGCAGTTTTGAGCAGGGCTGTCCAAACCCGGTTCTCGAGGGCCGCCGTCCTGCATGTTTTACATGTCTCCTACTCCAACACACCTGATTCAAATGATTATAATCATTATCAGGCTTCTTCAGAGCTTACTGATGAGCTGATCATTCGAATCAGGTGTGTCGGATTAAGGAGACATATAAAACATGCATTTATTACGCCATGGTGCTAGCAGCATAGTAGCGATATTGGCAGGAGAAGGACTTACAATGGAGAGCAGTGTTAAAATGAGCATTTATTAGTCAACAATCCGTCCAAGTGAATTCACATCTCACTTTGACTAAAAGAACATAATGAGTTACATGTACAAGCTGGACAGGTTGGATACTACTAGGACTCTGACTTGCACCAAAATTCCGCATTTGCTATTCTTATTGACATTAAAGACCGAATCACCTCAAATGGGTAACTCATTGTACTTTTTCCCAAAAACATGTTATAGTCCAACAAATGAAAAATCCAATTCCTTTTTAGTTAAAAATAACTTACTTTACTTACTATTTGGTCCCATTTCAAATCCATATAGTAGCCTCATCCTAGCTTTGTGCTAAGCTAGTTCATCCCACAGGTCCGGGCACTCCCTTTCGTTTTATGCTAGGACAGCTTTCAGCTGGCTGTTAACAGGCAAACTGCTATGCAACTAATTCCGAGTGGCTTCTCGAATGTAGGGTGTACCAGCTTTAACGGATGTACACTCCCCACTTAGATAAGTCAGGCATAGGGAGAGGGGACGTGCTATCCAAACATTCCTTTCTGATGACAATTTACTCTGACGGTTCAGACTCAAATGGGAAAATTCTGATTCGCTGTTTGTTTGCAATGTTTCCTATCTTGCCAAAAGGGCATCTTTACATTTGGCACAGTGAATTGTGGGATGCGTGAAATAATGCAATAACGCAACCCCCGCGGGCACAGAGACACATACTCTGGCAGAGGCTTTTCAGCCCAAAAAAAATCAATAATAGTTGTTGTAGTAGAAGTATTATAGTTGTCAAGTTGACATTGTTATATTTGTATTTCGTTACATTGCTGCTTTATTTGGTGTGACTCTCTTGACTTTTGTTCTGAAACAGTTGTAGTAGAAGTATTTTATTTTTTTATACTGTTAAAGTTTGCATTGTAGCTATTTTAATAAAAAATATACATATATATATATATATATATATATATATATATATATATATATATATATATTAAAAAAAGCATAATATACAAACTCAAGGGGATCAAAAAATTCCAAGCAAAACGTATCGGTATCGTATCGGCCGATACTACCCTGTATTTACTTGGTATCGGATCGATACCAAAATTCCCAGTATCGCCTACCCCTAGTTAGCAGTACAATTAAGATTAGTACTACAGAGGAATATACAAAATGACTACAGAAAACGGGGTCCCTGATAGTGTAGTGGTACACACGCCTGAGTTGTGTGCGGGCAGCGTGGGATCGATTCCCGGTCAGTGACAGTGTCTATGTGTGCTCTGCGACTGGCTGGCGACCAGTTCGGGGTGTAGTCTGCCTTCGCCCATTGACGGCTGGGATAGGCTCCAGCAACTCCCCGCGACCCTATATAGGATAAGCGGTTTGGAAGATGACATGACATGACTACAGAAAACGACATTAGATTTTCTGTGGTACATTGCTTGATTCACATCAGAGGGGACAGGATAGAGGATCAATGGCGTCTTTCAGCATGTGCTCAGTCAGAGGCATCTGTTGAGTAGAGGTTAAAGATCGCGGCATGTCACCAATGAGCTTTCCGTAACTAGTATAAAGAAATGTCTTAAACATATGATTGAGCACCGGTCCTGAAGTAAGAAATTAACCCTACAAAACTTTGATTTCATTTAATTTAGTGATCAAGATTCATGTGTGACTTAAAATGTTCTTCCTAAGTTTAACAGCTTCCAAATATAGTTAAATTTCATTGAGGCATATTAAAATGGGATAAAGTTCTAAGAAGGATAAACAGCATGAAAATGGATTATTTAAATCTACATTTCATCTTCTATGACTATTTTAGGTCTCCGTCTGATTGACCTGTTACGGTTAGCAATATGTCAAATGTACTTTCCTTATCTTTGTTAGAACACACCTGCTACCTAGCGTAGTATACTGTGAGTGGTCCTAAATATCGACTTCCTCAAAAGAGCGAGCAGTCAATGGTCAGCAGAAGTGGTTCCAGTGCTAAATGTTTCATTAAAGGTGGGGTAAACACAAACGAAAAATACAACAGGAGCTCTTGAGCTCAGATATAGTATTAGGAGAAGAGATGAGAGGCTGAAAGATAACCGCATGGAGTTGTAGAGTTATTGATGCAACTCAAAGTACACCGATTGGAAAATGTTCCTCTGTGCTGGGAACATTTAAGCTCTAATGAAGCGCAAGAAGGAACCTCAAACAGTTACTAGCAGGAAACTGTCTTCCTGATACTTTATATAAAGTAACAAGTTGGATCATTTTCAAGTTTTTAATACTCTTAACATGAGTGGACCAGTGTGCATCCTTTAAGTAAATACTGCATATTTTTTTATCACATTATTTAAAATTCAAGTAAAACAACAAAGAAGTTAGGCACACACTGCAATGCTGTTACTGTACTTGTACTTTATATAGTACTGTTCCAGCAAAACTAAACACACAACAGGAACGATTACACACAGTGTGTTTTTGCCCAACTTGAAGGTTTCATGAGTGGGTTGCTGAGTTTGACTTTCCTTTAGCAGTAGTCGTTCTTGTGGAGTCGCAAAGTCACATAATCCTTCATATGGTTTGTGGTGGAAAACAATTTTCGGCAAATTGCTCTTCACGGCGACCATTTTTCGGCACATCTTACATGTATAATGTTTTTTGACTGACGTCAGTCTTGTTAAACCCCGAATAATATCCTGACTCGGGATGTACACAAAAATTGTGTTACCTTGACTGCTGCCTCAGATGACTGCATCCTGCTAGCTGATTTGCAGAATGAAGACATCACTTCCTCTTCCTTTGCCGTCCGTCTATGCACGCTGATTTGAAAATCCAAATCAGCATCAAAATTCTGTATTGCTTGTTCGAGCGATGGATGGATGGACCGTTCTGTCCCTGGAACGGAATGCCAATCTCTGTTGACATGCCAACACGCAACGCCGAAGTGCTGCATGTTGAGATCGAACTGCAACCGTCAGATGTGATGTTGGCCAGTTTGGGGCACTGGAAAGTAGCGCCCCACCTTGGTCCTACCTATTACATTGAAGAGGAGCTCCCGCCCATGTCAAAGAGTCAATCCCTTTGAAATAACTTTATTCTTCATTGACTATATACTGTACCTGCTAATCTAAAACAGATGTACATATACTGTGAAATATGTTCATTTTATCATCGATATATGTTTTAAAAACCTTTTGACTAAAGGAAAGGTAATGTGGTCACCATGTGTGCTGGGTCAGCGCCCTGGCACCCTCTATCGATCAGACGCCAATGATATAATTGTGTTTTTTTGCCATCCGGCAGAAAACATAATCACATCCCCACAATTGTTGCGTTTGGGGATTTTATTAAACCACCCTAGAGATGTCAGTCTATTGCTTGTTGCAGGCAGCTAGAAAAACAGTGAATGAGATATTTATTAAAATTGAGATGAGGATATCAGATCTAAAATAGTACGTAACAAGATCTGACAGGTTCCAATTTCACCTTTTGAATGACCCCTAGGGCGATTCTCAAAAGAGAAAAAAAAAAACTAGTCTTGTGTTTTTGTAATTTGGTTTTACATTACATTTCAATGAACATTTCTCCATTCAGGCAATTTTGAGCCATATTTAGGACACCGATTATAAGAATGATGACAAAAGAAAGATGAGAAAATCACAATGATGACAAAAGCTTCAGGAGCAACTGTGGCTTAGGACATTAGTCAAGGATAATTCAAGTCTATGGGGATTTGCTATATAGCCAGACCGCCCAATTCTTTCTATTTCCATATTTTAGGTAAGCATTTAAAAAAAAAACAATTTAAATGTAAGCTTTTATCACTTGAGCTGTGATATGGCATCATAAGGCATACTTTTTTTCAATTGTTATGTGTTTGATTAGGTAATAATTCAGTTTTACTTTTGGTGAATATCTGGATAAAAGCACAGAAGTAGTCATTTCTCTTTATTTTCATATCTAAATAGTCCACTCCTATCTAAATAGTCCACTGTATTGTAACTAAGTGGAACAATGACCTCGCAGATCCAATAGATGGAGCAATGGAGGGAAAAAAGATTGCTGTTTTTTTGCAGTAGACACTCATTTTGTAATTTTTATTAATGCCCTTTACAGGACTGGAGTTGAAGAGCATAATCTGGAATCTTATGCTTTTTTATTTATTTATTTTAACCGACAGACAGAGTTACATGATTAGGCTTTTTAGCCTTGGTAGTGGTCTGCACAGTACAGAACACTAATTCTGGTCTGATCTCTTAAAACAGCCTAGGTGTTATTATATTTTCCATCCTGAAAGTGCTAAGACTAGCCATAACCTTAAAGTCAAACTTCAAATGGCCGTGTTTTTTTTCCGGCCTTCATCAGGTACACAAGCCTTAGTCAAAATTTAGCTCTTATAAGATTATACTTACGATGAGATTACATCTATTGTGTGCTGGTGTAAGCACCTTCTGTGGCAGATTATGAATTAGGGATTTATAATGGGCGCTGGCAAGGAGCTGCATGTGCTAGTGATGTGTAATAAGGGCAGTGCCGAGGTGAGTCAGCAGCAACTGGCCTGATTACAGCAGCTGGAGAAAGGCCTTGGCCCACCCATAATAAAAATTAGAGGGGATGGACACAAAGGCAACACTTGGGATATGAACCATACATGCAACGAGTAATGCAAGGCACATAGAATACCGGTATATGATGTTGAAGTAAAAACACAATAGCCATGGGAATTTAAGAACATTTTATATATATTTTTTTCTTTTTAGCAAAAATGTTTTCACACATGTTTTTTCTTGTTGTTTTCTTGAGTCGCAGAATCATGACTAAGCCAAGTCACGCACACAATTTTATTCTTAGCAGCGTGAAAAGGGATGTTACAAGTTGACACAAATACAACTAGTAAGTTAAATTGTCCATTCACAAAATACAAATGCATCTTTTATCAACAATGGTGTTACTTCTTGGGATACTGTAGTCGTATTTGTCTTTTTGGTTACCCCAACTCAGTGGAGGCAAGAGGTACTGTAACAGGGCAACATAAGGTGACCAATTTGATAATATTGGCCTGGGGGAACAGAAGACAGTGTCTGTCAGTAAGGATTTGTATTTATTTGTCTCTATCATTTAGGTGATTTTTTTTAAAACTGATATTTTAAGAACAAGTAGTTTCCAACTTGTTTTGCAGTTGTGGAAAATCACATTTCACCGAGCCAGCTAGAAACGACCAAGTTAGTACACCACAGTAAAGCACCTTCACTGTTTGCTTGCAATGAAAATAAAAACACCACCAAATGATGTCCCCACGTTTACATTCCATCCAGTTATTTGTACAAAATATGCCAATATACAGAATGCTACACCTAGGGATCAAAACAATAAAACAAATTTATAAACAGAATCAGATGCAGCAAAAACTGACAGAATATTAAGAAAGGCATCAAAATTGGGAGTGGGTATATCTCAGTTAGGCTGTAATTTTGAATAACCACAAATGAAAAATAAGTGTAATTTACAGCTCTCAATGAAAGAGGGTGAATGATGAACAGCTCATTGGATGACTCGAATCAAGCAATGCAAAACGCAACAACCGTTTCTTGGCCTTTCTGTTCCATGCCATCTGGTTTAATAGTTTTGAGAAGCTTTGCCCATAATATTCAATGCTTCTCCTTTTGCTCCAAGTATTGTTATACAGGGCTAATTTTTAATGTAGCCAGACTGCAATATCCTCATTTGAGGCATTATAAAAAATAAACCATGAAAAATGATGTTGCTTAGATTCATCTGACCTTTGTCACCACCTTTAACTGTGGAACGAAAAGCAAATGAGAGTGAACATAGTTTGGATAAAAATGATTTGATCTGCTTTGTGCTACATTTCTTCACAAACAAGTTAATATCTGTCCTACTTTGACCCATTTATGGCCTTCTCTATTTGAGTGCAGTTTCAGTTTGATTGCTTTTCTGTAACTAACCACAAAGCATACATTTACGCAAAGTAGAAAGCAAGGCAAATTTGATCCGTTTCAATCCTTCTCTTGATCTTGAAAATAGGGCCACATGGTTAATATTGTGCTTGGTCTATTATGTGACTGTAATGAGCAACGGGTGAACATATGATATGAAATGGCTCTATGAAGGCTACCTTTTGTGACGCTTTGATTCTGCTGGATAACCGAGATTCACATCTGTCACTCGATGTACCACTCAAAATAATAAATAGTATAAATGATAGAAAACCTTGATAAAAGTAACATTTAAATCACTCTCCCTCCTCAATTGTGATGCTGTGGTCCTCCGATCAACTGTGGCAGTAGACTTATTTCACGCAGTGGGTCACACAAAAGTACATTCCATTCACCATAGCTGCGGCAAATCCACTTGGCAGTCAATTCATTTGATAAAGACCCAGTAAATCCACTCAGAATTTCTCCTCTTTTCCCTCTTTGCTTGTGATACTCTCATGTGCCAAGTTGAGGGAACGTATTCCAGGCCATTGCTGTGCAATCCAAGACTCAAGAAAGGTGAAATATTTTATATGTACAGTCAGACTGTCTGAGTTCAGTGCTTTCTTGAAAAATGACATGGTTGAACTTGTAATAACCAAACCTGGTCCTATGTGGAACACCTCTCCCTTTTGATCATGAATTTCTTTAGTCTATGATTTAGATAAAGTAGATAGTATATTTTGGCCCAGTGCAATTCGCCCAATAGTACTCAAACTGTGCTCTCCATCACCCATTCTGAGCTCTCCAAACTAGGCTTATCATCCTCATTGTCATCAAACTGTAGTAGCATGCCATTGACTGACAAACTGCGTTTAGTCCAAATGTTACTGATCCTGCGAGGATAGCTGCCACGGCACTGCGTCGACCCCACGTGACCCATGTCAAACGAATGGCTCCTTTTGGGTTTACCTTCCTGGGGCAGCCCTAGAAGACGGCCCAGCATGGTGGTGGACTCTGCTCTTCCAAGGAGAGGTTCTTTGTCGGATAGGGGCGCGACAGCTCCTGTAGTCATGCTATTGGAAGCGGTGGAGGGGCCAGCGACACCTTGACGCTCCCTTGATATCCCTCGCAGCTCCATTGTCGTGAAGGCTCCCAAAAGGTGGTCCAAGTTTGGTTGTGGTTTATGACTGTGCCTGTGCCTGCGATACTTGCTGCTGGGCAGGGTGCTGCATTCAGCTCCCTGCATACTGTAGCAGTCACCAACCCTTCTTCCCGTTTGACTATCCAGTGAGTTGGAGGAGGATGATGATGAGGAGATACTGCTCTGAAGGGATCCGCATTTAAACTCGACCATTTCCTCGCGCATGACCACCACGGCCGATTTGACTTGCGGCGGTGCGCCGTTGAACCTGTTCATGCCTCCATTGGTTTGTGAGTAAGTATTGCTTACACTGGGTAACTTTATAGTCTGGATACTACTGGTCACCTTATAGCGCACCATGAGGATGATGATGAACACCAGTAGCGTGGCCACAATGATACCGCCAATGACTAAGATCATGGTGCCACCCAAGAAACCACTGTGAAGAGACTGGCATTGGGGATAGTCGTCAGTGGTCATGAATTGGACACAACCTACAATGTTGGTGGCTGTGAGCGTGGTGGCACTGTCATCCCAGATGGCCAACACACACAGATCGTACTGCATCCCTGGGACAAGATTGGTGACTACGAAGGCTCTGTTAGTCATGGGAATCATCCTATAAACACACAGATAAGAAAAAAAGACATTGTTAAACGGTGCACAATGTAAATACTGTCGTAACCGATGAGTCTAATTGTTTAATTGTAGAATGCCTTACACAAGAATCTTGGTTGGATACTGTGTTTGGCAGGATTTGCATACATTCAATTTAATGGGCAATAAATGCACACCCACTAAAACGTTTAAATATAAGCGAATAAATAGGCTTTTGTGCTATTAAAATAGAATAGTAATTCTTCATGATGCAATGTGACTGGCAGAAATGCTGTTGGAATTTTTCAGATTTATTAATCAATTCAATATCAGTCCAGGATGTAAATTGAAGTATGCATGGGCTTTGTTACACGTTGACATGATGCGAAATCATGATGGGGGTCCAACAGGTCACTCTTTCTGAGTAGTTCAAAGGGTCAAATAATGTGAACACAAAGTGACTTGGTATTTTTCAGTTCACAGCCATCCTATGACTTTGTATTACCATCAGATGAGACAATGTGACCATCTATAGTCAATAAGACAAGTTTGACTGATGACCATTGGGTACAGCAGTGATAAATTGCAGGTTAATACGCTCACCAATGTCAACAAAGGATGGCACCCTGTTTTTGAATGCTGACTGGACCTTCTATTGAAAGATGTTTTTGAGAAAATTAGGTTAGTGAAACTGCAGTTATAATATGAAGATAAAAAACACATGGTAAATTCTGTCAAGGCTGTCACAGCCACTGAGTTGGTGAACTTGAACTTAATTAAAGGATTTGACCTTGGCGGATATGGAGAAACATTTATTGCCTACACTACCAAGATTAAGACAGTTGATTTTTTGATACATTTAAATAGTAAAAAATATTCAACAATTACAAAAAATGGTGTCAATGTAGCGCTCAGTGTGAAAAAGGAAACCTCCGCTCTATTTATATGTGGCAAAAGCAACCTTTTGAGGTTGCGTGTAGCTTTCAAAACAGTGAGCTACAATGCTGTACGTTTCCCATTGTTGTGAGTTTTATGGACTACGCAGTTGTTGGATGTTAAACATCATAGAAAGGTTTACGGTTGTTCAAAATTATATGAACTGTCAGTTTCTCCAAAAACATCTTAAGTACTTAGTTTGATTGAATAAAATGTGGTAAATATTTCCCCCTCTTCTTCTCAAAACGAATCAATTTATATATATATGTATACATATATATATATATATATATATATATATATATATATATATATATGTATACATATATACATATATATATATATATATATATATACATATATACATATATATATATATATATATATATATGTATACATATATACATATATATATATATATATATATATATGTATACATATATACATATATATATACATATATACATATATATATATATATATATATATATATATATATATATATATATATATATATATGTATACATATATATATATGTATACATATATACATATATATATATATATATATATATGTATACATATATATATATATATATATATATATATATATATATATACATATATATATATATATATATACATATATATATATATTCGTTTGAATCATGTGCAACTGATGTACATATTCCAAATAATTAAGTTGAAAGGACCTTTTCCCCAAGTGGTGTGCTTTTACAAATTAAACATTTTTCATGTCATGGTCTGCATTCTCAAAGTACTAAGACCCATTTCAGTCAATCGTGGAGACGGGAGAATTTCCCAGAGCGGCAACCGTCCAGGTAATGAGCAGTGCCTAATTTCCTCCAAACACATTGCTTAGAATTGAGGCCAAAGGCCCGCCGCACACTGAGAAACACAGCCAAACGTGACTGAATTGTTGCGCAGTGTGCAAGGCTCTGCAACTAGTTTTCATGTGTGGAAAGCCTCTTTCACCAAAATGCTCAAGTGCAGTTAATAATCAGGCCATTGCCTCTTAAAGTGGAAGTCAAGAATCTTCTTTACAATCATATGTTGTATGTGGCCCCACTAGTTTAAACATAGTAGTCTGATTAATACTGCGTTTGTGGAATATGAATTAAGCAGCAAAATCCACCTGTTTTTATCCATCCATTTTGTCACTCGCTGTCGACTGAAAATGACATCACAGTTGCTCAGAGCTCAGGTAATAACCAATCACGGCTCAGCTTCAGAAAATAGGTGAGCTGTGATTGGTCGTTACCTGAGCCCTGAGCAACTGTGATATTTTAAAAAGGGGTGTATTTTTCTGCCTAATTCATATTCCACAAAAGCAATATTAATTAGAATTTTGTGATTAGACTAGTGGGGTCACATAGAACATATTAAAAAGAAAAGTTTTGACTTAGCTTCCCCTTTAAATATTCACACTCTGATCTTCGCTTCTTGCATGTTTCCCCTGCTGTAGTGGCCATGGCAATCTGCTTCCTCTGTGACAATTACGTTTGGCTCAATAAAAAAATAATACAGAACAGTATATGTGAAGCCTCAAAATGTTGTTTCCCGAGAATAATACCAGGGGTCACAGTTCTTTTGCTGCAGTAAGTTGGCATAAGTGCAACAGTCAATTTTCAGGTGTGCGTGTGTGAGTGGCCGACTGTAATTTGTCTGTGATTGTCCAGTTCAGCAGCATTCAGTTGTGTCGCTCGGTGTACAGCAGGCCGAAGAGTTTAATCTTAGTTCCATGTTTTTCACATTCTGAAAGTCCCTGAGGTATTTTTACAAACTGCTTTGGGGCTTTCATGAGGTTCCCTTCGAGCCACTGGGCCATAAAGCCCAGATCAGTTGAGGGTTGCAATTAAATGTTATCTAGAACTTTCTCCCGTCTTCCCCAAGGATCTCTGCAGCTCAAACAGAGTGACTGTTGAGAGAGCTGACAAAGAAACAGTATTTGGCAAGTAATTACTACCCCGCTCAAGAAACAGTTTTGTCTTAAACCGTTGCCATGTTTAAATTATACAGACTGCTGTTGAAAATTGTATCGTAATTTGCTCAGATCTGTGTTTTGCTGAAATCTTGTGTTTTAGCTCTCCAAGCAGTGATTTTGACATCAGATTTTGGTTTACACTCTGATGGGATATTTTCTGAACCTAATTTATATTAAAACTGTCACAGTAAAATGTTTAATCTATCAATATACTTGTTAAAAATTACATTTTAACAAGCGCAAGAATGGTCTATAAATAGGCAATTTTGCTGTTCATCTATCGCTATTCTTAGCTTTGATCCTTCTGAACTGCCTCTACCAAACACATAATATTACACAGCAGTTCATTATTCATCATTAATTGCCTTTTTCCATAATAAGGAAGACACTACTTTTCCTCATGCATGAGGGAGCTCATGCAATCGTTTCCTTCCCCCACAAGCCTATAATTGATATTCAGTCTTATCATTGCAAGCATACATGCGTCTAGCCCATTTTTGGGAATGCTGAAGTAAATTAGAGCACCCCCAAAATTTGGGAGATCTTGAAATTTACTCCGTTTTTTTTTTTTTTCAAAATCAAACATTATTTGTAAAACACCTTTCATACGTAAAAATGAAACAGAGTGCTTCACAAACAACCAAACAACAAAACAAAACAGCAATAGGACAGATGTGAAAGAGACCCATCCCTTCTACTCCATATAAAGACAACCGCAGCCACACATACACGCACTGTACAAACATACACAAATTCATATATCGTCGCAGTCCTGTGAAAAACACTTATCTCCAATTTTGGAAACTTTTGAAATTTTCACTTTAATGCGATGTCTGTAACGCTTAAACATGATTCATGTAAAAATAAGATTTTCTTATGGTTTTATATGTGTATATATATATATATATATATATATATATATATATACACACTTTACCTTTCTCTTGTGGTTCTTTGTGTTTATATTAAAAAAGTGTTGACATATTTGTTTTGAAATCATGACAGGGGTCATGTTTGGTTTTATTAAACTATTTAGTCTAATTCATGTCAAAATGGAAATTACATTTCATTTTAGTTTACATTTTTGTGGAGATTTTGTTTTGGATATTACAGTTTTATCCCATGTGCCTGACCAAGGTAAAGAAATGGACCTATGACTAAAAATATTTGTATTTGAGTAACCCTGCCCTAAGTCAGCCAACCAAGAGTCCAAGAATGGATGCATATTGGAGAGATGCACACTCCAAAGTGGTAGTTTACAGAACGACACAAGAAATGTTAGGTTGTACGGTCATTTGACGAAGCTGACTTGATTTTAAAAAAATAAATAAAAGTTAAATAAGCTATTATGTAATTCTGAGAACATCTACTATGCAGATCTCAGAAGTCGAAACTTACCATTCCTATGTGCAAACAAACAAATAATGATGATATCATAAATATTTTCTATATATTGCATTAATATACTTTTCATCTTAACGGACCCTCTGCTTGGCTATGCGATGGATAACGTATTAATTCATGTTAAAGCGGAAGTCAACCCAAACATATTTTTTTCAAGTATGTTCCCAGCAGGCCCACTAGTTGAATCACGGCTCAGATTCAGAAAACAAGTCAGCCGTGATTGGTCGTTCTGAACAGTTGTGATGTCATTTTCAGTCGACAGAAGACAAAATGGCCGCCCCCGGAGATGGCTAAAAACTAGTGCATTTTGCTGCTTAATTTATATTCCACAAAAGCCAAATTAATCAGAATCCCATGTTTCAACTAGTGGGCCTGCTGGGAACCTATTCTTGAAAAAAATATGTTTGGGTTGACTTCCGCTTTGAATGTTACTCTAACACTGGAGCTGATGATTAATGACTGTTAGAGGAGCGGTTGCTGTTCAGCCACCACGCTCGCCAGCCAACTCCAGCTGCGGCTCTACGAAGATAATTTTGTACCAGGGGAAGATGTGATGAGGCCAACAAATATGTGCACGATCAGTTCACTGGTCGAGTCCAAGTCTTATGTCACCAACTCACACACGGTACTTACAGACTCACTTGCAAACTCCCAAGTTAATCTACCACGCATGGCGTCTCATCATCCGTGGACCATTTTCAAACTCCCCGTAACTGCGGAACAGATGGGAATTGCCCGTAACAAAATGTGGTCGAATGGGAACACTTGGCATCTCTGGCTGTGGCAAGACCTCAAGAGCGATTCACATCAGCCATCCCAAGAATATTGCTGAACTGAAACTGTTTTGTAAAGAGGAATGATCCAATTTTCCTCCTGGCCATTGGGCAGGTCTGATATGCAACTACAGGGAACATTTGGTTGAGGTTATTGCTGGTAAAGGAGGATAAACCATTATTTATTCTGTTCTTGGAGCCAATCTTTGAAGTGAACGATGATAGCCAGGTCCTGATTGGGAGCCTTTTTTTTTTTTTTTATCTGCTACTACTAAAGCTGTATGTGACTACTGAAGAGGTATGGCAGCATCCGCGTGTCCACACTTCACAGAAGAGGGAGGTTACAGACACAGCATAATGAGCACAGAGTTTGGAATGAGCGATCGACAAGAGAGCAAGAGTGTATTGCTCTATAGTGAAAGACTACACACAGCTAAGGTGACACAATGATTGTCAAAAAATGAAGTGAAATTTGGACATATTTAAAAGTTAATAGTTCGAGGGCAGAGTACAGAGTTTGCAAAATCAAAATTTCATATCAGGCAGGCTCTACAAACAAGCTACATACAGTAACGCATATGCGTAATGTGCACGTCCCTCATACAAGACATCTGCCTTATGTTTGAGTGAATCACTCAATACTGTACATCCACGATTACACTTTTTTTTAATGTTGCATGTGCATTTATCTTGACTTACCCATTTGTCAAAATTCAATTCCGCTTGTGAATTGTTGAAGGTGCGTTTGTGAATCAGTGGGCATGCACATTTATATTTGAGACAAACGTCGGGCAGTTTTCAAGATATTCACGCACATAAGTTCAGGAAATTCACATGTGGAAAGGCTGTCTCTCTTACATCTGCTAGGAGGCAGTGTTGCTGGCTTTGGTGAACGGGAAATAAGTCATCTCCTGTTTTTCATTTAAAATTGGAAATTTATAAAAGGAAAACAAGCCTTTGTGTGATCTTCTATTGTGTGTTTATTTAACATAAGTAGGGAAAGAAAATACAACTGAAATTTATATTTCCCGACCTTGCTTTGCCTTGAACCTGCTGTTAAAAGAAGGACTTCTGGGTAGCAGCTGAATGGCTCAGTGAGTAAGACCATTGACTTCGACACAGGGGGCAAGGGTTCAACTCAGTCAGATCATAACCAAGAGGGCTTTAGGTAGCAGGTAAGAAGTCCGACAACAATCAGCCACCACCTCTACATGGATGACATCAAGCTGTGTGACAAGAATGAGCGTGACATTGAATCCCTGGTTCACCTCACAAGGATATACATCAGTGACATTGGAATGTCATTCAGACTATGTCATTGTGGTTGAATGATATATTGGCGAGGAAAAATGATCACAACCGAAGGAACTGCACTACCTGAAGGCAGAATAACAGCTGCAGGACAGTTAAAAAACCTTGGAATTCCACAGGCAAATAGCATCCATGAAGAGGATGGGGCAGCCACAGTCAAATGCCTAATGACTGTGTGGCAGGTCCTAACTAGTCAGCTGAACAGCAAGAATAAAAGCCAGGCCATTATCACCTATACCCTGCCGGCATAATACCCTGGCCTTTGGAAGAGTTGCAAGCCACTGATAAGACGAAAAAGGTTCCACCCCAAGTCCAGCATCCTGTACACAAAGCAGGAAGAGGGGGGCGTGAGCTAGTAGGAATCCCAAACACTATCCAAGAGGAATCAACAGGCCTCCAAAAATGCATCAAGTTGATGGCCCTGTAGGGACGACCTGTTTAGTGAATGCCTCAGGCAACAGAAGCCCAGTAAGGAGAAGGAGCCAGCTGGACTCTCATGGAAAGACAAGCCCTTGCATGGGATGTACCCCGGACAAATGGAAGAAGTGGCTGTCATCGAGAAAACTTTCCCAGTGGCTGGGAAAGGCTCGACTGAAAGACAGCACGGAGACATTAATCATGGCATCACAAGAACAGGTCCTAAACACAAGATCAACAGAGTCCGGCCGGGGTCTACCACATCAGACAGGACCCCAGGTGCAGGCTGTGCAAAGAAGCGGCAGCGACAGTGCAGCATATCACCGCAGAGTCTAAGATGTAGGCAGGTAAGCCATACATGGAATGGCATAACCAGGTAGCAGGAATAGTGTATCTGAACATCTGTGTCACATGGGATCAGCTATCAGGTTTGTACTCTCTCATAACTATGTAAAACAGTTACCCGTTTAGGGTATTGTATGTAGTTTACATACATTTTTTACCCAAAATATATATTTTTATTAGGGCTGTCAGTTTAGCGTGCTATTCTCTGCGTTAATCCAACCCCCTTGTGATGGCGTCAATTTTTTTATCGCGTGATTAAGGCTTCCATAGCAACCAGCAGCTTCATTGATCAAGGCTGCTAGTCACCACGATCTATACATGTATATTTGAAAGAAAAAAAAAAGGTTTAGAGTAGAAGAGGCATTACATCTGCTTCAAAATATTGACGATGAGGATGAATTGCTCGGCTGACACATGCGCGGCTGAGTCCGCCTGCCCCGCGGTGATAGTCGTGACGTACGTTGTTGAAAGTGTAACGCTCAAAAGTTGTTCTTCCTTATCTTCGGAGGCCGTGGTATGGCGGCTTACAATATAGGTATGACTTTATTTATTTCCTCTGGCGTCTTCCTTGCTAAAGAGAATCGACACGGCAGGACAGTGTTTTGTTGCGAACAGCAGCGCTCCCCAATTTACCTCTCTCTCTCTCTCCCTCTCCCTCTCTCTCACTCTCTCTCTCAGGAAATGCGCCGTTCCAAACCAAATCAAAAAGGAATAAATACTTAAGCACAATATACGTAAATAAATATATACTCACAAAATAATATTGCAGAATTTTTGAAAAATAATAAATACAAAATAATATGTATTTTTATAACAGCACGACACACACACGCAGCGCGATAGCCGCATGGGACAATCTCAGCAGTACACCAACTGTTTGTCATTCATTTATCTGACACAATTTACATTAAAATATACCGATAACGCGGCACGGTGGTCAACTGCTTAGCACGTTCGCCTCACAGTTCAGAGGTCGTGGGTTCGATCCCGGCTCCGGCCTCCCTTTGTGGACTTTGCATGTTCTCCCCGTGCCTGCGTGGGTTTTCTCCGGTTTCCTCCCACATACCAAAAACATGCATGGTAAGTTGATTGGACACTCTAAATTGCCCCTAGGTGTGATTGTGAGTGCGGATGTTCGTCTCTGTGTGCCCTGCGATTGGCTGGCAACCAATTCAGGGTGTCCCCCGCCTACTGCCCAAAGACAGCTGGGATAGGGTCCAGAACGCCCCGCGACCCTTGTGAGGATAAGCGGTATCGATAATGGATGGATATACCCACAACAGAATACATTTATTAGACACTCGAGCAGCGAGTAACAATCTTTTTAGTCGTTCTAAAACCAAGCGGAGCTTGAACAACAAATCGCCCGATTGTGAATGTGCGCGTGCATGTGTGGGCGTGTATGTGTGTGTGTTTGAAAGGGCTAGGTGGTTGTTTGCGTGAGTTGAATCCAATGCTTGTTTTTTCAATTGAAGAGGAAGTCAACCCAAACATATTTTTTTCCAGAAGATGTTCTATGCAGGCCCCCTAGTTAAAACAAGGCATTTTGGTTAATATTTAGATTGTGGAATATGAGTAAAATTGTAAAATCCATAAATTTTTCACCATCTCAGGGTCGGCCATTTTATCACTTCTGTCGACTGAAAATGACATCACAGATGGAGCATATTCTTAAAAAATAATTTGTTTGGGTTGACTTTTCGTTAATAAAGTATTTGCATAAGAAAATCAATCCTCTTATTCGTGTTAAGGGTATTAAAACTCAAGAAAATAATGTCACAGAAAAATCAAGGGATTTTTTTTTCCAATAAATAAAATATGCGATTAACTACGAGGTAACTATGAAAAATGCGATTAACTACAACTAAATATTTTAATCGCTTGACAGCACTAATTTTTATTATAAATGTAATTGTTAACTTGTGTGGCTAGTTAAGTTGTTTTGTTCAGATGGCTAATTGTTAGCCCCTTCGATTTAAGTTGAAAATATGTGCTGCCACCAACCATCATCTGGTGTGACCATTGCAGAAAACTTTCCTTGATAAATGTATGTCCTTAATTGGCTATTATATGTGTTTTTATGATAAATGAACTCTGCTGGGTCCATGAAGTTGAGAATGAATTGAGACTTACACTTTTTTTCTGTCTGAAAGAGGGGACTCAGTGCTTTAAAACGAACCCCCATGTGCCCTTCTCCGTCTCCAGGAAGTGGTGTAAAGTTGGGTTAAAAAGTTGTCCAAATTTGCAAAAATAGCTCTTTCGCAAACGCTGCATTAGACAAAATCTACAATTACGCTTTTTTTTTTTTTACGCATAAAACTGACTGTTTGGGGATTATCTCATTAAAGTAACCCTTTACAGCACACAGATGAATGGACAGCACTTGATGGTGCACCAGAAGGTAGTGTTTCAAAATAAACATAAAAAAGATGGGGGGGAAAAAAAGATTGAAAATGAATGTCTGAATTCTTTTTTTTACAGCATATAATCTAATGGTGGTAAATTTACATTATGCATTTATTACACAATTATAATTTATGATCTATTCTAACAGATGCCACTGTCAAGCAAAGAGAAAAACGCTTGCCACAGGCAGCGTGTTAATCTAGATCCTGGAGCAAGAGCAGAGGACATTCAAGGAGGATAGAAAGGTATCAAACAAATACAAAAAACAATGTTCTAAATTGCCCAAAGACAAATGGGATAGGCTCCAGCACGCTCCGCGTACAGATAATGGATGGATGGATGGATGGATGTTCTAAATTCTTGAGAAATATTTTTTTTCTTCAAAATCTTTATCTGTTATCATTAATCTCCAGCACAAAATGAAATGATGCCATCGTGTTACTTTTTCACGTACCAGCGACACACTAAGACATCATCATCAAAAACAGAAAACATCAGCTTTACACTGTTTTTTTAAATGGTTCTAAAGATTAATTACATCTTTGTATGTATATTTGGTTAATTTAAAAATGTTCATGTTTTTTAAGCCTTTATTGTTTTATTGAAAAAGTGTTACATTTTAAACTTCAATCAACATTGATTTTTCCTGTTTCAGTAAGTGTACATTAAAAAAATATTGTTTCATTTAAAATTAATGAAATGTTTCTAGACCAGTGAACATTCAATTAACTTGTGAACTATTTTTGCTCAGAATTTATTATGATGATCTTTTTCAGTGGGCTAGTAAGGATATCTTTGTCATTTGGGGGGACCACTCATCATATGGTCCGACCAATAATAGCAATAGCTATATTCAATTCAGAATAATATATCCCTTGTTTTGGTGAAACATTAATCTCTGGTGTACTTTGCTAAGGTGAATGGTTTTCTTAAAAGCTTTTTATCTTTTTATAATCTAATTTAAAGAAAAAATAAGCATGTGAAATACATACAAGAGGGGAATTGCAATATTGTAGAGCAAAGTGTAAGTTTCATTTCTTACAAAAACTAAAAGAAATATAAATGATTTGTTTCCTGACACTTCAAATTACAGAAAATATGTAAAATACAAGGTAAATACATTAAGGAAATTAATTTTAAGGTAAACCACAGTCGCACCACATGACATTGCAGAGCAAATGGATTAACAAAAAAAAAAAAAAACTTAACATCACACTTCAGGTGCAAAATTATATTTCTGCGTCAACATACATTCATAATGTTAGAAAAGCAATTTTTTTAAATTGTAAACTTAACCTGTTTACAATACTTATTCGTCAATGAGAGTGAGGGATTGGAGATTTCGTGGAATACAACTCAAAAAGTTATTTAAAAAAATGCTGAAAAACATTCAAATCATTTTCCATGAAAAAGAGGAAAAAGCCCCCCCCCCAAAAAAAACTCCTAGTGTCAGTTTAACTACATTTAATATAGTACTGATGTTTATCATACAATTACCTGGCCATTCTACTCAAATGTCTTTTGAAAAAAAAGGAAACTGGCCAAAGAGGGGAAAAAACAGAAATATTTGAATTGGGGAAAAATAATGAAGAAAAATAGCTTGAAGAAATTGGTAGCCTCAAGTACCAATCCAGCAAACAATTTGCCAGAGATTGAAAATGATTTTATTCCAGGGTAATAGCTACATTCATTTCATTTTGCCACTTTGACAACAGAGGCTACTTGGATATCATCTAATTGTAAGAATAATTCTTACCTGTAAATGAGAACTTCATCCTCAGAGCAATTGTACTGAAGCTGATACATTTTGACCTTTGGTGTTGATTTGCCTACAGTCCACTTAATTAGGGCTGAAGCTGAGGACACTTCTGAGACGGATACCACATTCTCAGGCAGCGTTTTAGGCTCCCCTTTACTGATCTTGGTTGAGCTCGTTATGTCTGAAAGACCAGACTTGGACTGGGTGGTACGGTTTGTACCATTTGTCAGGTGAGGGAGCTGAATGATTGACAGCTCTATGGAGGCTGTGGATTCTCCAGCAGCATTTGCAGCTATGCATGTAAAGGTTCCATAATCCTTGGATGTTGTGATTGTAATATCAAGGGTGCCATTTTCATATAAAGTTGCTCGAGAAGAATTGCTGATCAGTCGGTCATCAGGGGCAACCCAGTGCACAGTTGGCATTGGATCACCCACCGCCTTGCAGCGGAGACTAGCAGTTTGGCCTTCAAGTACTAGCAATTTGTTTGTATGCTGTGTGATGAGGGGAGGCTCACAAATAAATTCCTCCTCATGGACAGACCAAAAGTAGCGCCCCTTTACACTTGTAGGAGAAGCACAGGTTTCCATGTCATCCTCTCGCTCGAGCCTCCGAAGCCAAAGTACCTCACAGTTGCAGTGTAATGGGTTTCCACCAAAGCTAAGAGATAGTGGAGGTATGTACGGAGTACTCATGCCAATGCTAGTTTGGGAACGTGCAAAGATAGGGTCCGGTGGGAGCTTCTGCAGACGGTTGGAGGTAAGGTCCAAACGAGCCAGTTTTTCCAGGTCTGTAAAAGTCCCCTCAGCAATGAATGAGATAAGATTATGGTCCAGACTCATCTGATGGAGGTTGACCATCTTGCGGATGGCGTCCCAAGGCACACTGCGTAGGTTGTTATATGACAAGTCCAGATCTTCCAGTGTCAGCATCAGGTCATCAAAGGCCGCTTTGGAGATGCGACTCAGCTGATTGTTGTTGAGAATCAGATGCTGCAGGTTGATCAGACCTCGGAGGTCATCTGGCCCCAGCTCAGTCAATCTGTTGGTGTCAAGGTGAAGGGATCTCAGGGTCTCCAGGTCGATGAAGGAGAAAGGCTGGATAGTGCTGATAGTGTTGCGGGACAAGGTGAGGTCTACTAGACCTGTCATGTTGGCAAAATCTTGAGTGGTTATCTTGAGGATAAAGTTGCCGCCCAGCCGAAGCTCCACAGTGTGCCGATCAATGTCCGGCGGGACAAAGAGGAGGCCTTTGGAGGGGCAAAGCGTCCCCAGAGATTCAGAGAGGTTCTGGCACACACAGTATTTGGGACATGCATGGACCGTTGTAAGTGTGATTCCCAGCAGCAGGAGACTGACGACCACTTTGTCCATGTTAGTTCAGACAAAGGAGACCTGCAGAAATGACAGTGGAAAATGTATTAATTTGGATAATCTGATAGCTGTACAGTAGAATGGATATTTAAAATTCTGTTTACAGTAGTTCTGTTCAAACAACAACAACAACAGCAACAACAACAACAGCAACAACAACAAATCCCTAACAATACTTCACATAAAAATGTAGGCAAACAGTTGCGCATCTGGGTTTGTGTATAGAAACACCAATTCACAAACTAACAAGCTTAGCCTATGTAGACAAACACAATTGCTTTAATGAGCTAATCACATTATCATATTTTTTTTTCTCATTAACAAGCTTGATTCAAAGATTTGCATGCACTGGAATTTGCAATGCAATGGAGGAGTAAGAAATCACATGAGGATAGTTTAAATGAATCTGAGGCCCAATGATGCATGTGATTAGTAGATACATTAGTTTGAAAGCAATAATGATGTGTGCCTTTGAAATAAGTGTTGGGCACATGTAAGCAATGTTGAAGGTTAACTGACATGGTGTTTGCTGTAATACCTGAGAAAGCTTTAATCCTTATTGTATGTACATTTTGTTACCCAATCGCCTCCCCAGGCTGGGATTCTGCATTACAAGAGAAAAGAGCCCTCACATGACCCTTGCATGTAATTCCACATTTTTATTTTGTTTAGAAAGACAGAAAGTGGGGAAAAAAGATGGATTTTTTGGAAGCTGCGGTTATAGTAAATTATTATTACGTTTTGTGCATTGATCAGCGCTGAACTTGTATTTGTGCGTCAAGCATTTTGGGCAGCTATAGGTGCACAGGAAGATGTGTGTATTTCGTTCATGGCAGTTATTGTTTTGTTTTTACATCATAGGCTGAATGCGTTTCTGATGAAGATATCAGTCAGTTAAATGCAGACATGGTGGACTCAAGTCATATGACTTTGACTTGAGTTAACTCAAGTCGCAAATTTTATGACTTCTGACTTGCTAAACAAATTGTTATGAGGGTTAGGGTTAGTCAGGCTTAATCCTCACCCTTCCGAGATTAAAGTGGGGCTTGACCGATTCTTCGGGGGGCTGAGAAAATAATTTAGAAATACTTTGTAGAACATCAAATAAAATGCTGGAGGGGCTTAGCTGGTGCTGCACACATTTCTGACAGTCCTATAGACAACCAAACCTCCGCCCCTTGTGAAAGGTCTCCCCATGAACTAATGCACGTGAATTTGGCTGAATTTCATCAAGCAAAATTGTACAAATTGCACGTTAATGCCTCTCATTCATAGATTAACGCTCACTAATGGATTTGGGAAACAGGTTGGCACTGAAAACAACGTATATATGTCATAGGCTTGTCACGAAAATTACTAAATCGATTTGGACACAATTGTTATTTCTTATACATCATCAACAGTCAGTCTCGCTGCTTTGGTCCATCTCCTGTCAACCAACTTACTTGCCACTGTGTGCGAGTTGGCATTCCACCCCCCCCACACACACACGGAATGGCTTTCGACGACCATTGAAATGGTTTGGTTTGACTGTTTCAGTTAGGTTTGCAAGTCCTGTCGGTTCAGAGACTCTTTTTCTCAATTGTGACTGAGGCATAGCAGTGTACAGTAGCAGTAACCTCCTTCAGTCAGATGCATGGAAGGAGGGAGAGGAGACAAAACAAAAAACAGGACAGAAGGCACAACCATGACACCCTTAGAAAGTTATTGGATTGGAATGATTTCATATGTAGTCAAGGCCACAGGCGTTGTAAGGAAAAATATTTTTTTCTTACCTATTTTAACGACAAAACATTTGAAATTATGAATTGGTAGTATCTTTAATTATTTTCATTGGCAAGTGGCCATGGTATAAGGATGTTACTGCACTTTGAGGTGTACAATTATCAGGGAATATTGGACTTTGCAAAGCCAACCATCCTCCGTTTCACGTCGGTTCAGGCCTCCACGTCGTCCATTCATCCCTGAGAATTGTACACTTTATCAGGCATTAACTCTGATGTTAATCCGATCTTGTATGATCACTAACATAACTCATAGTGAGTTGACGACTGGTTCGTACATTTCGAATCGTACCAAGTTATTATCTTCTGGAACGTACAGTATTTGGCGACATAAGGAGATATAAAGAATCAAAATGATCTTTTTACTCAACTGTCAAATTATGTAATTTATTATTAATTATAATTATCCATCCATTTTCGAAACCGCTTATCGTCACAAGGGTCGCATAAGGGTGTGCTGGATCCCATCCCAGCTGTCTTCTGGCAGTAGGCAACGTACACTCTGAACTGGATGCCAGCCAATCGCAGGGCACACAGAGTCAAAAAAACATTCACACTCACAACCATACCTAGAAACAATTAGAGTGTCCAATCAACCTAGCAATGTTGGAATGTGGGGGGGAACCGGAGTACCCGGAGAAAACCCACGCAAGCACGGGGAGAACATGCAAACTGCACACAGGAAGGCCGGGGCCGGATTCGAGCCCCCAACCTCTGCACTGTGAGACGGACCTACTAACCAGTCGACTCTATTATTATTTTTATTTTTGTGCTGAGAAATTTGGAAATAAGTGTCTGGAAAAAGTATGGAATTTAGAAATCTAACCCTGCATGCAGGAACTTCTGTTGGCGGCCTAATTACTGCAACCACATCTTTTTTTGCTTAGTTATTTTGTTTGTTATCACTTTATTTTTAATATAGTATATAGTCCAACCAGCAGAACTGAAAAACAACAACAACAAAAAATCTTTCAATGTCATGTATTTTAAATGGAGCACACATATCTGTCCCTTTTGAGCTATAACTCGCAAGGCAGCAATTGAGCAGTTTTTGTCCTTAGTAGAGATTTTGAAACTCGTTCAATTCCAAAAACTACTGCGAAATAATAATGCATTATCTTCATTGCATTTATGATCGTTACATCACAAAGATATGAAACATTTTAAATGTCCAGTTCTAATCTTTGAACAGTTCCCATTCAAATTTGAATCTAATGGAGTAAGCCCAACTGAGACAAATAGATGACCTTTCCGGAATAGGCATTCTCCACACAAGGAAATAAGAACCATGCAGGGTGTTTAAGGTCTACATCCATTTACTAGTGGCCTTTTCCGAGGCTCAAACACCATCTACGATGGTCAAGGCAAAGGTCAAGCCTGCTGCTGAAATACCAACAGGCACATCCAGCCTTACAGTGCATTAGAGGAAAGGACATACTGTATAGAGATGCCCTGTGATTGCTGCACTGACTTAAATTTCAACCTTGCAACCCCAGTAAGTGAGGTTTTCTCACTAGATGAGAGATAATGTAAAGACATCACAAATGTCTATTATATGCTGTGATGTAGAAACAATTTTGTAGTCTTGTTTGGTCTTCTGTCATTACAGTTCTGTGACAGTATCTTGGCCCTGTCAACTGCAAAAAGCTGGTCTACATGACATTTACAGTCATGCGGTAAATAACACTAGTTTCAATATGTGTGAGCACAGAAAAGTATGAAAAACTAGATGTATATACAGTACAATATACTGAACATTTAAAATGTAATTGATTGTCATGAATACATGAAATGGAGAAAATACATAAAGTTTAGAAACCCTTTTATTTCTTTACTTTTAAATGAATGCAATTATATTCACTTGGGCAAGGCAGTTTTATTTCTATAGCACATTTCATACACAAGGCAACTCAATGTGCTTCACATAAGCAAAGACAACACCTACAAGCATTTAGGAACACAACAGTTAACAACATTCAAAAGCAAAGCAGAGAAAACAAAAGTATCTTACAAAAATTACTTGAATGTACGTTGACAACATTCAAACACATTAACAGAAAACTTTGAAAACATTTAACAGATTGCATGCTCTATGGGTGTGTTGTGTGCTTTATTAAAATTGCGATATTTTACTAAATTCCAAAAAAGAAGGCACTAAATTGCACGTTCACTCACTCAAACAGATTGCATGAGTTGTTGGCAACATGTAAAAGTGATGGAGCCCGCAGTATTAAAGGGAGGGTTTTGTGCTTGTAGTAGCTCTGAGGGTTTTCACCATGGAAAATTTGGGGCTAAATTAAGTTTGAAGTGATTGAATTGGGAGTGTTGGTGGAAGAGGCAAACATATTACTGAGTCACAGAAAAGAAATTGAGCTCTCTTTGGGGAGGCAAGCGACCACAAAAAAGCCACATTTTGTGTGAATTCAACACATCTGCCCACCCTCTGTAACATTGCATTCAAAAATTATAATTTTTGTTTCTGGCATGTCAAAAATTATTGACTCAAGTGGAAAACTTCCCCCCACCGCCTCTCATTTTGCCTGCATTATGCTGGTACCGCTGAGCGTGTCGGTTTTCACATGCCTTTCAGACGTGTTATTTGAAGATGCAAAGTCAGCCATCACAATTCATCTCAGGTTTAATAAATCACACTGCGTGTCCTGAATTCAACAATTTGCATATACTCCTCCCAAAACGCATAAAATGAACTGCAGAGCAATATTGCCTGTTTGGCAGACATGATCCTGGCTGCGCCCCCTTTAAAGATCAGCTTCCATGCCTGTTTTTGCCTGTTTTTGCACGCACAAACCTTGAGTAAATCAAGCCCTGAGTTTAATGTTTCCATCCAAAACATAAAAAGAGCTAATTACATGCCAGAGTTACACTGCCACTTGGATAAGTGCAAACTGCCCAAGTGTACTGAAAGAACATGGTGCAGACTAATAGTCTCATAAAATGCCGTTGCTTTTGTGCTCAAGACACCCCTCAGTGTGAAACTTGTGTGGTGTTCAGAGTGTTAAAATTCTAAGCATCAGCCGAGAAAGAAATGTAACTTTCATCTTTCTAGATATTGCACACACACACGCAGACAGACACACTTCTAAGATCATTATTGCTTTTACCACAAATGTAATAATATTGTCTGGGAAGGTAACATTTACAATGAAATTCTTGATGAGCTTTATCAAACATACCAAGTCAAGCTCTCATGACACCTTTTTGTAGGAATTTCGTCATTGGCTATCAAGTGCTTATCTTAAGATGCACTGTTAAATAGCCAATCATATTAACGTTCTAGTGCAGGGGTCACCAACTCTGGTCCTTGAGGGCACCTGTCCTGCAGGTTTTCAATCTTTCCCTGCTGTAACACACCTGATTCAAATGATCAGCTCATCAGCAAGCCTGGTAACGATCCTGATCATTTTAACAGGTGTGTTACAGCAGGGAGAGATTGAAAACCTGCAGGACAGGTGCCCTCGAGGACCGGAGTTGGTGACCTCTGTTCTAGTGAGTGAGACATTTTTCCCAAACTTGGCCTAAGACAACATATTTTCCTTTTCCTAAAAACCTTTATGATGTGAAATATTGAACATAAATGCTAATGCACTGGGGACTTGCAATATGATACTCATCTTCAACGTCATGTTAACACTGACCTAGTAAATCACTGGAGCTTTTTTGAATGCTCCTCGTGATAATGGTGCATGGTGGTCACCTCTAATCAGTGTGTGAATGGGTTAAGCTAGAAAGCTTTTTGAGAGCACTCCATTTACGGCTTGAGGTTTTTCCATTTTCCACTACTGAACTGAGAAACTCTAGATGACTCTGATACATAGGCAGTTTTACAGGGTGGCAATGGGTGGCAGCTCCCACCTTAACCAAATGTCTCGACACCTCACTTTCCACTCCGTTGGCAATTTATTTATGCTAAATTCAATTTTTTTATTACAAAAGTTCCTAATATTGTCTCCATAGTGTGTAGAAAAAATGTGTTTAGAATTTACTCCCACTCCGACCCCCACTTCTTTCAAAGATTAATAGTTGCATCCTATACGCCACCTATGGAGCTCCGGACATCACATGACTGATTTGTTTACGCAGCCATGCTGGCAGAATAGTAGCTGCAAAGGATTTACTTTTGAGAGTAGTGATGAAATTAGCGTTCATCAGTCAACACTCCACCCAAATGAATTAAGTCACAATCTCACTTTGATGAAAAGGACATAATGAGATACATGTGCAAAATGGACAGGTTGGATATTACAGCTCTAAAAGAAGCACCAGGAGTGATTTTTACAACTATCGCGAAGGCAGATGGCTAAAATAGCAGTGACGAACCGTAATTTAGCAACTATGGAAATGTGATTAAACTAACAATGACAAGACTGTCAAATTGACTGACAGTCCTAAAATAGCCGTGTTTAACTGTAATTTAGCAATGACGGAGTGATGGACTGATAATGACATATTTGGTCGGTTTGTATTAATGACGGATTGACGATGATGGACGGGTGTCCAATTGGCGAATAATGAATGACCGACCAGCAAAATTTACTGACACGCCCACTTGATCTAATTTTAAAATATAACACCCGAGTTTAAGTCGCAGGACCAGACAAACTATGAGTAAGTGTGTGAAAAATATAGTACATGTCATTGATCTGCAAAGATCTTGCTGGGAGGAGAATGAATGGAAAAAGTCTCCATCAAGGGGTTAATTTATACTCGAGCAAGTCACGCCACCTGAACATGCTTTACTTTACTGTGTAATATGTATGCAGTTCAATGAAATCTCTTCAAATAGTGCCAAAATATTTATTCAGCTGTGTTCCTTCAAATGGCAGCAATTTATGACCTGCTTTCAAGGAGCAATTTTAGTTTGTCAAGAGCAGAGTGTGCTAAGTGTATTGTTGAACAAAATGAGGCCTGGAAAGCTACATTACCATCTGTTAAACAACACTTCAAGTGCGCTATATATAGTCTCAGCATGTGGGAGATGAGGTGTTCGTTGAGTGCTTCCTCATCCCTCGGTAGCAACAATCATATGATAAATGAATGATTATGTATGAATGATTATAATTATGATCTCTTTTGTAAACGTGTTTTTTTGTTTGGTTTTTTTTTGCTTATGTTTTTATTTTGGCAAAGTTGAGATTCCTTCAACACACTAGGGTAAAAAGTGAAATACACAACTGTAAACTTCTGGAGGGAGGTATGAGCACTGACTGCAGTGAACTAGACTTGCCAACATCTCTCTCATCTCTCTTTCTACTACTAAGCTTTGATAAGACGTCACATGCCAACAGCTTGGTGAAACTTTCTGTGCAGCAAACGAACAATATGTGGGGGTTGACACTCAAAATTGTATCTCACTAGCTAGCTAGCTATGTGTATGTTTTGCGGCACAATGGGAAAGCAGTGAGCATATTTGCTTCACAGTTCTGAAGTTGGCAG
This sequence comes from Filicampus tigris, assembly GCF_054856515.1. NCBI lineage: Eukaryota > Metazoa > Chordata > Actinopteri > Syngnathiformes > Syngnathidae > Filicampus > Filicampus tigris. The sequence goes on along the minus strand of NC_141229.1, from coordinate 17,823,033 downwards.
TGTGAATCCAGGCTCCGGGCTTCTTGTGCGGAGTTTGCATGTTCTCTTTGTGCTTATGTGGGTTTTCTCTGGGTATTCTAGTTACCTTTTACATTGACAAAATGTTTATGTTTGGTTGACTGAGGACTTAAAATCGTCCTTAGGTGTGAAAGTGTGCGTGAATGGCTATTTGTCTTTACGTTCTCTGAGGTAGGAGGATTCGGGCTTAAGAGAGTGGATATCGCAGAGGTGCATCAGCTCCACCTTCCATAGCCTCACAGTGAATCTAAGCTCCTCAATTTTGTTGCCAGCTTGTGGAATCGCGCTTGGCTCGGTGGCGGCAGCGGCCTCCGCTTCCACAACCACCTCGCCGGTGAGGGCCAGTACTGACATGGCAGCCTCTGCTTCCACGTCAAACCACCGACCCTCGAGAGCGCCAGCCGGCTTGGGGACAACCTTCCCCTCCAACACCAAACTCTGAGCCACACATTGTTTTATCTCTGCTTTTCAGGCATTCGAAGGCACATACATATCAAAGAAATTAGCTATCGACAGTACATCAGCCTTGGTGCACCGATCTAACTTTTGAAGCGTGGGGTGTGGTGCAAATTCATCCAAATCGAACATGACAAAACCACCAACCAAAGTACTGAGAGAATGAAAAAACGATAGTACTCACGGTACTCACCAATGAAAACCACGACGATCCCCCAAAAATATGTTACGCACCTGTCTAGGGTTAGGTGCATAACATAAATGAAGGGAATCACTCATAATAAAATAATTATTGCAACATAAAGAAAGGTTAATTTAGGAGGAATATTAACGTTCTAGTGCAATGAAAGACTTCCGGGTCGTTTAAGTGTACAGCGGTGCTGGGAGGGATTTTTACTATCTAACGATGTCCCACACAAGGACATACTTCACATGCAAAGGGATAATTATGTCCTAAATGTTAACAGTTAACAAAACAAAATTGCTATCCACCTTTTTCCTATGTCCAATACTTCTTCCAGATTACATACACAAGACAGGCTGGGTTAGTGAAATGGGGTCCATAATCCATGGTAATAAAATGGATTGAAGCACTAGCACATGGTGTTGAAGCACTAGAGGGAATACTATGCCTGTGCAATGTTATTGCAGAGAACACACATGAAAAGTGTTGTGCAGGCAGTTAATCAAGGTGGCTCCATGGTATCGCAGAAGAGAACAGTGGACTTTCTTTTTAAAAGAAACAACACATTGTCATGATTTGTTTTGTTTTTTGCCTCCTTCTCCTGCTGGAGTGGTGGGCGTGTCCTTGGCAGCACACCTGTGCTGCATTTTCAATCAGTGAACTATCTAAGGACTGCCAGGCATACTGCACGCTGTCGGATCTTTCGTCTCACGTTTTTCCTGGTTGATTGAATCCAGCGTCTTAATTTGTACTTTGTCGGTCCGGCGGTCTTTTTCAGTAAATAAAACTGTTTTCCAAATTCTTATCCTGGTCTGCGTTTGTAGAATCCACATCTTTCGGGAAACTTTCCAGATTAACCTGACACACGTAAATCGGTAGTAGACCAGGTCAGGGACGAATAGAGGGCTCGACGAAAACCCCATTCCATACTTGCTTAGTCCGTCGACAAAATTGATGTCCCTGGGACGGAATGCCCATCTCTGGTGAATAGAATAAATGTACTTCAGCCCTAGAGCCAAGTCGCCGTAGAGCGCTACTGATGTTCCAGAGCAGGCCATGAGCCTCACGCCGACCCTCATAACCCCATCAGAAAACCAGATTGTGCTGCAGCCTAAACCAAGAAACATTCCAGGGCTTCATAATAACAAGGTCATGTGCACTTTTCACTTTCTTGGAAGCTACTGAGGGCAAAAAATAGAGCAAAAAAAAGATGCGCATCTTCAAACATGTATGCTGTGTGAGAATAAGCACTATTGAGTCACCTATGCATAAAGTAAAAAAAAATGACCAGTGTTACTGAATTGACTGAGATATACCGTTCTACTCCCTCCCAAACAACCCTCACATTGTTGAGCAACCTAAATTATGAAAGTAGCTGAACAAAAATTAAACTCCCTTCACAGTCTGTTTGTCCATCTGCAGGATTCATCTCATAATCATGCTGCTGGCACAGTCCTTGATATCTCTGAAAATTACAGCAACCTGCTGTTTAGTAGATGATACATACTGCTCACTTCCACTGGTGCACTTGCTGTAGAATACAAATTAGGCTCACATAAACTGTATCTGGGAGATGACACCAATGTGACAACTTGGCTTGTCATTTTGCCATTAACCTAAATTAATATGATACAAACTTTTTATTTTTATATGAAGCCAGAGTATCCCAGGCGTTATTTATCAAGCGATAAACAGTTTTAGAAACAATTATCAGGAGAATAAAATTAATTAATTTTGGAGCCTTGTACGTAAAAATGGGCAGAGGGCAAACGCAGCCACAACACTTGAAGTGAAAATAACAAATCATATGAAGTTTGATTTGGTTACAAAAAACCCACAAAAAAAATAAAGCCACTGCATCAATTACCTTGATCATGTTTTGGAGTACTCATCGATCCTGTCTTAAAAAAAACAAACTTTTTTTGCAGAAAAACTGCATGCAACCAATAAAACTGTTTGGGAATGTCTGGCGAACGTCTTTGCAACTGTTGGCAACTGTTTGCAACATTGAACGAACCCTGACAAAAAAAACAACGTTCACTATGTGCGCACACACTTGCAAACATTCGCCACTCAATGAGATATGGTCTTAAGTAGGGGTGGGAACAATCGTTTTTTTGATGCATGGTTGGTGTTATTAAAACGGTTCTGCATCGATTCAGAGTTATTAATAATCGATGTTCAAAGCATAAAATAAAAAAAAAACATGTGCAAGCAATTTCGTGAGTTTGTATGTCAGACATTTGTGCCCAGGCTTACGTGACGAGATGGCGGGACAAACAAAACCTCACACGAGTGGCGTAATCCTTGTTAAAAGCATCAGTTTGGAGACATTTCGTTTCTTTATTAAGTGTGAGATGTTGATAAAAATATTTCGGGAACCCAACAAAGATGACACGTTACAACCCAGAGTTGAGTGCTGTGACCCGTCGGAGTTGATAACAGCCGGCTTACTCTGTCAGGTGCTCTCGCAACTCTCCCACCAAACTCCGAAAGAGTAAGAAAAATTACCAAATCCATTGCAGAGTACATTGCATCAGATTTGCGCCCAAATCGGTTGTGTAAGGAAGGGGCTTTCACAGCCCCGTTGCACACTGACGCTGTATATAAAATTCACGCAGAGCATGTAGATTACTTCTTTTCTCACACAAAAACTTTGTTATAAAATATGCTGCTTTATATTTTAAATAATAAAGCTGTTTTGTTTGATGGCAATTTCTCCGGGCTTAATGTTAGTGTTGATTACACCACTCACAGTAAGCAGTGGAACTAGCTCGAACCTTTATTGCTCTTAACAGAGGAAATACACAGTACAGTACTTCTACCAACCATATCGCTACAGCACCGCGCGCCTTTTTCTTTCTTCAGTCTCGTCCCCTTTTGTTTTTGTCTGCCCGGGGACATTCTTGCTCTCTGGTTCACTTTGCCAAAAGTCATTTTTCACACAATGTACAACACTGCCCTCTGCTGTAATGCACAATATCACATCCTACATAAACTACATGGGAAATAAAAGGTCAAAAGTTGAAACATCATCCATCCATCCATTATCTCAACCGCTTTATCCTCACGAGGGTCGCGGGGGTGCTGTCTTCGGGCAGAAGGCGGGGTGCACCCTGAACTGGTTGCCAGCCAATCGCGGGGCAAATTGCAATATAATTTAAAAGAAAATATACTACACCAGGTGCTACATTTGGTTAAATAAAAGCAGCGTTCATTGCTAACTTACACAGTAATGTCAATCAGACGATGCATATTGCACTTAAAATACAGGTTACGCTAAATCAGATTAAGTTTAAATATGTAAGTATGAGTGGGCGGCACGGTCGGCGACTGGTTAGCACGTCCGCCTCACAGTTCAAAGGTCGTGGGTTCGATCCCGACTCCGGCCTCCCTGTGTGGAGTTTGCATGTTCTCCCCGTGCCTGCGTGGGTTTTTCCCAGGTACTCCGGTTTCCTCCAACATTCCAAAAACATGCATGGTAAGTTGATTGGACTCTCTAAGTTGCCCCGAGGTGTGAGTGCGGATGTTTGTCTCTGTGTGCCCTGCGATTGGCTGGCAACCAATTCTGGGTGTCCCCCGCCTACTGCCCAAAGACAGTTGGGATAGGCTCCAGCACGCCCGCGACCCTTGTGAGGATAAGCGGTATAGATAATGGATGGATGGATATAAGTATGATAATTTTTTTGTTATAGGAGAAGTTACAGACATTTGTTACAACAAATGCTGCCATTGGCACTTTTTGAAATTTGTGATGACACACGTAAACAAGGTTTCCTTGCTACTTTAATAAAAGTCAAAGAGTGAACTATAAATCCTTACTCTTCCTTGAGTTATGCAATTGTTTAAAAAAAAAAAAAAAGGTACCAGTGTTTTAGATTAACTATAAAATGTAAGCCATTGTAGTGATGCACCGGAATCGAATCGAATCGTAGGAATCTGAATCGGATCGAATCGTGAGATACCCATAGATTCCCACCCCTAGTCTTAAGTGTTTTGATCAACTGACACCACATTAACTTTCATCCTTGACCACATCTGTTCAAAATATCTATACCTATGATTATCTAGCAACTGGTGAAGATGTTGCTTAATCTTTTAGATTGGGTTTCCAGCAAGGTGTAATAGCATGTTCCTCTCCTTTTGGAGAGTGAGGTCATTTGGAGTTAACACAGGAATGATGGCCACACCGCTCTGCTCATCTTAGCATTGGACACTGCTCAGAAGATTGTAGTTGAAATAGCAGGCAGGTTAAAACAATGTTTCTTACTGTTTCTGTCCTCAGTGCAACAAAGTAGCAGACATAGACGTGGTTAAGACATTTACTTGCTACAACAGTGTATTATTGGATTTGTTGATATACTGTATAATTCTGTTTACTGTACTGGCTCCCACTGTAAAACAAATTATCAAATTCCTTAATTCCTTGTATTACTTACGCACAGCAATGGCGTAAATCAGTGGTTCTCAACTGTTGTAACCTTGGGATCACCATGTTCCTATTTTGCTTTTATGGAAGGTAATTCCCGTAAAGAAAATATTTAGTTGTAAAAGAGCCTTTGGAAACACATGCACTGTTTATCATAGCTTTAAAAATAACTAGACATACAAATGATTAATGGCAGAGTTAAGTTTTATGCATTTACTATGTATTAAATTTAATTTAAAAACTCATATTTTTAAAATATATGCATTAAAATTAATTATAATCTGCGTAGTTTAATCAATTTTCAAATGTATTCAATTTAATCAGTTAATACTTACTAACATCGTTTAAATAATCAAAGTTGTCAAACAAACACGATTATGTTATTTCAAATTTAAGTGATTGGTTTTCATAGACGTTATGAGAAGTGACAGAACCGGAAACGATGCTCTACACTTATTGCCTGGCCTTGTGGGTACATGCAGTCGTCCATGTGATGGTAAGTAATCAGAGACATCCTATTTATAGTTATGCAAAATGTGTCCTAATTGTGCTCTTTATTTCACACCGCATCAATATCAATTTATTTATGATCACATCTATATAGTTTGAGATTATTTTAGCCAGTTTTATCTTGGTCACGTCGCGTGAGTACCGGCCCCCGCTAGCATCATAGTTAACAAGCTTGCCATTTTACAATACGTATCGCTGGCCCCCGCTAGCATCATAGCTAACGAGCAGATCTGGGCAGTCCATCCCTGGGCCGGATCGGTCAGACCCTCCAGCCCGGCCAGATGGCCATTTTTGGGGCGGAGGGGTGGTGGGTGACAAATTTGAAAAAATGGCTGGACTAAGCGTGGCCGGAAGTGGATTTTAGTCCGGCCCACTAATGGGCCCTCATGCATTTGATGTGGTAGCGAGGCGGCCAAATTTCATCTCAGCCTATTCAGTGAAAGGCTTCTTTTTAGGCTTCTTTCTACTCCCACGTCGGCGCGAGCGAAAACTGCCGCATTGATTCACGTGACCGACGCATTGTGCTGTTGGCAAGAGGTCTCATCTCGGTCCCTTTATGGTTGTAGCAGGCACAATATCCATTGTTGTCGCTGTCTTTTTGAAGCGACACCCCCCGACTCGTTTCAAAACTTGTGTCCACGAGTATATTCAAGCTGTGTGCAGCACTGACTCAAGGATGACGCTGGCACATCAAGGTGGAGTTCATGCACTTCATCTGGCATTTTCCCTACTTCGGGAAATATGCCGTAGCAAACCTGCTGTGTATTGTGGTTTGCTGGTATGCTTTTATTTTGAAGGCCGTAAGGAGGGGAAGTGTGCAAAAGAAATAAGTAATTTGTTGACGCGACTGATAAGTTTTATGAACAAGGGCGGGGGGTTGCTTCCGGAAGGGTACCCAGGCCAATGGTGGAGGGTCGCGGCCGGACCGGCAAAAAAGGTTAAAGTGCTTTTGCTATACCACATTAGTGCCGGCACAATGTGGTGCAAGATATTAAATGTCATTCAAACCGATTCATAGACTTTCATTTAATGTAAAAATAAAATTATCTTTTTCTCAGCCGAGCTGGACATCCTGAGGTTGTAGTCAACTCTCCTAAGAATAAACGGAAAGGCCAGGAGAAGCCAGCGGCCAACATCAAGAAGCCCAGGAAGGCAGACGTTAATTTCTGTCCAAATATGCCCAGAGGTGAAACAAAAGAGAGTATGGAGGCAGAAAGGGTGGCTTAACTGACAGAAATAAAAAAGAAGAAAAAAGATGAGGCTGAGATCAAGAAGAAGATGCAGCACACCACCTCAATCAAAAGGTAGGAGGTTCTCCAGGTGCCAGAAATTCCAGAGTTCCAAAAGAGAATGAGCACTCTTTGATGTCAGTGAGGTAAGCGTGAATCTGAAGAGTAGTAACTTTGTTAATCAACCTGACCTTCTTTATGAACTGCTAAAAATCTGTGTCCTGTCTGTATTGTCCTTCACAGATCAACTTGGAGTTTATGCGACAGACCAATTTCTCCCAGGCTTTTACAAGGTGATCAACGTTAAGGTCATTGTTAGCTTGAACTTGGATCCATCCAGTTGGCCAAAGGATGAGCTGCTTAGATTTTGTTGGTCAAGATTAGGGACGTACAGCCCATTGTTCTGTTCTATTTATATGCCAGGACGCTGAATCCAGAGAGGCGGAGGCAGACATCAAAGAGAAGACCATGGGCATCTACACAGTCTGAGTGGAGGGTCATGGTCCTGATGGTCCAGGTGATGGACGCTTTGCTGATGTTGGTGTTGTGCTGGATGCTGGATGGACTGATCTACGCACTCAACTTGAGGTATCCAAAAACCTTAAGCGTACATTTGAGATGTACCAGAAAATTCTAATGGAACTGGACTCAGCAAACCTTTCAACAAAAGTACAGGCACTGAAAATCAAATTGCTCCAATGTTTTGGTTGGCAGTAAGCACACACACAGCCGGTTCCTGATTTTTCTTTCTTGCATTTTTTTTTCGCAGACAGAAGTTTAAATGACCCCTTAGTTCTTGTGAATCTTCACTAAATGTCACTTAAAAGACACAATTTTATTTCAAAGTTAAGTTTTAAAGTGATGTACACTTTTTGGTCAATAGGTACCAAGTTACCAAGTTATTGTTACTATGGTTGCTTTTATTAAGTTACTGCACTGATAGTTCGCACTTTGCTCTGTTGAGCTGAGGCACTCTAAATTCATTATTATTAATTTAGAGTAATTATACTTTATTAATACTAAATACATAAACCTGAGGATTATGCATTTCAAATAAATAAACTTTATCACACTAATGAGTATATATCACATAAGGTTTATTTGGTAGGTTTGTGTTAAAATTATCTAAAAAAAACAAAAAAGGGAATTTGTCATGTAATAAAATTTCATAAATCTTACAAGTTAGGCTTAAACATTTCTGTGAGTGTTGTTCACAGTGCCTTTCAGAGCACCTTATTGAGAAATTGAGGATGAACATGACAATTGCAATTGCTTTTGGCACTTTATATTTGTGTAGTTCATGTGTACATTTACTGTATATCCTTGCATATGTACTCTTAAACATATGTTGTGTTATATGAAAACTCAGAAACCGAGAGTACTTATGACATAATGTACAGTGTTGCTCAATGTTTTTTTTTGTATGTAGCACTTCAACGTTTGGTGACTTATGGTCAGTGTGCACAGTGGCAAAAAGTAGGCAAAAATGTTTTTGTCTTTTCTTACTCAGCTAATAAATGTTTTGTCTAAAAGATAATTAGTTCGCTTTCATGGATGACTAACTAAATCAGAAAGTATTCACAGGAAGCTAAATTAGATGAGATTTTCACTTTCTTTCCATTCTATGTGTAATAAGATTGCTGGGAAGAATGATGTTTTACTGAATTTTTGTATTCAGTGTCACTATTAGACGTTTAATTATCTCACTACTTATGCTTTACTGTCATTGTATTTTAACTTAACCAGTTTGACAGTGTTGTTATCTGACCACGACTGAGAAGAGCAGCTGAATGTGAGAAGGTGATTATTTTCTCATAAAAGTTGTTTTTTCCTGAGAAATATGCAGCCCCCAATTCTGAAATAATGGCTACGCCACTGTCACTGGTCATCCTCTACAAAGATTTGAATGGATCATTATGGATTTGTTAATACTCAACCTTCAGACTGGGAATGAGAAATGCTTTGACATTGTAGGTGTGGCATCTTACTGTAAATGTGGGGTATGGTGAAGCAACTCTGCACTTTTGAAGCACTCTGGCAAGGCAAATGATCCATACAACAGAAGTGATGAAGCCAGACAGTCTGGCATCCCTCCTCTTTCCACTATTAGCAAAGCCACGATCAATGGGTGGTTCATGATGCCTCATTCTCCCATGGGGAGCCAAACACAAAGATGATTACACTTACCAGTATGACCCTTTCCCCTGAGTCACATTTGGAATTAATTGAGCAATGAAAAATACTCTTATTCCCTATACCCTAAACTCACAACTCCAAGTCAAAGATTAAATTAAGACAGTAAAAAGAGTAACCTGGGAGATATTTCCAACAAGAAGGTTTATGCATTCTATTCCATAAGAAGGCCCAGGAGTCAGATTTAGCATTCTGTATATGTTTTGCAGTGTTTGTACACTGAGGAAAGCTTTTAATTCCCAAGTTCCAAGAAAGAGAGTTCAGCTGTAGCAATGTCTGTCTTAGATTTACTGTCCTGTACTGTCACTGTAAATAAAAGTACAGTCGGAAGCCAAGCTTTGATGGATGACCGGACCTTGTACACGTTTTTTAAAGGTAGTAAAGCGCCGAAGGGTAGCAAATTAGAAAACTTTGTTCACGTCACAAAACAAACAACTGTTAAATGTTGATCTGAATCTGTAACGTTTGTTTTTGTATTATCTTTACAGAAAGGACCACACCAATTAGTGTATCATTTAACTTGTGTGATGACTCACCTCTCTCTTGTCCATTGGGCTTTTGTCATCCACACTTCAATTCCCGTTAATTTGTCATCACTTCATAATACAGAGATAACTTGCTTTTTATTCTGTTCTGTGATTAATGCTTAGGCTACTTAGATTTCCTTGTACAGCTTGTTACAAAAGCTCTGCTAACTTCTCCATTATTTGTATTCCCCCCCCCCTTTATCTGTGTTGCATTGTGCTTGAATTTTTGAATTATCACAGCGTTTTAGCCATGATGCTTTTTTTTTTTTTTTTTTTGCCGGAGAATACTTCATTGAATTTGTTTATAACCATGATAACCATGAGGAGCTTTGCTCCAACATGGAGAGGGATTACAACCGGTGCTAAAATGTAGTAAAAAAAAAAAAAAAAGTAAGAGATAGGATTCAATGGAACAGGCGATTTGAAACATTTTAACATGTGTTAATCGCATTAGCCATGTCAGTCTTAACTCAGCAATTAGCATGGCTTCTCCATCTTTCCTTGATGTTCCTTTGTGAGACCAATACTTGTCAAAACAGAAGTGTAGTTTATTCGCCATCAGGGAGGTGATGATTACTGACTTGGGAGCGACCCCGCAACATCTTTAGCCTCAGCTGTAGCCAGCCGAAGCCCATTGCTACTTGTAGCTAGCTGGTGCGACGTAAGTAGCACTGAGATACTCAAGCCTCCACCTCCGACTGGAGAGTTGCTCCACTTTAACGAACGTGTCCAGTCCAGTGAAGCTTTTCGGAACCATTAGGCAGTTGATTTTCAGTTTTTGCAAAGTTACAGAATTAATTCGTTCTGTGACCCTGTTTGTAAACATTCCTAAATCGAGGTAACTTTTCACATTAAAATGAATGAAAATGCAATAAATCCGTTCCAGTCTCCCAATTATATTATTTTATGATTAATATGTATTTCTCAAAGTTTAATCAGTGTGTTTTTGAAAGTGAATACAAGATATACAAAAAAATATGCATCATCATAAAGAAATAACACACTAAACAAACAGGAGTGCTTTTTGCACTTAGTGAGGAAGAAGAGCAACAGCTCATCCAATGAAAGAGTCTCCTTCCAAAATAATATACCGGTACTATAATCTTATTCATAGGTTTTTTGTTTTGTCTATTTTCACTTTTTTTTTTTTTGGGCACCCAAAAAAAAAAACAATCCAGATAAACTTGTCTTCTTTGCCACGTTAATCAGAAAACTAGATGGTGGCTTTAAGAATTGTGATTAGAATGAGCTCCTGTGGAGAGCAGTTTTATCTTTGTTTTTATTTCCAAGTTAAGAGACGCTATACAACACTGTACATATCATACATACTGTCAAACTTCTTTGCCATGTTAATCAGAAATCTAGGTGGCCGCTTTTAGAATTGCGATTGGAAGAAACATGTAAACGCTGAACTTCCGGCTGCACACAAACCAGCTTTCCATCTACAGCCGAGGAGGAGACGTCGAGTTTTATGTTTTGTTTTTGAGGTGGGGGATTTACATCCAAAAGTAACCTGTGAGTCATTCTGAGGTCTAATTAAGAGTACAAACCAAACAAATGCTACACCTGATGTAGTTCTTTTTTTTTTTAATAATAAAAGTAGGTTACCGTAGCAGGATATATTTTCCAAAACAATAATTTTCTTGTCGACATCACAATCTTACAATGCTTCCGCTCCAGTCCTCTTCGGAAATACTCGGCAACCATTGGCACATACCCGGAAGTCTCCTCTAGTCTTTAGGATCACTTGTGATCATGCGAGAGCTTTGCCTCAGAGGACTAGATTGTAGACCGCTGGTGAAACACAATCTTTATGTATGTGGTGTGCTGTGTTGACAATACCAAAGCAGACCACACAAATAATATGACCAAAACTGTGAAATGCCTGATTTTCTCTATGTGTAATCTTTTAAGATTTGATAAATCATTGTGTGTACCAGGCCTAAAAGAAAGTTAAAAGATTTAGTGACGGATGACATGAGGGGTGGTTGTAGTTAGTAAGAAGGATGGATAAGCTAATCCATCCATCCATCCATCCATTGTCTCCCGCTTATCCGAAGTCGGGTCGCGGAGGCAGCAGCTTCAGCAGGGAAGCTCAGACTTCCCTGTCCCCAGCAACATCTTCCAGCTCTTCCGGAGGGATCCCAAGGCATTCCCAGGCAAGCCGGGAGACATAGTCTCTCCAGCATGTTCTGGGTCGTCCTCGGGGTCTCCTGCCGGTGGGACATGCCCGGAACACCTCACCAGGGAGGCGTCCAGGAGGCATCCCAATCAGATGCCCGAGCCACCTCAACTGGCTCCTCTCAACGCGGAGGAGCAGCGGTTTGACTCTGAGTCCCTCCCGGATGGCCGAACTTCTCACCCAATCTCTGAGGGAAAGCCCGGACACCCTGCGAAGGAAACCCATTTCGGCCGCTTGTATCTGGGATCTTGTTCTTTCGGTCATGACCCACAGCTCATGAGAGTAGGAACGTAGATCGACCGGTAAATTGACAGCTTCGCCTTCCGGCTGAGCTCCTTCTTCACCACTACAGACCGATACAGGGTGCGCATCACAGCAGATGCTGCACCGATCCTCCTGTCGATCTCCCGTTCTATCTTACCCTCACTCGTAAACAAGACCCCAAGACACTTGAACTCCTCCACTTGGGGCAGAATCCCATCCCCGACCTGGAGAGGGCACATCACCCTTTTCCGACTGAGGACCATGGTCTGAGATTTGGAGGTGCTGATTTTCATTCGGACCGCTTCACACTCGGCTGCGAACCGCTCCAGCGAGAGTTGGAGATCGCGGCTTGAAGAAGCCAACAGTACCACATCATCTGCAAAAAGCAGAGATGCAATACTGAGGCCACCAAACCGGACCCCCTCGACATCCCGGCTGCGCCTAGAAATTCGGTCCATAAAAGTTATGAACAGAATCGGTGACAAAGGGCAGCCTTGGCGGAGTCCAACCCTCACTGGAAACGAATCCGACTTACTGCCGACAATGCGGACCAAACTCTGACATCGGTGGTACAGGGACCGGACAGCCCTTATCAGGGGGCTCGTTACCCCGTACTCCCGAAGCACCCCCCACAGAACTCCCCGAGGGACACGGTCGAATGCCTTCCACAAAATGAAGTCCACAAAACACATGTAGACTGGTTGGGCAAACTACCATGCACCCTTGAGGACCCTGCTGAGCGTGTAGAGCTGGTCCACTCTTCCACAGCCGGGACGAAAACCACATTGCTCCTCCTGAATCCGAGATTCGACCTTCCGACGGACCCTTCTCTCCAGCACCCCTGAATAGACCTTGCCGGGGAGGCTGAGGAGTGTGATCCCTCTGTAATTGGAGCACATCCTCCGGTCCCCATTCTTAAAAAGGGGGACCACCACCCCGGTCTGCCAATCCAGAGACACTGTCCACGATGTCCACGCGATGTTGTAGAGATGTACGACTGTGCAACACTGTATTATTGCAAGTTATTATGAATAATTGGTTGGAGGAACAATCCCATTAATTATACACCTGTTCTTGCGTGTGACCAAGGTCACTCTAGACGTTGACTTTATTTGTATTTATTTCTATCACGCAAGGTGGTGCTCTTCATTAATAAGGGCCAGGAAGAACCATTGCACACAGTGTACAACACATCTAAGTTGAGCACTTATGTTTGTGCTGGTACATGATAAAGTCCTCTGCAGGAGACACATTGGCTCTCTGCGGGCGACTAGGCACTCGCAGGCAGCTCTTTGGCTACCCCTGGATTCGTGAATGCTTCATATGTTTTAAAACAATGAGCCATATTTTTTTAGAAAAGGGATATATATATACATTTACGAAGGTCTTCCCGAATGACCATTAAAAAAAGATATCAAATAATTAAATAATGGGGGAAAAAAATCAGAAGGAATACAGCACCAGCTCACTCACCCTCTTATCAGAGACTGCCAGCCTACAACACCATCCCACACATAGCCTGAAGGGACAACGCAACATTTGGGAGGAGGCAGAGTACAGACACTGGGATATGGTAGAGAGAATGGGAGGTAAAAAGACAGGGAAATGAGAGGCACAACCTAGGAATATCCAGGAGGGAAAATGGATCACACTGCAGAGGAAGGTCGATTGGAGCAGAGGGAGGCCGAGTGAAAGTGGATCGGTAACGTCAGGACAATTTTTTTACTGCAACTATGTCTGAGAGGCTAAGAATGAATGAGAGGAGGGACAACTTCAGATAGCTTCTGACAGAATGTGATTTGTTACTGTGAAAAGAAATCAGGGAAAATAAATGGGTTCGTGATGGTTTCCCACGTCATCTTTGTGGCAACGGTGGGGATGATGCAAATCACTTGTGAGTAACAAGCTTCATCTATCACCTTTGTTGCAGTGCCAACATACAGAGCAGGCCCAGCGGCAAAGCCACTCAAGCACATATTGTATGTGGAAGCCTACAGGCGGTCTTTCACTGCGTGTGGAAGCTGTCATAATTTTATGTGTACAAGGTAGAAAACCTTCTTTCTCAAGTGAAACAGACAGTCTGACCATACCACCAATGTTTAGATTTTGACAAGCTGCTGAAAGTGGAGAGGCAGAAAGAGCCCGAACTTTACTTTATTCCTCTGTTATGTACTCCACTTTTGGACTATTTGTGTTGACATTCAGATGTGCTCACACGTTACCTATTGCACCAGCATGCAGGCATGATTGCTGGCAACCGGTCAATTTAACTAAACCTTTTTTTTTTTCAAACTCATTACACAATCAGTAGTTTCCCTCAGCAAACACCAGTAAGATTAGAACGTGATCAAACAAGCTGCCATCATGAAATCCTCAGAACATTAGCTAACCAAAGAACTCTGGCAGGGATGAGGAGAGCCTGATGTGGGCACAATGTTCCCCCGTTATACTGCCGTTTTATAAGCGATTTTTACATTACGCTTAGCCTACTGCAAAGCTCTCACATGTGAGAAGTGAGTCACAGTCGCCAAAGCACTTTTCAACCATTTACTGAATGCTAGTAGAACACCGCAACACAGTCAGCACACTCACGCAGAAGCTGTTCGCCACCACAGCTCTCGCCCAGACACTCACTCTGAGACTAGCTGATGTCACATGACACCCCACCAGGCCCGCCTCTTAAAGGTACATGCATGTACACAGACATTACATGGACAATATTTTGAATACGTTATGCTTGTAATATGTTTTTTTGCATTCTGACATCTTTACACTGCATTCAAAAAGTGTTTGTAAGTTTAAATTATTTTAAAGCATATGGGAAGTATAAAACTATTAAAACATGTATTTTATATTTGGTCTTGCTATCAAAGATTTTCACCTATTGCAGGTGGGCCTGCAATGTATCCCCCGCAACTGACGGGGTTCAATGCACTGTGCGAAAAGGCAAATAAGAAATAGAAATGGAAATTCTTGAGTGAAAACTCGTCATCATTAATTCATAAAATTGGTATCAATGTTTTCTTTTTTTTTTTTTTTAACGTAAAACAACGTATACCTGTCACAGTGAGACCATAACATCCTCACTCAACATTAGTAAGCGGGTCAGGTGGAATTGTTGGTAAGAGGTGATAACCTTTTTAATACTGTTGGACAATTTAAAGGTAAATCACTTCTGTCTTTTCTGCATAAACTTGACTGACTGATGAAAAGGCAGTACAGTATTTTGTTGGTAATTCCTGTTCAGAGTAAAATTATTTCTGTTGTTTCTGTCTGTTATTTTCACTTTATTACATATGATCACAGTCAGATAACACTTATAACAAATTATATTTTATAATGTTTGTTTTTAATAATGCTCATAACATACTGCATATACTTTTATTATTGTTTATCTATACAAGCAATATTCATCAGTCTTGACTAAGACACTCTATTGGCTTTTTGAAGTATCCCAAAAAGACGTACCCCGTACTTCCACAACGGATTGCAGACTCGGTTCATTTTGTTTGTTGCAGTAAAAAGTCTCACAACACCATGAAGACAAATTATTTTCTGTTAATTTGTTACTATGAAGCAAATGCGGACAACCTTGGACACTGAATGTAATGTGAATGTAAAGTAAAGGATCACAATCCTAGTGGGTCATAAGCAAAATGCCCACCAGCAGCTTGTACAATCTGTTAGCGTGAACAGAGAATAATTTTTTTCACCTCCTATTGGCCAAATCACACAAAAAGAATTACTATCAAATTAAAATTAAAATAAACCCTGATGAACGATAGCTCACAAAAGGTACAGAGGGCTGTCCTTATGTGTACTAATTTATAATTCATACTCTAAGAGGTTAACAACAACAACAAAAACCACCATGTGGCAGTTTGAACCCTGTGCATACACAGAATGCGCTCCTTTGCATGTTGAAACAAAGAGCTGACACATTGTCGTCAACAACATATGTATGGGTCCAGGCAGAGCAACGATACATATTGAGAAAAGAACATGGAAGAAAACGCTTTCAGCTTCCTTTTAATCAAACATGAACATGTCCAATGTGAGCAATCTATGCATCATTCATATATATATACACAGAAAACTCAAAAAAAAAATATTACCTATTTTTTAGAATTACATTTTCAATCAAAATAGAATTTGAAAACTGACTTTGAATGGGTAATGGTTGTGTTTATATGACTTGGAAAATATGTAACAACCACTAGTAAAGCTATGTTCGCTTGTTGGCCGCCACAACCAGTCAGGACCATGAGCATGAGCCATCAAATGATCCATCATCACCCATATTATTGCAATCAACTCCTTGTAATAGGTCTACCACAGGAGATAGACGTTTGCTGCAGTGCAAAGCACTTTCCTGGGCCATGCCAGCCACCCCAGACATACAGTATACACACAGTTCCTTGCATATGTCATGGTCTGTTCTTGTTGTGGTCATGTTTTGTTTTTGTTGTTCCCGGTTGCTCCAGTAGGGGCAGTAGGTGGATCCCCTGCAGCGCACCTGTTCGTAATCTTAATCAATGGACTATTTAAGGTCCATGTTATGTATATATGTACACGTATATATATACACACGTATATATATACACATATATATACACATACATATACATATATACATATATATACATATATATATATATATATATATATATATATATATATGTGTGTATATATATGTATGTATATATATATATCTATGTATATATATATATATATATATATATATGTATATGTATATATATTTGTGTATATATACGTGTATATATATACGTGTATATATATACGTGTATATATATACGTGTATATATATATGTGTATATATATATACGTGTATATATATACGTATATATATATATATATATATGTATGTATATATATACGTATATATATATATATGTGTGTGTATATATATATATATGTATGTGTATATATATATATATATATATGTATGTGTGTATATATATATATATATATATATATATATATATATATATATATATATATATATGTGTGTGTGTGTTATGTGAGCAGGAAACTGAAGTCAGTAGAGGAATGGTTAATGAATAATTTGTGTTCTGTGCATGTCGAGGTTACTGCGTAAGGTCATGGGCAGATAGAGAGCACATAAGTTTAATGGTGTCTTTAGAAGAAGACAAATACCGTTTTTACCTCACAACCAAGAGACTCTTATACAAGTATATAATGGAAGTTGTTCAACATGTTTGGTCCATTTCATTTTGTTGCCTTGGAGGTAAAAGCAGCATAAATGCCAACTAAATCAAGCACAACCTTATTGATTCCAGAATGAAGTAATTCATGACACACAAAGCACATATACAATTGCAATTTCATGTTGACTTCAACTTGAATTACCACTGTGTTATTTTATTAATTCTGCTTTTTCTATGCTTTTTAGAATGCAGCATTGGCCTCCTATTATGCACAAGCTAATTCTTATGACATTGTTTTGTAGAATTTCGTAAAAAATTATCTGTAATCCATGGTAAAAATGCCAGAGATAAAACACAATGAATCACATAAAATACTATGCCATAGCTCTGACCGCCTAACATCCAGCACAAAATTATGGAAAATTGTTTGTCTGCTATGTTTCTAAAAAATATTGCTTTTGGAAAGAAAACTTTCAATACAAAGAAGTGAGAACATTTCAGATGTTAGAGAAGAAAATGTCAGGTCAACTCTTTATTTAGGATTCTATGGCCATTCAAATGTTGATGTCATGGTTGTAGGGAAGAGAACCCAAATGCAGGGAGACAGGAGAAGCAGGGCTTACTGAACAAAACAATTTATTAGAAAAATAAACAGTGAAGCAAGGTCCTGAAAAATCCAAAACTCAAAGAAAAACTCGGAAACAAAATACAACACTAGGAGAAACGAAACAACATGACAACAATCCGACAACTAACGAAAACTAGAAACTTAAATACAGGCATACTGACGAGACAATGGGAAACACCTGGACGAGTCACACAAGGTAGGAGGGAGCTGATTGGCTAACACTTAGGGGGTGGAATGCACACAGGTGGACACAATAATCATTGACGAGATAGACAGAAATACTGAGAAAACAAAACTTAAAAAAAAAAACAACAACAACAACACAGACCAATCATGACAGTTGATGTTCCACTATAGGCCCATGAGGGTAAATGAATTTAAGTCTTTTTTTTGTTTACCTTCGTAGATAAAATCATTTCATTGCAAAGAAGATAAAACATTTAATATGGTACATTACCGAAATACTGTACAATATATTGTACTGCTCTTGCTAAATGTTGATCCAACTAACCTACATCAGATGCGTCAAAAATGGTACATGTGCCCCAAAAAAAAGATTCTGTCACCTTTCAATTTGTAGAATGACCTTTGAAGTAGCTCGCTGTTTTAGCAGATAGCATCTTTGCCTCTCAGTTAAATTTGAATTTTGGCCTTCTTGTGTGGCGTTGAGATGTTCTCCCATGCTTTCTTGTGTTTTCTCAGAATACCCTCTGGGCTTCATAAACATCCATGAGTTAAAGACTTGAAATAGTCCATAGGCATGAATGTGAATGATCGTCTAGATATACCGTGCAATTGGCTGGCGAACAGCCAGAGACACGTTATTAATACACCTGGGAACTGCTTTAAATTGTGGGGGGGGGAAAACAGCATAATGTTTCTTTCCATTGCATATTATATTAAATTGCACTGTGGGTACAAGGTTGGCTACACTGACCAGAAACGAGTGAATCATATGAGTAAAACCAAACAGACAAGGGGAAGTGTGTCAGTAGGAGTGTGTGTGCTGTCAAAGATGCAGGGCTGCCGGCTCCTGAAATTCATGTATTGATCCTCATCGGCTGCTCATTACTTCCTTTGACAAGGTGAGATTTTCAAAAGAACATTTCTAAAGCACTCTACTTCAAAAATCCAATATTTCAACTCCCAGACCAGAAAAGGTCAAACTTAGGCATCTTTTTTGTGAGTATTTTACATGCATACCATACACCCACACATACTGTGTGTATGTGATATATATATATATATATATATATATATATATATATATATGTATAGATATATATATATACACACACACACACAGAACTGGCCATTCCACCTATGATGGACGCCCATTTTATAGAACGTGAAACTTAAAAAAAATAGTTGGACTAAGGATAGTCGGGAGCACATTTTTTCCCGTCTATGTAATCGTCTATTTTCGCGCCCCTGAACTAAAAACTGTTAATCACAACAGAATATATTTTAGAAAGAAAGCCCTGGAGCTGCAAACACTTATTGACATTAACCTCCAAAAAATGTCAGCTTGTTTGAGTCCCCAGGCACCGCTTCGTTCAAGTTGTCCATCCATCCATTATCTACCGCTTATCCTCACAAGGGTCGCGGGCGTGCTGTAGCCTATCCCAGCAGTCTTCGGGCAGTAGGCGGGCGACACCCTGAATTGGTTGCCAGCCAATCGCAGGACACACAGAGACAAACAAACATCCACACTTACAATCACACCTAGGGGCAATTTAGAGTGTCCAATCAACTTACCATGCCTGTTTTTGGAATGTGGGAGGAAACCGGAGTATCCGGAGAAAACCCACGCAGACACGGGGAGAACATGCAAACTCCTCGTTCACGTTGTATTGTACCTTATATTGCTATTGAACACTCACGTCCATATATTACTACCTAGAAAATACATTAAATCGGTAATTTGACACTTGAATTGAAAAGAGTATAAAAACCAAGCCGGTGACGTACGCGTACTTCCGCGCTCGTCGTGTCCCCAGCCTTTGAAACGTCACATCAGCAAACACACCTGCCCAATACAATGTGATATAATACATTTTCATTGAGGCTACAACACCTTCACAAAACGCATTCTTTCAGGTTTAAAGCCATGAGTGATGCAGCAAATAAAACAATGATTGTATAATTTATTTTCCCAAGCTGAGCAGCGCCGCAACATAAGGATGAGGGATACATGTGGCTCCGGAGCCGCGGGTTGCCGACCCCTGGCATATAGCTAAAACCACTAAAGACAAAATTTTATTTTATTTGCTCTTGTACCAGACACTGAAAGTCTGTCATCCAACACCTGGATCCTTGGGAGACAGTGCACCAGGTGTCTAACTGTGATAGTTTATATTTTCTCACAGTGGAGGTTGATTCCACAGGAGATTTTCTCCATACCTAACAGTACTATTGTCTCATCTTTTCAGCACCAGGGAATAACACTGAATTACAACATTGCATAATATACAACATTCCATCTCGGCAGTGTATGAGAAATAAATTAGATTTGTCTTCACAATTTCTTGATCATCTGTGATCACCACACATTTTTTTTTTTTTTTTTTTTGCTTTTAGCACACCTCAATGCATCCATCCATTATCTGTACCGCTTCTCCTCACAAGGGTCGCGGGGCGTGCTGGAGCCTATCCCAGCTGTCTTTGGGCAGTAGGCGGGGGACACCCTGAACTGGTTGCCAGCCAATCGCAGGGCACACAGAGACAAACATCCGCACTCACAATCACACCTAGGGGCAATTTAGAGTATCCAATCAACTTACCATGCATGTTTTTGGAATGTGGGAGGAAACCGGAGTGCCCGGAGAAAACCCACGCAGGCACGGGGAGAACATGCAAACTCCACACAGGGAGGCCGGAGCCGGGATCGAACCCACGACCTCTGAACTGTGAGGCGGACGTGCTAACCAGTCGACCACCGTGCCGCCCCACCTCAATGCAACTCAAGTTTATTTTATAGATGACTTTAAAGGCAACCATCTCTGCAAACAAAGTGCTGTACATGGAGTAAAAATCTGAAGTACAGTACAAAAACAAAGATAGTTAAAACAATAAATTAATAACATAAAACAGTAAACACCATAAAACACAAAAACAACGCTGAGTCTCATGCTGAGTAAAAAGCTTTAGAAAAAGAAGTGTTTTATGATGAGTCCATGTTTGTGGAACGTAGCAGCTGCAAACAATGTGAATGCATGTATAAAGCATTATGCAAATCCATTATATTTTGGCACTTTTATTTCTATGCATTTTTTATGTCTTTTACATGGTTGTTACTTTAGCCCCAAACATAGGTCGTCGAATTACACACTAATATTACAAGTATTTACAAGAATTTAATTATTTTCAAGGTAAGTATAATTTTCGACCGTGGCCCATTTATGGTCTTCTTGATTTTTTTCAAACTTTCTGACTACAAAATAAAGACCACATGATTGAAAGATCCTGTATCAATAGAAGTTCGACATACATATTGTCTTCTTATGTATTCAAACCATTTTTTAAAACTGATATACTGTAAACCAGTCAGACAGAAAATGTAAGCATCCTTTTTTCCAGTTATAACGAGTCAGCCTCAGCCCTCGCCTGTGGCCGGGGCATACTGGTGGCCGTCGTTGCCAGATTGGTGACACACATGACACAAAAAAATAATAACTTTTCTTTCAAAAACAAAAGGCACAATATGTTAAAAAAAAGCTTTTCAAATATAAGTAGAATGACTTGTCAAGTCATGGAGTTCAAGTCAAAGTCGAGTCTCATGAATGTAACATCAAAGTCAAGTCAAGCCTTCCTTAAGTTCTTGCTAAGTAAGTCGCAAGTCATAAAATGATCGATTCAAGTTGAATAAAGTCCAAGTAATGTGACTTGAGTTCCCGCCTCTGCTATTTAGATGTACACTGATTAAAGGTAACTGCAGTAAGTAAAGTAAAATGCAAACACCACATAGCGCAACATGGTAGTAATGAGTAAATAACATAAAAAATAAATACAGGTTATTTGTGCCCTGCGATTGGCTAGTGACCAATTCAGGGCATACCCCGCCGCTCGCCCAAATAACAGACGCTCAATTTTTAGTAAAATGCCCAGCTCTGCTAAATTGCTGCAACATTGCTGGCAACACAACAATATATTTCCCATTTAAAAATTATTCTTGTTATTTAATACAGTACATATTTGTAAAACGATTGTTAATTAACTACTAAACCTTTTACATTTATAATTAGCTGCTTCACAAACAAAAGGTTGCGAAAATCTCTTTAAAGCACGTTGTAGGAGGTAGACGAGGTTAGATTGTTCTTGGGAAAATTAAGAAAGCACAGCAGGGCCTTGACTCCCAAGCATCGCAATCTCCAGAATGACTAAACACGCACTGTGCGCCTGTTTTTTAATTTTTTTTATGGCCAGTCAGCCCTGCAAGTTGTTTGCCTTTCTAACCACACAATCACCAAGTGCCTTTGTGTTTGCTTTGCAAATTAGCGTGGATGTATTGAGCCATTGTGAATCCACTTGCATTCATGACTTGAGATGAGGAAATCTTCAGATTCATGTATGAGCACCTGAAAAATACGCCTAAAGGTTACACATGTATACAAGGCGTATTTTTCCACCCGTAGTTGTTTTCAAGGGAATAAAAGCTCCCATTCTGATACGCAACTATGTAAATGTGCAGTGAACGGATATGAATATGAATGAAAATGACAAAACCACAATTGATCATCTAATGTTGTTTTTTTTACCTTCCCATGAAATAACATTATCACTTTTTAGTCTGCTGCTGTCGACTGTCTCTCTCTTGTACACGTTCTCACACTCTAATACCTCACTCTGGGGGCTCATAACACACCTAATTCTCCGTTCAGACTTGCCGCAGTCTTGACGCCCACCCGCCCTCCTTCATCCCCGGTGATCTTGCAGAGAATGTCAGTGTGATGAGCCAGTGTGCAGTGCTTTGATTTGTGGTCCATAACTGGCTCATCTGGTGGTTTTCTGTCGACAGTAGCGCCCTTCAAAAGAACAATCTAAGCCTCAATTTTAACGGGTCCCTGCCTGTTCTTAGGCTGTCAATCCCAGCGTTCCCAGGATGCACTGCATGATTACCTCAGAGACAATAACACTACATAGACCTACACTGACTGAAATATTATAGCAAGAATGATCTACTGAAGAAACAGGATGCTGGTCACCTGAGAAATTTAGATTATTTGATCTCAAAAACAAGAGGCTACACCGTCCAAATGGTGGTCATTAAATCATTTTTTTCATTAGTTGTTTTTCATCTCGCTCTTTAACGTTACTTCTACACAATGCTTTTAACTGACTGAGGTTACACAGACCAAAATAACTGTAAAAAATGCTCACTGAATAAAACAACACAACAAACCTGCAGGAAATATTCTTGATGCCTGACCAAATCAGAGGATATTTTGTATCTCCTTTAAACAGTAAACACAGTAAAAGATCACTGTCTTTCAGGCTTCGGTGAAGACACCTCAATAACATTATGGTTTCCTTGCAGAAAATAAAGCTTTCTTTAAAGCTGCTTTGGGAAACAGGGACCAGTGCAATGTCGGAGGATCTTTGCAGCTTTGACTTCATTGCCCAGTAGGTGTTCAAGACTCCATCTCCAAGTCTTGATGAAATCACAAAGGATGAACATCAGCTTCTGTGAGAAAATGAATATCACAATTCACTACGTGAGTCACAATAGGCACTGAGGCTAAGTGTCAACATTTTCTCTCATCCATATGCAGGCTTGGAGGTGAAGCTTTTTGGTGAGCACATGGTGGCTGGGCCTGCACCCTGGAAAGGGAATGTGGACCCTTCCATGGCCTCACCACCTGTGGGAGGAGCCAAGGTCAGGGATGAGATCCTGCTCCGAGTGGAAGGGTTCAAATATCTTGGGGTCTTGTTCACAAGTGAGGGAAAACTAGAGCAGACTGTTGTATTTGTACTGTTGTCATCAAGAGGGAGCTGAGCCAAAAGGAAAAGCTCTGGATTTACCGGACACTCTACGTTCCTCACCTATGGTCACGAGCTGTGGGTCGTGATGAAAACAGCGGGTGCAAGCGGCTGAAATGAGTTTCCTCCACATTGTGTCCAGGCTCTTCCTTAGAGATAGGGTGAGAAACTCAGACATCCAGAGTAGAACTGCTGCTCCTCTTCATCGAAAAGAGCCAGATGAGGTGCTTCGAGCATCTAATCAGGATGCCTCCTGAACGCCTCCGTGGTGAAGTATTCTGGAAACGTCTCACCGGGAGAACATTCCGGGAATGACCCAGGACACGCTGGAGAGACTTATGTCTCCCCGTTGGCCTGGGAATGCCTCAAGATACCATGGAAGAGCTGGACAAAGGGGCTGCAGAGATGGACCAGTGTATACTAAAGTCCACACCAGTTATAGAACCAAACAATTGTATGTAATTGTAGGTTAGTGAACCTCCAGAATAACAAATAATCTATCACCAACAACTGACCCCATTAAATTAACCAATGATTATAATCAACGCCAAGAGATGACTGATGATAACAGCCCTAACAGTTATCAGTCAGAAATCTACCATCCATTGGTCTTTATGGTGGCTGTTCAGTCCACGTCCCTCATTTTTCATCATGATACCATACAATAATGTGTAATGTGTAAAATACAGTATTTTCCAGACTATAAAGTACTACATTTTTTCCTAGGTTTTGAACCATGCGGCTTATTTAACGAAGCGGCTATTCTGTGGATTTTTCTTCTACCACTATGGAAGCTCTAACCGGAATTAGAATCAAAACTAAGACAAAAATCAATGCTAAGAAGAATACGCTACTTTTTCTGTAGCATATAGCACACGGATGCCAAATTACAAACAGTTACCGTATTTTCCGGGCCACAAGTCGCACCATTATATAAGCTGCACACACTCTATTTTTAGAACATTTTGAAAAAAAACTTAAATAAGACGCATCTTTATACAAGCCGCACCTATGTATGTTGAAAACTTTTATATTTACTGCATTTACAGAATGATTATGAACTGTAAATGTACTTGAGCACATTCCACCTGAAGTCACATCCAGTCAATGGGAAATGTATTGTATTGAATTGTACTGTCATTCCGGTTAGAGTGCCCCGAGCGGTGGAAGAAAAATCCACAGAATAGCCGCACCGGACTAGCCGCAGGGCTCAAAATCTCGGGAAAAAGTCGCGGAAAATACGATAATTATTTTCAAATCCTCGCCCCTTCATCACTGAACCCACACAAAGAAGTTAGTATGATGCAAGTTTTGTGTTGAAGGCCATTGATCTTGCTTGTTCAAAATTGTTCAGTAAATGCAGTAAATATCTAATTTTTCAACATAGAAGAAGACGACTTCATGGGTTTCAGCAAAGATGATTAAAGTGACTTGTGATTTCAAACACAGGAGAAATGAAGTTGAATAAAAGCTGGTTGTTTTCTCTTGGTTCTCTTCCATTTCAATCAGCAAAGTTGCTGCTGCCATGTTAAAAGGCACTGTTTTGGAAAGAATATGTTCAGGTACATACATGTACATTTACAGTTCAAAATTGTTCTATAAATGCGCTACATTTTTCAACATAGGTAGGTGCCACATATAACCCGGTGTGGCTTTTTTCATTATTTTTTTAGAAATAGAAATAGGTCTATCAAGGCCTAGTGCAGAACTTTGCATCTTAATGACTGATGTGTCTTACATATTGGTTACCTTAATTAGTTACATGAGAGAAATATTGAAGTCAGTTCACAATATAATAAAGTGCAGTTGTACACAGCAGAAAATTACACTCACAGTAATGTACATTGTTCACCAAATATATCTCTGACTATCAGTCAAAATTGAACATTATTCCAGTATATTTGTAAAGGCAGAATAGTTGATGCAGCTCTTGCATCATTCTATTGTGAAAGTGGTCATAAAGTTGTGGCTGCTCAGTGCTTGCAAGTTATTTTTTTTTCAGTATTTCCCACACTTGAATCTTTTGTTTACAGAAAGGATTACTACACAAAGTGACATGAATATACTTTAGTTGTTAACAAATGCCCTCACACTCAAACCACAAACCCACACAAACGCTTCTATGCCTCTCCCACTCAGTGAAAAGACAAACTGGGGTCTTAGTGACGAGCATCATTCTGCAACCGCGTCACACACTGTGACTCCTGTGCAGAGGTGTAATCTCATTTTCCACAAGGCTGTTGCTATTGCCCATGAGAAACGTCTTTATCGAATCCACACACAGTGATTATGTTGCGCATGAGGCTTCACTACCGCATCTGTGGTCACTTGTGCAGCCAGTGGCTGGTTCAGAGAGCATTAACAGATAGGACAGACATACATCCATAGTTGTTGGCATGCAGGGAACAGTGCAAATAGCACTTGCCATGCTTACAAGGAAGCTCGGGGATGACTGATTTCTGGTTATTGACTTTTCATACTAATGGCTTGGTTTTTTTTCAAGCAGTCTTGTGTATTTATTACCCATACATCATATTGCTTCACGTTGGATGACACATTGCACGAGGTTGATTTGGCAGTAACATTGTAAACTGCATGATTTAAAGTGCTTTCACATTAGCAGCGTTTGGTCCATATTTTAATCAAAGTCTGATTAGCAGACCACGGAGAAGAGGTGTGTTTCATAGAACATAACTGAGCGAGGCTTTAGATTTGAATGATAATAGTAATGATAATACATCAAACTCAATAATCTAGCATTTTCCAAGACACTTTGAAGTGCATGAGGCCATGACCAAATATATATACATATATATATATATATATATATATCTATATATATATATATATATATATATATATATATATATATATATATATATATAGATATAGATACATATATATATATATATATATATATAGCAATTATTGCTAACTATATTTAAACTCTTTTTATAATGGAAAAACATATAGTCACTTTAAAATGTCTTTATGAAATTGTATACACTTTTTAGGCATTGAAATCTTTGAATTTTCAACAGCAAATCGTAACGAATTGGGTTATCTGTGTTGTGGTCGGTTTTGTGTGTTGCTGAGTTCTCATATTTCTGAGATTCATGAATGCATCGTACGGCAAGCGAGTGGAGCAGCGGAGAAAGAGAGCGCGAGCAGTTGTACTTGGATGAATAAAAACGTGATAATTAAACTACGTCTGACGGTGTGTTCCTGGAAGACGCTACAATATGATAAATCCCACTGTTTAAGTTTGACGTTTTTGCTCCCTCTTCTAAGAAACATTCACAGTCGGATGATACCGTGCATGTTAGACATGCTACCTGTAACATATCCGCCAATCTCATTTAGCAATGTCGGCACACAACTTTGGGACTACTCCGCGTACCTTTCCCCATCGGTGATTTTAACAGGAAAGCCAGAATGTTCCCAAACAGAAGACCGCAGTGTACGGGAGGACCTTCGAGCTCTGGCTCTTTTCTGGCTCTCTCTTTTGTGCCGCTACCCTCCTCTCCCGCGTGCAAAAGTCAGTAGCGCCCGTGCGTAAGCTCGCGCTAATAAGTGGACCGAACCGAACATGCCATGCTAAGATGGAAAAAATCAGAAAAAGGGAAAACAAAGTAAAAGTTGGTCACATTTTAAAGTGCAGACTTGGCTGAATTACAAATTTAGTCTCCATAAAAAACTTGTATTGGGCATATGCGTACTGTTCAACCATTACTCCAATAAGAGGAGAAATAACAAGCACGGATACTCACTATTAATGAACGTGCAAGTGTTTCTGCTTCAACATTAGTTCAACAGTACACAAAAATATTACCTATGTTTTTGTATTTCATGTGTGATTTATTTTTTGGAACACTGTGAGTATATGATATTGAATATAATATGTTTTTGAAATTAGAAATACATTTTACACATACTGTGATTGTACGGCATTATGTGTAAGTGTATTCAGCACAATGTGCAGGTATTCTTTTTATTTGGTTTTCCTGACATCCACCCACAAATGAAACGCACCGACACTTCACCCCATTAACTGAGGGTCGTGCACGGAGCACAAACAAGCATGTAGGATATACATATTCTTCATTCCGCATCTATGGTAACCGAGCAGTTGAAGCGTTTCGGTGGGATGCAAACTCCTTTTTGCAAAAAACCACTCTTTTAACAAGGCTTCTATCAGGTCTTTTTTTTTTGTTATGTTGTTTTATGAAATTTTCCTCCCATTAGTCATAGCAATGTGGTTGATTTCTCTATTTTGGTAGCCGTTAGATGAGCTCTGATGTGTCCATCAGTGTAATGGGTGAACCGGCATTGAAATGGATGCATGCTCAAAGGTTGTTTGGAAAGCAAACTGCGATTAAAATGTGATGAGATCGATGCAGTAGTTTCAGTTTCTCTTTAAATGGACTGCTGTAATTTCTTCAAACAGCCTGACAGCCAGGTCGTCATACCTGCCGCTCCTGTCTCAGTGCAGAGCAGGTGCACTTGACCCCCCCCCCCCACACACACACACACACGCACTTGTGTTTCGGTGTTGTGCCGTCTCGTGTCTTAGCACAAAAGCCTGGAACCAAAATCTTTGTTCTTCTTTTAACTATAGGCTATGGGTATTTTTTTTTTTACACTTAACATTTTCTGTTTTTGCCAGTTGTTTGTGATGTAAAATGAGGTTTATCAATTCCATGCTGCATCTACCTGAATTATTGAAATGTATCGGTATCGGTATTGGCGGTACTGGCCCTGCATTTCCTCAGTTTCAGATAGATGCCAAATTATGCAGTATCACACACCACAAGTCTCAGCGCTGAGCAGGCACAGTTTGCACCACAACCCCCGCCCTTCTTATGAGACTTTTAATATGCACTCGCACTCTAATCATTCACACGTCAACTTATACATGCTGTCTGCCATGTGACTTAGCAGCGCAAACAAGCAAGCAAGCCGCCACCTCGGATTCCCATGCATTTACAGAAATGCAGAGCAGCTCAGCTAACTCTCACAAAAACCTACACCAAAAACTTTGTTCAGCACAGGGTGGCTTCTTTTTTAATATAAAGGCTTTGGGGATTGTTTAATTGCTTGCACTTCATTTATTATATTTTCACCAGCTGTTTGTTTGTTTTTTACAGAAAGAGAAAAGATGTGCACTGAAGCGGAAAAAATGTTTTTGGTTTTTGTATTGGAGTTAAACACAAACAGTTTTGAAATGTAAACAAGGGAAGAGCTAAAGTAAAAGGTACACAAGATAATATTGAATAAAAATGCCTAAAATTCAGTTTGGTGAAAGGCAGCTGGGAATCATCATTTAAATCTAGCCGAGCCATTGGATGATTGCACAATTGCCACCGCCACTTCTTTTTCTAGTCTTTTTTTCTTAGCTCTTGCTGATGAGTGGGAGTTTCAGTGACCTTGAGAATCTGCCAAGAAGCAATAAAGCTGTTGTAAAGAGTTTGTTTATTTTATTTTATTACCCATGAAACACACCATGAGGGAACAACAGCCCATTGTCAAGGTTAAAAGTAGCCACAGTTAAAATACATCAGTACACATCATCTTTGTCTCTAGTTTCTTAGTTCCACAATGGACATTTCTTGGCGTGTTTACTACAATTTGGAATGGAATGTTTTGCTTTCAAGCAGAGCATATTACAGAGGAGTAAGCTTAGTGCCGTATTTTCCGGACTATAAATCGTGTTTTTTTTTTCATAGTTTGGCCAAGGGTGCGACTTATACTCTGGAGTGATTTATGTGTGAAATTATTAAAACATTATTACCTTTATATCATTTCATGTTATTTTAACCCACAACACACACAAGAAACATAAAGATAAATCCGAAAAGCTATTGAAATGCAGGAAGAATTTAAATGGTATAATATAATATTTTGCTAAATAAGTAATTAAAATAGTATGATAAAAAGACAATTGACTGTCCATTAATCCATTTATACAAAAGACTGTACTGTTCCTTTAAATGCGCCGTGCTTGGCTATGGTATTGCAAGAGATAATTACGACCAAATACAAAAATACTTTTGGAGACTTGGAAACATTCTACATGGTCGGTGATAAATAAAAGACTTATTTATTCAATCTACGACAATTTTTGTGAGTTTAAAGTTATCTTACCGTAACCTTCTTGTAATCCTACATGTGTGAATGTAAGCTAAATGTTACCATTGTAGCTCGGTGGAAATGATGTGTACTAAGCGCACAATTTTATTAATTTGATTTATATGGACACATTTATTAGCATTACGTGACAGAGACAACTTGGCTTCCGAGAGTGGGTGGTGGGGGCGTTGTATAATGTAACGTAAGCATACCGTTCAGCCTGTTGTTGCCTCTATTCTATTTTTATTTTAAATTGTTCGGCATTTAAATTTTAAATGACATGTCTGTTCTTGGTGTTGGATTTTATCAAATACATTTCCTCCCAAAATGCGACTTATACTCCAGTGCGACTTATATATGTTTTTTTCTTCTTTATTATGCATTTTATGGCTGGTGCGACTTGCACTCTGGAGCTACGTATAGTCCGGAAAATACGGTATATGTGCCACTGGGGATTTATCTAATGCCAGTCATGAGTAATGTAAATCTCTAGTTCATCTCCTATCCCCCTGAGGTAGGGTTACTTTGGCCCAGAGAAACTTAAATTTTGTGCACTTTATATTTCAGTAGTCTGAAAGTGCTACAGAGTAAAATTTGTGTTAAAAACAGAAAAGGAAGGCCTAGCAAAAAGCTTTTGTAAAAAGAAAAGTCTTCAGATTTCATTAAAAAGCATCAGTAGATTGGCCCTCAGGCGGTCAAGGAGGGCTCGACGTCTGCATGGACTTCATCTTACTGACAAAAATACAGATTTTTAGCATACAAAAATGCCTTTTATTTAATTCTCCGCTCTGTACTTTTTGTTGATATTCCAATAAGTACGACACCCACATCCCATTTATACCCACCGCAAACCTCAACCCCTGGAGCCATATTGTGGATGAGACCAACCTGTATGCTCGTCAGTACCCCCTCTTGCACGTAGCAGAGTGCTTCACCCTTTAAAACAAAAAACTAATGGGTTTAAAAAAAAACAAAAAACTTACACACACAGACGCGCACACAAACACATTCCTGTAAATACTTAAAACTTTGTAAATAGCATACATAGCTGGGCATTCCGGATATGTGACATGTGACGGACTGGTCCGTCTATCCGTGACTGACGGACACCCGTTTTGCTGACGATAGACAGTTAAAACTTTAAAATAGACAGACTAAACATAGTCGGAAGCCCCTTTGTTGAATCCTTCATTCGTCTATAGTCCGTCATTAGTCTATTTTTCGTGGCGGGCGGGCGCGGCCATCAAAGAAAAGTGAGTTGTAGTTGCCTTTGGGACAAATTTGAGTGGGGGGGTTCTAGTTAAGATAGAATGAGGAAGCCAGTTTTAAATTAAAGGCGGACCTGCGTATAAACCCCCCCCCCCGGAAAAATCTGAATGATGGACCTCGGAAGTGTACCCACACTGCTGACGTATAACGATTAAAGGACGCTCAATTTTTAGTAAATTGCGCAGCTCTGGTAAATAGTTCATCAAATGTAAAAATGTTGCCATTGACACACTCTAGCATGTGTAAATAAATTATTTTGCCAACAAAAACACATTTTCATTATTTTTGTTCGTGTTTTTTAGAAGGGACGGACTGTTGAGATGTTGAGATGTCACTGAACCCAAAAATATTGTCAAACTCACTGTTGTGCAGAAAATACATATTATCAGAAAGTGCTCGTTTTCTCCTTATTTTGTCAGAGATTGGTGATTTGAGTGAAACCAAGCTATTTACAAATGACAATTCCTAGAGAACGGAATAAGGTAGGACCACACTTTATTTTTCTACTTAGAGAGCGTAATCCAATCTTTCAACTGAACCCCATGTTTACACAGTCATAACACACAATATTCTGTCGGCCTTGAATGATGAGTCAAAATGCTCAAACGCGGCTCGCTCGAGGGGTTGACTTTTCGGAAAATGCATTCATAACTTGCATTAGCCTGCCACGGCTCTCTGTGTTGTAAATCAAATGAATCATCATATCAGGATGGGATATAATAAACAAGACCCGATCAAAGTAGTCCGTCTCACGTTGTGCCCAAATCTCAGCCAATCATATAATAATGTCATATTAACTTATACAGTGTCACGACATCAGCAAGTTTCACAGTCTAATTACAATTCCCTTAACACAAACCAGAGGAGCAGTTAATATGATTTCCATTTTCCTTAATGTCCAAAATGCTGATCGTAAAGCCCTTTTGTGTGGCACAGACATGCTGTATTGTTAATACCCCATGACCCACAATGCAACCAAAGCTCTTTCTAAAATGATTTTCTTAAATCTTTATGAGCCAAAGAACTGCTTTAATTAGTTCAATAATTCTCTCGAGCTTTTGTCAAGGCACCACTAATCATATTTCTTAATCCTATGTAAATAAATAAATTACTCGTGATTTGGTATTATTTCTGTGTTAAGAAAGTTTATTGGGTGACTTTGAGTACCTCCGTTTTTTGATAAAAGGTCCAAAGATTATTGTAAAAATCTCCAAAACAAAAAGGCAAATTTCTGGAGGAATTTGAAAATATGCTGTCAGTAATCTGTACTGACGCTGACAATCTGGCTATAACTGGTGACTTTAACATTTATGATGACAACAATTTGGATAAAAATATCAACAAACAATTTTATACTATACTTGATACTTTTGGTCTCTCACAACGTATAAAAAGGCTGGCATATACTTAAAGCGGAAATCAACCCAAACACATTTTTTTCAAGAATATGTTCCCAGCAGGCCCACTAGTTAAAACATGGCATTCTGATTAATGTTGCGTTTGTGGAATATGAGTTAAGACGAAAAATCCACCCTTTTTTAGCCATCTCAGAGGGCGGCCATTTTGTCACTTCTGCCGACTGAAAATTACGTCACAACTGCTCAGGGCTCAGGTAACGACCAATCACGGCTCAGCTTCAGAAAACAGGTCAGGTCATTTTCAGTCAACAGAAATGACAAATTGGCCACCCCCAGAGATGGCTAAAAACGGCTGGATTAACTCTAACACAATATTTATCAGAATGCCTTGTTTCAACTAGTGGGTTTGCATATAACATATTCTTGAAAAAAATATGCTTGGGTTGACTTCCACTTTAAGGTCAAGTTTTAGATTTCATTATCTCTAACGCTGTAAACAATGTATCTGTTATTTTTAAAGATCTGGCTATTTCAGATCATTTCTGTGTGTTCTTAGACCTACAAATAATCCCAAAAGTTCAGACAACCACTGTGTTAAAAAATATATAAATGAGAATACAAACAACATGTTTATGAAAATTATAGTTGTGTCACCATCTAAGAATGCAGAGACTGTTGATGACTGTTGCTCCTATTAAAACGAAAACCATTTCATGCCGACCTAAAGCTCCTTGGAGGTGCACTATGAGCAAATTACTTTGAAATGAAAGTGCAGTAAAGCAGATCTTAAATGGAGTTTAAAAAGTAAACTCCAAGTTCATTATGACCTGTACAGGTAATGTCTTTGTAATTTTAGCAAAGAGTTAGTAAAAACGAGACAACAACACATTTCTGAAATGATTAGTAAGAATCTCAGCAATATGCATACTCTATTTGCTGTGGGGACAAACAAATCCCCCAAATCAAATAGTGCCACTACTCGTTCAACATAAAAATGCAATCAATTTGCCTGCTACTTAGTGAAAAAGTACAATCCATCACGTCAAACATTGTCACAATTACCATTACAGCATTTGATGCAGTGGATCAAAAGACTAGAACAGATTTGGTTTGGTAGTTGAAACCATCAACTAGCTGTCTTGACTTGTGTGGGTGTGTGTGTGTGTGTGTGTGGGCGTGCGCATGTGTATTGCGAAACATACAATACTGAATGTAGTTCTGAACATTTGCACATTGAACTTTATTTTTTAACCTATGTATTTGCATTTGTTTTTACGACACGATTATGTTTATTGTAATTATGTGTTTTTTATCATGTTTTATTTTAGGGAATATCTGCCTTGGGACAACAGATGGAAATGAGCCTATAGCTATAATCTGTCTTGTTTACATCTATTTTTTGTTCATGCCGTTCATCAACTTGCACCGTCCCTTCAAATGAATTGAAATTGACTTGTAGGCAGGGGCGTTTCCAAAGGGGGGCAGGGTGGATTAGTGCCCACCCGCGGGACACACTCTGCGCGCCCAAAGAAAACTGGATGTAGTTCTGATGAATGGGAAATAGAAAATCAAAATCAAATCAACTTTTATTTGTTTAGACCAAATCACAACAACAGTTACCTCTAAGGAGAAAACAAAACACGTTTTAAGGTGCAGTATCCCTACGCTGGATTTCGACCTACTTGAGCATTGGAGCACTTTTTTGCCACCCTCCCAGGTAAGACTAATGCCCACCCACACCTGGCATCCTGGTGTAGGTGTGTGTCTTCGCTTGTGTGAAGGATATTGAGTAGCCTTGTCTATGAAATGTGCGATATAAATAAAACGGCCTTGTCTTTGTCGCTCAAGTACCACAAATCGTAAGTTTGCCACTACATTTTGAATTACGCAGGGTTACGGCAGAGGATTTCATTACTGCCAGCTTTATTGTAGCTATATTGTAGCTACCGAAATGTATAATATGATATTTTGTGTGTGTGTGTGTTTTATTAATATAATGTAATGAATTAATGTATATATCACAAGTTCAATCACTGATGCTGAGAAACAGATTTGGGTAAGATAACTGAACTCCCACAGTGAGAATTAAATCAAGACTAGTTCTGAAACTTTGTTGTCAAGTCTGAAGTTTTCATCGAAGTTAAGTGTGCCAAGCTTTGACCAAATCAAAGAAACAGTGGTAATTCATGCGAGTTAGCTTGTTTTAAAGCACAAATTATATATAAAAAAAGATGTATATGTTTCTTCGGGGGTGCTTTCTTCAGGCTGGCTGGGCAGGGGAATGGTTGGATACAACTCAGATGTGAGATTGTGAGTCAGGCGCTTATCCAACATCAGTGATCACAGACCTCACACATATTTGTCTGATGAACAGAAAACTATTCCCACAAACAAACTTCAAATCTTGTAGAAAGTATTTCCAGAAGAGTAAAAGTTATTTACTTGAGATTTTGTGCAAATGCCTTTTCCAGTAGATCAAACGGCTTGATGTCCCAATAATTTTGACCATAAGGTGTGTCTCAAATTACTATGCGCTAATAACAGTCAAAGCCATGGAAAAAATGTTAGTTGAGTCTGACAGAGGTTGACACATTAATTAAACCTCCATTTTAAAGGAGAATATATCCGTTTTTGCTCGTCTTGTCTGACTTTCTGGTAAGCTATCAAAGTCTATATTCGATCACTCCCAGAGGGAAAACCCTGCAGGCGCTCAACACCTACCTGACACTTTTGAACGAAATCAACCCAATTTCCCGGGCAGATTGCATTTTATCTTTTCACGAACTGTCCCACTCATTGTAATCCATTTTTTCCCCCTGAGGTATGGCACCTCCTTGCCACCGCCTACTCGAACCCCTTATCTGTTTTTCTTCCTCCTGAAAGTAAATTTGAAACAAGCAAGGATCATTTCAATGTCACAGCAGCTTTGTCCCTGGGATAAAAGGAGACAATAAGCCCTGCAGTGACAGCAGTAAATGGTGCCAATTTTCCTCACAGAAAGGGTGATGGATAGAATGAGAAGGGGAGAGTCTGGGCAGAAGGCTTAAGACCCTAATCCAACTTTGTGTATATCAGAATGTGTTGGGGTTTGCAGAGTTTTTGACCCACTCAGTGATTTGTATCATTTAATCGGGCTACACAAAACTACAATGGCATGTAAGAGGATTAGATTAAGTATGTCAAATTTTTGTGAAGTTAAACTTGTTTTGTTTTATGGGGATGAAACATGTATGGATGCCACGCAATAAAATTTATCCGCATATAGATTGTAGACACGGTGACTTTTTTGGGGGGATCGTTTACCAACACATTGTGCAGATTTTGCAATATTAGTGACATAAAATAGCATTATCAGATACAGAATGAACTACTAAAATTTTAAAAAACAAATATGCCACTGAAGCTGTTACTAATTACCGCATGAAAAACTGTCCGACCAAGATATTCTACTGTACATTTGGAAACTACCAATCCAAACACCAAGCTAATTCCAACAACAACATTCAACAACAACAACAATACTACTACTACTACTACTACTAATAATAATAATAATATTAATAATAATAATATTGAGTGCTTTAGACAACATTAGACACTTTGTGGAATTACAATAAAAATGCCATATCAGAGAACTAAGTGTGCTTGTTTCCCCTTTCTAATTCAATAATTTGACACCACAGCTAATTATACCAACACGAGCCAACAGAAGTCTAATTAGACAACAAAGGCTAAAAATTGGACAAATGCAACAACCGTGCCAGCCTTATAAATAGCAAGACTGGATATTATTCATTAGTCTGACGAAACACCATGTACCCATTTGGCCATGACCAATAAATGACCACTGCAAACCACTTGTCTTATTAGGTTACACAATATACTTTACTATACTGTTGTGTCAAACTAGACTGCATCATACTGAGAGATGTACTGTTGTCAATCTCATAGCTACTAAATGAGGTAACTCAAAATATTAGAAACAGTTCTTATTGGGATGCAATGCGTGCATTTTGACAACATAGTTAAATAGTTTCACAAGATAGCATGTAAGGATGCTTCTGCACGGTACTCACAGTGATCGTAACTTGTTTGGTCTACTCAAGTATCCAGACACATATTGGTCATCTCAAAGTAGGAGGCAGATTCTGTTCCTTGTTTTGGTCAAAGCCAAACTTGTCTCTGCAGGGTCACCTGAAAAATTAAAAGGTCAGTGGAGAAAATGTGAATTTCGATTAGCTTTCTCATGGCATCTTATCTAGCAACAAAGCAATTACGAGGAACCTAAAAACCCGAAAATATTACTTGGTATTTGAAAAGTTGTCTTTTGTAGAATTACGTGTATTTATCTTGGTTGTGTTTTGTTTTGTTTTCACAAAATTATAGGATGCGATGGGAGGATGTTTTATTATTATTTTTAAGAAGGCCAAAGCTGCTCCCTCATTAAATTGTTAGACATGTAAGAGCGCCTGGCCTCAAAGAACACAATGCTGTTCCACACCATGCGCCAAGATAAAAACACACAGACACTGAGGCACTGCAAGGATTTTTTATGTTGATTTTGGTCCAAAATAATTTCAGCTGAGCCAACCAAGGTAAATAAATAAAGGTATTTTTGAGAATTTCACCGCAAGATGTGTTCACTTTCTGAATAATGCTTCTTTCTGCTAAGAATAAGGCTCTAGCTAAAGTCTGCCTCTGCCAGACGTCTGTCTCTGCCAAAGCCGACAGTTGGGGTAAAACAGTGAAACACAGAAAATCCCGCTGAAAGCAGAGAAGCCACAGCCTCATACTGGTGGACAACAGAGCCCAAATTAAACTGTGTCAGTGTGAAGGCACATAAGCAATGACTGGCATGAAGGAAAAAAAATACCAGATTGTTTGCTCCATGAAAATCACTATTCTTTGCATTTCCTCAGTGACTAAAAATTCTGTGTTTCTCCAGAGACCTTTCTAAACGAGTCATTAAAATTAGAAGGGAAATTTAAAAAAATGTACCATAAATAAGACTTTCCTTCAGTGCACTGTAGAATTTGTGTTGCTTGTCTCTTATTTTCTGTCGGCACTGAGGAGAAAATACAGTGAAAATACAGTTTTTAAAGAAAATCAAGATTTTGTTCTCTCCAAAATTACATGATGACCCACTTATATTTAGACACATTTTGTATAACTGGAAGTAGATAAGATTAACTACCTTGTGTGGGTCAGATTTGACCATTTTATTAAAATCGACAGTATTTGCCATGATGTCGTGAGAAGTCACGGGTTATCGCAAGTCATGTCCTGTGATAAATTAAATCCCAAGTCAAGACACCGTATTTATTCAGTCTAAATTCCAGCAAAGTCAAGATAATGCACTCCTATTCAACACACCTTCATTACTTAATTTAAATCATCATCAAATAGATTAATATCAGTGTCAATTAAAATGCATTTATACTTTAAAAAAGTCATCTTTTTTTTTAATGACAGCAAAATTAACATTTCTGTATGTTTGCATAGCATCTCAGTTACTGTAGTCATTTACTTTTTACAAACTGTTGCATTTGCAAAATATGACATATTTGAAAGGGTCTTTAGTACACTTCATACTAGAACTGCTAATGATTTCATTGCAACTGGAAAAAGTAGTGTGTAGTTTGTAAATATTAAGTTCAATAATTATTTTTAAGACCACATTTATATGCATATTAATAATGTGCAATTTTTAACTTTAATTCATTTAGAAAGCACATTTACTCCATGTTCTGTTTTTTTACTCAAATAAAACCCATTTTAAAAACATCACTAATATCTTTACTCAATTGTTAACTCCCCTTTTCAAAACATGTTTACAAGAGTTTCAATTCCCGAATGTCAACAACCCTGACCTTTGTATCATATCACTACTGTACTGAGTTAAAAGGGAAGTTTGCAGTTTTTAGATCGCTAGCAAGATTTGAATGTAGCCTGACTTGTCACTAATATGAGAAGACGCGAGACGTGCTTGTAAACAAGCTGTTTGTTCTTAGTCGTGCCTGCTACATGCTAGCATGACTTATTTAAGATGGACTGTGTTGTCTAATTAGACTTGTTTTGTCTTAAAAGCTGTCCAATTCCTTCTTCTTAACTTTAAAAAAAAATTAATCTGAATTGAGCATTAAGACCTGCAGTGTGAACCTACCCATAATATCCATCCATCCATCCATTATCTGTACCGCTTCTCCTCACAAGGGTCGCGGGGCGTGCTGGAGCCTATCCCAGCTGTCTTTGGGCAGTAGGCGGGGGACACCCTGAACTGGTTGCCAGCCAATCGCAGGGCACACAGAGACAAACATCCGCACTCCTACCCATAATATCTCAAGTCAATTCGAATCCAGGGTCTTTAACGCCCAAGACCAAGCCAAGTCTCAAGTCTATTAGATTTTGTCAAGTCACACGTAAACAAAACAGTGACCTGTGTTGTCTTAATCCAATTCACAATGACTCGAGTCCCCATCTCTGCATACAGGCTTGAGATGTTACCGTCTAAAACTGTTTTAGAAAGTACAACGCTTGTCGCTGAGTTGTTTTCAGTGGT
This sequence comes from Filicampus tigris, assembly GCF_054856515.1. NCBI lineage: Eukaryota > Metazoa > Chordata > Actinopteri > Syngnathiformes > Syngnathidae > Filicampus > Filicampus tigris. Next base: position 17,783,930 of record NC_141229.1, on the reverse strand, counting down.
CTAAGAACAGTTTGTGTTAGAACAACAACAAAAATAATGTGTTAATGGGGGTTGCCACGGCCCAGTCCAAAGCGCCCCGCAGCCCGGTACCGTGGCAAAGTGACTTTCATAAGGGCTCATCGAGAATGCTCTGCACCCTCTGTGCTGATACCTACACTCTTCCTCCGTGTCTATCCTGGAAACACAAGATGCTTAATGGGATTCCAGAGGCTGCAAGCTGCATTTCTCCTGGCATTTAAGTGATTGCCCAAAACTGCCTGATGGTGGGCTTCACATATTGTTTGAGTGCAAAGAAGCATGAAGCTGTAAAAGTTGGACCAGGATTCAGACAGTTACAATTTCACACTGTGTAAGTGAGACGTAGCTGTTGGCGTACAAGTCACATACTGTAGGTCATCAATGTCTGTCACTCTAGATTATGGTCAGTGTGGTGAAGTGAAACATGGCACATAGTAGATAAGGATTTTCCCAACTGTGCAAGAACACAATATTCCCAGCTTTGTTTTTAGGACATTGTAATCCATCCACATGAATACAAGAACATCTGCATGCTGAATGTTATGTAACCAATATCTTACAAATGTGTGATGACCTTTTTGGCACAATAAGTATAAGCCATGCACAACTGTTACCTACTAACGAGGCAAAAAGATCTAGCTATAGGCACAAAGAGCTATCTATGTATCGGCACAAAGATCTTATCTACAAGATTGATGGATAGACACAGTTGGTGTGGTCTTTTTATGCTTTTAGAAAACGACTTCAACTCAGGAGCAAATATACCATTAACTAGCAGTTTATGATATCTCATTAATGAAGCAAGTTGACAGAAAGTACCCCAGACATTGTTTGCAATGTGCATTTTTTATGGATGTATTGGTTAACATTATCCACACCAGATTTATTCATGTACAGTATTTATTTACTCATTTATTTAGAATTTTCGACTTTATTTCTTTTCTGATCTGCAAGGATCTGTAAAAGCGCCCTTGGGTGTCATCCTTGGGTGAGGATGTAAATCTAATTCATGATGATGATCTTTATTTGGAGGTACAGTCTATTCAACAATAATAATATATCTTACGAAAATACTCTATGCTTCACATCAGCCAAAATGTTTATTTGAACAAAACAATTATTTCTCAACCGTCATCTGAGATCTACCGCTGAGAAGTGACCAGTGGACCTTTGCTACGCGAGAGAAGTGTGGTACAATCCGCTGGACCTTGGTTAGATTTAATCTCGGCCATTCGGTTTGAGGCACAGTATGCATTTGAAAAGATGAACGTGCCTCAATAGTTGAACATTTAAACTGTCATTGCTTTCTGAATCATTAACATCTGTTCCAAAGTGTCTAATGTTCCATCTCATTGCATGTTGTGTATTTTCAACATTTATTTTAATTTTATTTTGAATAAAAACAAAATGTATTCCTCAATGCAACTGTTCAAAATACACTTCCGATTAAGTGGCAAAACCGAGTTTCACTTTTTTTAAGCAGGGTTGTCGGTATCTGCTGGATGTAAATATTAAAGGCGCTTGAAATCTAACTTGGTTACTTTTAAAATCAAGTAATCAGTAAAGTAATGAAGTTACTTTTTAATGCACATAATCAGTAAAGTAACTCTGTTACTTTTAGCGTAACTATGGTAACACTGTGAGTAATAAACTAACATGCACATACATGCACACGCGCACACGAAAATGCAGCTTCTCGAAAAACAAAGCTGGTGTTACATGTGCCTCTCAATATATTGAGCTTGATAACACTTCACCGGCAGTGTATATTTATCTTGACCAATGGAGCCACTTTACTCCCACAGCTCAAATTCTCAATCCAAACCTATGTCAAGATGTGCATTAAAAATAATATTTTAGAGGCATGCAAATAGTAGTGTTTTCAATGGATTTTGCAATGCTCTGGGTGAATTCACGTACTTTTCACCAACATTAGTAATCTCTACCATGCTCTTCTAGACAACTAGTCCCACTGCAGAACTCCAAAATCTTCAAAAAATTCTTCCCCATTTGAAGCTTGTGTTGCTGCAAATGGGAAGACCATTCATACATGCTTAATTTTTCCATTCTTGTGGGCAGGTCCTTACTTAGTCTATAAAGTTTAACAGTGGAATGCCCCCCATTAGTCTGAGGTGCACTTCTGAAAGATAACATTTCATATGCAGCAAGGGCTGACTTTGTCTTGCCTTTCACAACTATCTGCGCTGGGCACAGGACTTGCATATTCTAATTCCGTCATTATTATGCCTACTCGTGTAGCAACTTAAATCATCAGATCATCAAAGGACTGGTGTAATGTTCCTCTCAATCAGATCCAATCTCTCTCTGCAAACAGACCCTTCATGATAACATGACGGGCTGCTGTATATACCTTGACTCTATCTATCAAAAGGGATTTGCACATGGCACAGGCTACAAATGAGTTGTCGCCAAGGTTGGTGGTCAGAGGACATGCAATCACATCCCTCCGGCCCTGTGGTTTGCTTTGTTTTGATCTGCAGTAAGTGCTGGCTACGGGTTGAGCGTGTCTCTTTGAATGTCAATGATTGATGCAAAGCTGAGCATTCAGAAATAGCAGGCAATTACAATCAATTAAGGTGATGAACTAATTTCGTTCCGCAAACTCATCTGTTGCCAGAAGTGTTCTGTTTCCTCTGAAAGCAAAAAAACAAAACAAAGCAAACAAAAAACAAACAAACAAACAAGTGATTAGCGACAAGCCACACTCTAAACATCATTGTGGAGTAGCAAAGTCGACTTGTTGCCAATTTTGTCTAACCCCTACAACATAAACAGTTTAACTTCTGTACTCTAACTCTAGGAAAATGGAAATGCATGCAAATTGTGTACCATAATGCTGCTTGATGGAAAGGCTTATAAAGTGATGCAAGATGAAATCAAGTTATAGTTGGTACACCGACTTCTGAGAGTCACGACAAGTGTTTCGATATATGATTTAAAAAAATGTTTTTTTGGGGCCAATCATTGAATTGACTTACTTGAGATTCTGGCTTGCCATAGCTTCAGTGAGGTGAAAAAAACTGGATCAATTAAGGTACAACCTCTTAGTGGGACCTCGGTTCACTAATAAATCCGTTCAAAAACGTATTCTTTGGACAAACATTGCTTGGGTTGACAAAATTCCATGCAGAATTGTTGAGTTGCTTTCTCACACAGCCTAAATGTCATTTGTTGCATACATTTGTTTTTTTTTTGCTGTAAATAAACCCTCAGTATGGCTCCCAAGAAAGTGAAATGTACAAGTGATTGCACTATTAAGAAACCCCGGACTGAACACATATTAAGTGCACCGAGCACGCATACGCCAGATCAGCTTCCTAGCCAGCCTTTCAGCCACACCAACCGGAGTCCTGCGTGTATGTCATCGGGTGCTGGTTTTGAGGGAGAGTTCATCAAGCTTATGAGGCTGTCATCCAAAAGTATTAATGATGCTTTTCCTAGTCAATACCTCATATCTTGCAGCAGTGTGCTAAATTCTCCTTCTCTTCTGTCGATATTCATTTGAGATCAGGGGTGTTTTTATTTACTTTTTCCTTCTTTTCAGCCAAATGCAAGTGATACAATAGCTCTGTTTCTTTTTGCTTTCACAGGGTTGCCATTTCAATGAAATGTGCATGCATGGGACAGGTATGCGTGAACCAATGCGCATGCATACAACGTACCAATGTACCAAATTGACCCCAATGTAGTATAAATAGAATCGCATCCGTGGTTCGCGTGCAGTTCAAAGCTGTCTGCAGATGCCCAATGCAGAAAGTATAACAGGGTCTTAAAAGTCAACCCAAACATTTTTTTCAAGAATATGTTCTAGGACGGCGGCACGGTGGTCGACTGGTTAGCACGTCCGCCTCACAGTTCAGAGGTCGTGGGTTCGATCCCGGCTCCGGCCTCCCTGTGTGGAGTTTGCATGTTCTCCCCGTGCCTGCGTGGGTTTTCTCCGGGCACTCCGGTTTCCTCCCACATGCCCAAAACATGCATGGTAAGTTGATTGGATACTCTAAATTGGCCCTAGGTGTGATTGTGAGTGCGGATGTTTGTCTCTGTGTGCCCTGCGATTGGCTGGCAACCAGTTCAGGGTGTCCCCCGCCTACTGCCCAAAGACAGCTGGGATAGGCTCCAGCACGCCCCGCGACCCTTGTGAGGAGAAGCGGTACAGATAATGGATGGATGGATGGATGTTCTAGGACAACGATAGGACATATTCTTGAAAAAAAATATGGTTGGGTTGACTTCATCTTTAAAGGGGAAGTCAACCCAACATTTTTTTCAAGAATATGTTCTATGCAAGCCCACTAGTTGAAACAGGGCATTCTGATAAATATTGCGTTTGTGGAATAAGTGTTAATGCATTTGTTTTCAGCCATCTCTAGGGGCGGCCATTTTGTCTTCTGTCGACTGAAAGTGACATAAGAACTGCTCACAACGACCAATCACGGCTCAGATTCAGAAAACAGATCAGCCGTGATTGGTCGTTGTGAGCAGTTGTGATGTCATTTTCAGTCGACAGAAGAAAAAATGGCCGCCTCCACAGATGGCTGAAAACGAGAGCATTTTTGCTGCTTAACTTATATCCAAAACAGGGGTCACCAAGTCCGGTCCTCAAGGGCACCTATCCTGCATATTTTCCACCTCTCCCTGCTGCGACACACCTGTTTCAAATGATCTGTATCATTATCATGCTTCTGAAAAGCTTGCTGATGAGCTGATCATTTCAATCAGGTGTGTTGCAGAGGGGAGGGATGGAAAACATGCAGGATAGGTGCCCTTGAGGACCGGATTTGGTGACCCCTGTTGTAGGATATAAGTTAAGCAGCAAAAATGCACTCGTTTTCAACCATCTGTTGATGGCTGATTAATATTTTGAATAAGCATGTTGGAACGGAGCAGTGTTGAGCTATAATAACAGTGTTCCCCACTAGATGGCAGACATCCCTCAAGCCTGCCTCCAAACCCAAGAATGTACTTCTGCATCAAAGATGAAGACAGAGCGGTTCCTGGCCAGAAGCCAAGACTAAATTAGGTCAAGGAAATTCTGTATTTCAGGTAAAATAAGACGCAGATTGTATATTCTCCCAATATAAACACAAACCTTTCAGCCTAGTTTGCTTAGAGAGTATCAGCCATGAACGATTTCAAGCTAAGTCCCCACTACGATACCAATCTCAAAGGTACACAACAGCGATTAGAATTGTTTTTCTTCAGAAGAACCGTTGAAGTGCATTAGAAGTTTATGCTTATGCTACAGGTAACAACATGTTTTGGTTTGTTAGGAGCAAAAGGTGCACACATCGCAATATCAGGGCTTCTGCTAGGGTGGTGAGAGGGCTCTCAAATCCTCCTACTATGCTGAAAACCGCGTATGTAAATGAGTTGGGAGTAACGATTTCAGATGAGATTTGGAAGGGGATAGTGCACAAGCCTTCAATATGTGCCATTGACATAGCTTCGTGCAATGTTGTATCTTACATCAAGCTCACTCCACTAATGCCCGTCTGACAAGGATTTTTGATACAGCATCTCCTCTGTGTGATTGATGTCTACAAGCTACAGCGAACTACACACACTTTTCGAGCTGCCACTCTGAATGTTCGAAATCTTTAATACATTATCCAATATAGGTGGGAGGAAGATAGATCCTAATGCCTTAACTGCTATGTTTGGAGTAGACCCTTTTTTTATCTACTGTATTCTCTCGCCCACTGAGGAAAGCGGTGAAGAAGTTGATGTTGTAAAATCCCCAGTACACCCACCTACACAAACTGGATTAATGAAGTGCTCTATTTTCTTAAATTGGAAAAATATGGGCTGACTCTGGTTTATACTGTGACATTATCTGATAAGATCTGGAGTCCCTTTTCGACAACACAACACAAACTGTTAGATCACACATCTCAATATATGTTTCTCAATATATTTGATTTATTCATTGATTGATTTGATTTATTGATTTTTATCATTGTTACCTATCTTGGTTAAATTATATGGGATAAGCCTTCAACTCAACTCAACTTTATTTATAGAGCACTTTAAAAACACACCGCTGCATACAAAGTGATGTGCATACAGTGAAATAAAAATCAGACATATAAAAACAACGATTGTTAAAACAGTAAACACAATAAAATACTAAAACAATGTTGAGTCTCATGCCGAGTCGAAAGTCAAAGACTGAAAATGTGCTTTAAGACAAGTTTTAAAGATGCACGAAGAGGGAGCTTGCCTAATATTTAATATAAGGTCAGTCCAAAGGGAGGGACCGGCAATGCAAAAATCTCGTTCCCCTTTGAGGCTGACCTGAGGCACTGGGTAGGTGTGTTCAGCTCAGAGAGGTAAAGTGGGGAAAGGCCATTTAAAGAATTAAAGACAAATAAAACAATCTTAAAGTAAAAGTCAACCCAAACATATTTTTTTCCAGAATATGTTCTGTGCAGGCCCACTATTAGAGACAAGGCATCCTGATTAATATTGCGTTTGTGGAATATGAGTTAAGCAGCAAAATCCACCCGCTTCTATTTTGCCGCTTGTTGTCGACTGAAAATGACATCACAGTGTTTCAGGGCTCAGATAACGACTAATCATGGCCCAGCTTCAGCAAACAGGTGAGGTGATTGGTCGTTACGTACGTATACTCTTTTTATATATATATTTTTATATATATATATATGAAATCTAACCATACTTTAAAATTTTAAACTTCACCCACTTTATCCCTGACCTGTCTGGTGAGTCCCTTGGTCTTCATGATGCTGTTTTCTACTAGTGTTCTCCAAACCTCCAGACCCTCACAAAACAGGTGTATTATACGAGAGAGTATGAGAGTAAATTACACCCAAGTAGACTCTATTTACTAATTAGGTGACTTTTGAAGACAATCGATTGCACTGCGTTGTATAAAGGGGGTTATCAGAGTACAGTCCGCTGAATACAAATGCACAGCACACTTTTCAGATTTATGTTTGCTTAAAATGTTGAAAACGGTACATCATTTCCATTCCACTTCACAATTATATACAACATTGTGTTGGTCTAGCACATCACATCTTAACGATAACACTTGAGTTTTTGATTATAATTTCACAAAATGTGAAAACGTTCAAGTGATATGAGTTCTTTTTTTCCCGACACTGTACACTTACATATTTCGTCTGCAATTAAACTTGTGTTTTCCCCTGCGCCTGTGGTCTAAGAGTGCCATACATTTTTAAACAAGCATCACTTCTTTTGGATGTAAATGGATGTTTTCAGCATGGCATTGCTCTATGCATAATCTATGTAGTGCAAGAGGCTTCGCAGCTCGGAAAGCCATTCAACCACATTCTTGCGGCTTGAGAATTTTTCTTATTTTTAGGCCAGCGTGTAGAAGACAGTAAGCATGCTAATGAGTCTTTGCTGTTGTTGTTACTATCTTTAAATCTGCAGCAACTCGTGGAAACCTTTGGTGGACATTTACCGTGTCATTTATCTCTGTGCTTGACACAAATTAACGATACCCTCTTGGAAACAACAGTAATAATTATGTATTTTAGGGCAAGCTTGTCTCAACACAAGGTCGAGCAGAATAGCATACTGGAGAATAATATAGCAAATAAAACAGCTTGTGGATTTTTACAATGATCAATGACAAAGAGTGTGTGAAGATCTTGACTTGACAATCATCTCACCGCCACCTAGTTTTTACTCCTAGCAGAAAAGTATCTCTGTCCTCTTTAGTCTCACTCTGCTCTATTTGTTTCAACTAATCAGCACTCAACCTGCCTGAAAGTTTCAGCAGGTTGCGTGTTACCTGGGTGATTAGCCAGAGAGGATTTGGTTCATCAGTTTCAATTCAATCCCTCATGTTGTTGTGTCCTATATGATGATTAAAAAAATGAAATGACTTGTTCAGTTTCTACGTACATAATGATGCATTTGAACGGCTTCCACAACAAAATTAAATAATGATGCATTTAATTTTTTATTTAAATTTGATGCTACACAACACCATTCATACTGCAATTGTTAATAACGTTGTATTCTATAGTCTATTCTGTCTAAATAAAAGTGTATATAGTTGTGTAACGTTAAAGAGAGGACTATACAAATGTATCTGTACCAAAAAGAGAAAGCGGCTTGCATACATTGTTTCATTCAATGACCTTGTTAAATTGCTTATGAATAAATACAATTTCCGTACAAGCCAGGTCCATACGTGAGTATTTGTTAAATGTAATAATACAAATTCAAAATAACTCACCATCTCGGTATTTTAGGTTATTTGGGTTCTATTCAGTCATAGATGATAAGAATTGCAGGGGAGACAAAATGCTTGTTCAAATGACAGGTTTTTGCGATATAAAACGAGACCAAGATACATTACTTCAAATCTTTTTCGACCATTTATTCGACTGACAATCTGTACAACTCAATTGAACAGAATGAAATACTTTAGAGAAGTAAAAATAAAACTGACATATTGTGGTTGCAAAAGTGAGCACAGTGTGTTATCAATTAACTAACCACATTTAAACTCGTGTTAAATGGGAGTCAGCATACACCTGCCATCATATAAAGCAGGGATCACAAACCTTTTTGAGATGGAGAGCTACTTCTTGGGTACTGATTAATGCGAAGGGCTACCAGTTTGATATACACTTCTGGAATAGCACAATTTTTTTATCTATAATCATGTTTTGTCATCATTCATAATTAATGATATCTATGCACAGACCATGTTAATGATTTCTCACAATAATTAGGAAAGCGAAGCGATGAATATCAATATGCAACACTTGATTTCTAGAGCACGCTGCCAGAGTTTAAGTTTTGAAATGATCACTTCTTCAGCATTCCTTGGAAATCCCGTGGAAATGTCAGAACAGGCCCACAGGCTGCTCATGTGGTCCTTTGGGGGTTACCTAGTGCCCGCAGGCGCCACATTGGTGACCTCTGATGTAAAGTGCACTGATTAACTCCAAACAAAGTTGAGCTCTTCTAGTGGGCCTTTCCTGACACTTTTGTAGACACATCTTACAGTACATGCCTTGGTCCACAGAGATCTTTCAAAGCTTCGGAGGGATGTCATTGTTCAAGGGTATCAGTCGCGAGAAGGGTACAAAGTAGTTTGCAAGGCATTACATATATCATGGACCACCACGGAGAAAATCACCGTCAAGTGGGGAAAATATGGCGCTACAGTGACATTAAAAAAGGACATTCCTTTAAAATGTATACAAAGACAAGAAGAAAACTGGTAAGAGAGGCTGCCAAGAGGCACGCTCACAGCAATATTGAAGGTGCGGCAAGGATTTCTGACAAGTATTGGCAGTTTAGTACATGTGACAACAATTTCCTGTCTTCTTCATATGTCTGGGTTATGGGTTGGGGTGGCAAGATGGAAGCCTTGTATTACAAAGACACAAAAAACACAGTTCTCCCAAATGTGTATGGAATAATGAATAATGATGCTTAAAATTACTTAAAATTATAGTGCGATGAAACCAAGTTGAAACTTTTTGGCCATAATTCCAAAAAGTATGTTTGGCGCTAGGCCTGCACGATGTGTCGTTTGAACATCGCGATTGCGATGTGTGCATGCGCGATAGTCATGTGCGATGTTTTAACTTTTTTTTTTTTTCTTAGAACACGCAAACTTTTGTTTTGCCTCATAAAAGCAGCAAGCTACTCCGTGCTCTTACACAGCCTGTCTCGCTCAGCCCCTCCATCCTGCCAATCAGTCACCGGCCCCTCCCCCTCCACTCTCAGCCACTGCTGTCTGCTTTGAAAACAGGCGACATGGAGGAGACGACAGCGGCAGAAGCGGCAGTGGATTTAGTCCCCAAAAGAAAGTCAGCATCCAAAATATATAAAAAGGAAAATTCAGAACAAGAAAAAACATCCTTTGCCAACAGTACCTCGCCGTTGTTACTGCAATCGCCGTCACAACCCCTGTATGAGCAGTTCAAACTAAGAAGTGGGATCTGAGGTGAAACTTCATCTACTTAAAAAACTATTACAGACGCCATCGCCAGCATAACTCCTTATGATAATAAGTCCAAACAGCACCGACAAATCTCGGATGCAATATGTTTTACAGACCGTTTTAGTTATTGTTATATTTTTGTGAACAACTCAGGGGACTAATGCACCTGCTCTTTAAGTTTTAATATTTTTGTTATAATTTGTTTACAACTTTGCTGCAGTTTCAGAGTTTTTTTTTATCATAATGTTATATTTTTGTAAACAACTCAGACGCTAGTACGCCTGCTTTTTAATTTTTTAATATTTTATAGTTTAGTTTAAAAGTGTTTATAACTGTGCTGCTGGTTTAGAGGTGTTTTATTTTCTTCTATTTTTTTAATGACTCAAGGGTCTAGTGCACCTGCTCTTTATTTTTTTGTTTAGAATATGTTTAATATTTTGGTGCTGTTTACATTGAAGTGTGAAATACAATGTTAAATAATCTATTATTTTACATAGATTATGACATGGCCTCCGTGGCCTCCGTGATCCCTTTTATATGCAGCAATCATCATTCACAGATGAACCCCCTTAGTCTGGATTAAACGGTATTATATGAATACAATGATGTCATGGTGATTTGACCAAATTATTCCCAAACAAATCTATTCAAATCATCTGGTGAAAATTCTTCTCTTTTTAATATCGCAATATATAGCGCAAACCCCCAAAATTCGCAATTGTTTTCCAATATCGTACGGCCCTATTTGGCGCAAATACGACAATGCTCATCACCAAAAGAAAATTGTGCCCCCCGCACACAGTTTTTTGTAGGGTAATAATAATAATTGAGAGGTTTATTTATACTCCTGTGTCTAATAGATGTATTTTTTTAGTTTACCTGATCAGGTTGTATATGTCCCAATGATGGTGAGATAAGTTTTGAAAGGGTTTATATTGGTGACATTTTTTATATCACAAAAGCCTGGGAATTTAACAGAGGGTGTATAGACATTTGTAGACTTCTTACAGTATATCCACTGTATATGGATGCTTCGTAACCTTACTAGTGGAAGAAAAATCCTCCTGAACTTAACAGGTTCACTTTTCACATCAACAGAACAAGTCACAGGGAAGAGCTTAAACACAGTCTGGCATTGCACACTGTACTTCTGGGAGATGTGTTTGTGTATTTATAGTCTCATTTGCATGGAAGATGTATGATGAAGCTGAATACCGTAATTGACTATGTAAGATGAACGCCCCCAGTCTTGAGCACATCACTGAATATTTTCAAGACGAGCACACAAGGGAGAAAAATGCATTACATATGCAAGGATGATAGGACTTGTGAAATTCCAATGTTTTTATCATCAAATGTGTTGCAGGGAGGAAATATTGATTGAAAGGAACCAAAGATTTGATAGTATGTATAATAAATTTATTTAGCCTTTTTGTCATTTACTTGTGACAATTATCAAAAAATAAGGTCTGGACTTAACAGGGGACCGGAAACATGTATAGAAGAACAACACTAATTCTTTAACCAATCAGATTTAGGACTTGTCCTCTCTCTCTCTCTCTCTCTCTCTCTCTCTCTCTCTCTATATATATATATATATATATATATATAGATAGATAGATAGATAGATAGATAGATAGATAGATAGATAGATCTTACTTTTTAATCTTTATATGCTTCCCCTCGGGGATGTCATCAGGGGACACGGCATCAGCTTTCACAGCTATGCTGATGACACGCAGCTGTATATTGCCGTGTCTCCTGATGACACAGGACCCATTGATACCCTTTTAAATTGCATTTTAGATATCAAGTCATGGATGGCAGATAATTTCCTACAGCTCAATGAGGACAAGACTGAGGTTTTAGTTATCGGTCCCGAAGGTCAGAGAGAGAAGCTTTTACCAAAACTACACATTTTTAATCCCTCACACTGTGTGAAGAACCTTGGCGTCATTTTTGACTCTGAGCTCAGTTTTATTCCTCATATTAAAAATGTAACCAAGATTGGTTTTTATCACCTTAAGAATATCGCCAGAGTCCGCCCGTTTCTCTCTCAGGCTAACACGGAAGTGCTGATGCATGCCTTTATTTCCTGTCGTTTAGATTACTGTAATGCCCTGCTCTCTGGCCTCCCGAAAAAGAGCATTTCACCACTGCAACTACTGCAGAATTCAGCCGCTCGGGTGCTGACGAGAACCAGAGGGCGGGAGCACATTACGCCAGTTTTGAAATTGCTGCATTGGCTCCCTGTGTGTTTCAGGATCGATTTTAAAGTACTTTTATTAGTTTATAAATGTGTTAATGGTCTTGGGCCATCTTATTTATCTGATTTGCTTTTATCATACCAGCCCTCGCGGATCCTGAGGTCCTCTGGCGCCGGCCTTTTATTTATTCCAAGGGACCAAAATGCATGGCGAGGCTGCATTCAGCCATTTTGGTCCTCACCTTTGGAATAGCCTGCCAGAGGATGTCAGGTCTGCAGAGACTGTTGATATTTTTAAGAGGAAGCTCAAGACACACCTTTTTAGTTTGGCTTTCAACAACTTTTAAATAATTTATCTTTTCTTTTGATTGAAGATAATTCTATGTTTTGCTTTGAATGTTTTAAAGCACTTTGAGTTGCATTTTTATGTATGAAAAGTGCTATATAAATAAAATGTGATTGATTGATTGATTGATATATACATATGACTGTCTACTCTGAAACAATAGCATTTGAAAAGGTTCCTCCACACAATGAATGAGTTCATATGGATATGGCAAACTTGTTTGTGTGAGCCCTTCACCTCATGCTTACTAATATACTTTCGTTGTACAGCACAGCTACAGCGCAAACACACAATGAAAAATATCCCATTTTCTTTTATTAAAGTCTTTTGGTGATAAACAAGGACAATGATCGGAAATGTACAACATGGTGCATCCAAATAAGGGAGTGTTTAAAGATTTCAGCGAAACTTCACAGAAAACAACATTAGTTAGTCAAGAAGACGTAGATAAGCCCTTGTTAACTGCCTTGGAGAACATATGTCAAGTCCATACTGTCAATACATATGTCAAGTCAACATATGTCAGTCAGTACTGTGTCGAGATAAGACTAAAAAAGAAATAGACTTGTTCTATAAATTACTATGTTGCTACTCACTGTATAATGGTGACACTGTACATTCATTTTGTCAAATAAAAGGGATCCATAACACATGTGAAAATATATACTTATTTTCTTACTTTTTATTACTTTTTGTTGAGTGATGTGTAGGTTTGTACATATGGTGTCAACTTGAACATGAGTTCTTAATGCCAGTGGCCTTATCTCAGCTGCTAAGTGCTTCGGTGTGACAGGCAGCCACCCGATTGTGCTACTTGTCAAGGTTAATCAGAAAAGATGAGGGAAGTTGACACATTTTTTATGCTTGACATCTCAAAATATTTATTTTAGAACTGTATGGGTCAAAATGATTTCCTCCTCCTCAATTTTGAAGAGTAAGTTCAAACATTCTGAACAGATCATGACAGACATGCACACATTCAAACACGTACACACACACGAGCAATAAAGCGCTATCTTGTAATCTACGCTGATAATTGTGTAACTGGGAACTGCAAATAATTACATACTGTATGTACCTGGAAAATAGCTCAAACAGAAAGTAAAAGGACAAAACCTTTGTGAAATGTGACCTTCACAGTCAACCCTAAAACAGCAGACAGTGCCCAGTGATATGTTTTAGGAGAAACAGTTCAAGGTTTGAGCCTGGCAGTCATAATGATTGTGCCTCTAATTATAGTATTTAAATTGTCTGTGGATGTGACACAAGATTTGTGTTTTCTTTTCCTAAACAAACACCATGTACCATCACTGCCTGCCTGCCATCATGCATTGTTGAGGACTGTACTTGACAATGAACATATCCACTATTATTCAGATTATGAAATGAACAAAGGCTTATTGTAACAATTCCTGGAAACCCTTGTCCTCTGTTGATGATGTGTGGAACCAGCTATTTGCATTTTCCAGTTTCCTCGAGGCATTGTTCCTCAAGTGCAGGTCAAAATACACTGTAGTGACATACCTCATTAGACACAAGTGCACAATTAAATGGGATCTCAAACAAAGATCTGTATCAAAGAGGATAAGCGATATATTACTTTGTTTATTTTTGCATCCAAAAATACTTTATCATTTTTAGATATTCTTGTAATTTCCCATTAAGATGCAGTCATTCACACTGCAAATTTTAACCACCATATTTACTCTCTGACAACGTCAGTCAAAACTAAGAAATAGCAACTTTGTAAAAGCAAATTGTTACTCAAAACAGAGCTTACGAAAATAGCCGATTACATTGACATAAAAATGGGCTTCTGACTATGCTTAGTCTGACTGTTTTTTTAAGTTTCCCGTCTATTGTTTATCGGCTACAAAATAGGCGTCCATCATAGGCAGACCGGTCTGTCACATAGGCGAAATTACCATCTCTGTGTGTTTATATATATATACATTAAGGGAAATTAAGGGATGATCATCGTACAAAAACTGAGGAAGGCTTGAAAAAGCAGGAAGCCCAAAATCAATGTCAGAATCAGAAAGGAGATTAACCAAATCATGGCCATCTTCACAGTCAGTAGAATTATCAAGTAGGTGGCAAAGGTGAGAGAGACTTGGAAGAAAAGACAAAGGGTTTGGGGGTGGTCAGCAGGCTGAGGGCGGTTGGAGGCAGACCGTGACTTGAGACGGCTTGAGCGACCCATCGTGAAGGAGCGACACGAGAGGGTCCCATTTGGACCCATTCGCAGATATGACACGGAAGGTGAAGAGTAAAAAGTATTTATCAAGAAAAATACAAAGTAACAACAGAGATCAGGACTGGAAGAGAGTTTGCATCCTCACTCAAAGAATGTTTGACGTACTGACCATGTGACAGTGTGTAACTCAAAGATTTAAACTGTAAGACTTCAAACCTATATGACATCATAAAGGTCAAAGCATAAAAGGACCAAAGCAACTGCAGAGCAACTGATACATCACGTAAAGAACCAGTTATAACAGGTTGAAAGACTCATATTGCTAATCAAAGTGGTGGCTACAAATGACATGTACAGTATGTTGAAAAAAATGGGAAAAAAGTTAGCAGAAGGACTCGCTGCACATGTGAAGAGACTGACTTCTCCCGTTCAGCTAGGTGATTGACATGCTTCTATTTTTACAGGTTGAGTACTGCAGATTAGCTTGCACTTCCTGTCTATCAACTTGAAAGCTGGGCCCAGATGGCTGAATAAACCCCCTGCCCAGCCAACCTTTAAGAGTATGCAGAGCCCCACCTCACCTTTTCTTTTTTTTTTTTTTTTTTTACTTTTTCATGGTTTTTTTCCCTCTGTTAACCACCCTCCAAATTTATTTATACACTTACTTATTTATAAAAATGCACTGTTTGAAATAAGCACTCATTGTATTTTCTTTTTAGTTTGTTGATTTGTATAATTATGTACCTCAATAAAGTAGACAGTAGTTTAAAAAAAGACAGTATGCAGAGCAATATTGTCATTTTCTAATTTTGGTTGTTGTTGGTCGTTGATGATCTCCACCTGTTTTTGAATATGTCATTTTATTGGTCGATCTTATTCCCATTAGGCTATAGGCAACAAAATGTAATTAGTCGGAGATCAGACAGGGTCTTTAACTGCTAAAAACATTAAAGCGGAAGTCAACCCAAACATATTTTTTTTCAAGAATATGTTCCCAGCAGGTCCACTAGTTGAAACACGGCTTTCTGATTAATATTGTGTTGGTGGAATATAAGGTAAGCAGCAAAATGCACTCGTTTTTAGCCATCTCTCGGGGCAGCCATTTTGTCTTCTGTCGACTGAAAAGGACATCACAACTGCTCACAGCGACCAATCACGGCTGATCTGTTCTCTGAATCTGAGCTGTGATTGGTCGTTGTGAGCAGCTGTGATGTCATTTTCAGTCGACAGAAGACAAAATGGAAAATGGCTGCCCCCAGAAATGGCTAAAAACGAGTGGATTAACACTTATTCCACAAACACAATATTTATCAGAATGCCCTGTTTCAACTAGTGGGCTTGCATAGAACACAAAAAAAATCATATTGGAAGTTATTCTGTGCACGTGGGCGGCCTTCCAGAGGAGACACCTGGAGATCCACACTCCTAGAATCCACCATTTTAATTTCTTCTTTTTTCTTAATTTGAAAGCAGCCTTTTCCACCTGTTTAGTGGAACACACACACACACACACACACATGTGTGTATATATATATATATATATATATATATATATATATATATATGTGTGTGTGTGTAGCACTACTACTGTGCATCCTTTATCACCTGATTTAGTGAAAAGATGGACTAAAAATCGATAAAGACTTAGATGTTTGTTTCCTATACATTTTGCATTCTATCTGCCAAATCATCTGTTATATGCCAGAAATCTCCCAAAGGAGGAAGGAATGAGGAAACAGGGCCAACTATATTTTTAGCACCAGCTCGCAGAGGGTTGATGAGGCCAATGAAAAGCTGTTCCACATTTGCATGAGCTGATGTTGTGTTGTGTGACATGAAGTGTGTCCTTATTTAATTAGGTGCAGGGAAAAGCTGAATTGATTCATCAATAACTGCTTTGATCAATAAAACAAAACATATTTAATTTGCAGTCACATTTCAACAAAAGCCTGCTGCAAACTTTTATTTTATGATAGAAAAGGAAAAAACACATTACATTTTAACCAGGACTTTTCAAATATTGGTGCGCAATAGGTGACAGGTGATGAGGGTCAAATAGTGAGTGCAGTAAATTAATAATGCTTGATAGACAAAGCAAATGCTAATGTTGGACACTTTTCATTTCTTTTTATAAGATACAATATGAGCACTATTGTTGAAAATTCTGAACACTTTTATTCAAAGGCAGATATCTTAGAAAAATGAATACGATGATTAAACTGTGACTAATATTTCCAGCTTTAAAAAGTTTTGATTCTTACTTTGTATTTTAGGAATTACACAGACAAAGCGGTCTTGTTTAAATGTGACAAATTAAATGTATGAGCTGAACCTTCTGGCTTTTGAAGATTCATTTTATCAATCTATTTTGATAATCAGGTGATTGTGTGTTGAATGCTGGTGCCAGCAACTCGTGCAGTGGTTTGTACAGATAAGCAGATAGATATCATCAGGTTTTTCAATGATATTTCCCTTTCAAAGGGCATGCAAAAATTGTTTCAGGCATGACAAAAAATAATTGAGAACCAATTATTTAAATTCCAATTTCCACCAAGCAGCAGAGTTCAGGAAAGCTTGCCATTTGTCTTTATCAGTTTTGAAAGTGCAGTCAAAAATTAAAAACAAACAAAAATGCCATGGCAAAAATAAATAGCATAGATAGCTGAATCTCCACTGTTTGTTATATCTTCAGTTCAAATTCTTGAAAACTGAAATATAGATTCAGATTAAGGCCATGTTCATAGTTGCTAGGTTTGCTTATTTTTGTTTTTTCATGTTTTGCTTGTAACATACACACATCACAGACAACACCATGAGAGAAAAAAAGAGCAGAGAGTAGAGTTAGGTTTGATTGACTTACTCAAACATTTGCAGCAGATATAGTCTTTGGTCAGCAGTAAACCAAACCGCCAATGTTAAAGGCAATGAATAATGCAAACACAAGACAAAATCCTGAAAAATGAAGAAAGATTTGTAACATGAATTTCTGAGCAATGCTGCCTGGTAACAAGATATGTGTTGCTCATTTCTAATTTATAGCTTCACCCTCCTTTTTTCTTTCCAGTGAATATTTTTTTTATCTCTCAGTTTTCTATACATGATTGGAGAGCCCACAATCAATGATTATTAGTGAGAAAGGACTGTCTACACCTAAACGCTATGCTAGAGATATGCTGAGCACTGGCTTGATCATTACAGTTCTAAATGATGTATTTTGTGATACTAATTATCAGAGCTGGGCATTTTACTGAAAATTGAGCGTCGGTTATTCATCATCCGTCTGGAGTGTGGGTACCCTTCCGTCGTCCGTCATTCATTTCCGGGGGGAAAAAATAGTACCCGTCTATAAGCCGGTCCGCCTCCGTCGGCGAGTCCGCCTACACTTTCACTCAGAGACAGAGACAGACCAGTCCGTCACATAGATGCCCAGCTCTGCTAATTATGATACATAAAGGGAAAATTCAAGACAAATTTATCTATATCTCTTTATATGAGTATTTTTCTATATATCATCCCTATTTTTCCTATTTGCTGCATGACCACATAAGAAGTAGCCAGATGATGATTGTGACTGATTAAAAGAAGAGTCAAGTCAAGTTTATTTGCATAGCCCTTTATCACAAAAGAGTCTCAAAAGTCTTCACAGGCACACAGTCGACAAAGATAAGTGAGAATACTCATTTTGACTGTGTAGATGCATAGAGCCGTGATATTCTGAGGCTTACATCTAAAGGTGATTCTTCTTCCTCTTCTTTTATTATTATCATCATTATTATTCTATAGTTTCTCTGCGGCCTCTTCAACATCGTTTCTTCTGCCAGGCTCAGCCAGAGGAACACTAACATGTTTTGAGGGATGATGCATGCCCTCCCTCTCTGTTTTGACCTCCTGAAGCCATTTCCTCGCTGCTAAGTGGGCCGTCATCAAAGGATATTCAATTACAGAATCCTCTGAGCCAGCAGAGCAGTGGCAGTGAATGCTTTTGGCATTCTAAGTCAACTGGCAAGGAGAATTCTGCATCACAATAATCCTTTGCTCTGACAAGGTGATAAAGATAAAAACAAAAGTGGAAGTACTACACTATCTCAAGGCCGAAAGGGCAGTAAATTAATAATGGACCACATGACCTTCTTCGTGTTACAGAGACAATGACTGAAGCATAATAAAGCATCCACTTGGCTTCAAGAGAGTAGCGCCTTTTGTAGCTACTCTGATTTCAGTGTCAATAACACTTGTACTACCATTACCTCCTATTTATGTAAATTTGTGTAATCATGCATGTAGATGCAGACGTACTTGCTTAGTCAATTATTCTATATGTGTAAGCAATTTCCTAGGACAAGCTAGCAGTAGGAAAATGAAGGAGTGTGACTAATTCCTTTTCAACCAGGAATATCTCTGGTGTCTCAGTTTATACTATAGTCACATGTGCTAGGCACAGCCGCCCCCACGTGGGTCGGCGGCCAATACAGCATAAGAGTAGAAACCATTTGGCAAGGCAAGTTTGGAACAGATTAGACCTTCCGTAATCTTGCAGTGAAGGCCTACAACTGTGTCTTTATCTTTATAGTTTAACTGAGAATATGAAGTCTTCTGGTAATCACTATTATCTGGGCATTCTATGAGTTCCCGTCTATATTTTAGACCCGCCCGGTCAGTCCGAGTCAGCAAATCGGACTTTACCGGTACCACGTCACACGCCCCACTCCTGACACGCAGCCAAACAAAGAAAAAATAAATCCATTTGACTCCAAACCATTTATTTTGAGCCTTGCATTATATACTACAGCACTAACTCAGTGCAAAAGGTTAACAGTATTGTGGCCAAAAGTTAGCTTTTGAACCCCATGAACCTGTGACTATCCATCAATGATTTTTTTTTTTAATTTGTGTGGTGGAAAACAATAAATGTATTCTTCCTGCGACAGAACACAATGAACAAAAACTTCATTCATTAAGTTTAAAACCCATTCAACCAAAAATCTTATGTTCCACGGTTCAATTGGACTAGGATCAAATTGATATCATTATTCAGGATTAACAGTTGATTCAACCGGATTTGTTTCCTCACAGATTTGAGAGAAATCGACAGTTACAATGATATCATGTTAAAAGTGTATCTCTTTGGTATGCCTGTTGTGACACTTTTTTGAACTTAACCAAGAAAGTTTCTGTCCGCAGTAAAAATGTACGCTTAAAGTGTGAACAGGACGTCTGAAATGGGTAGACTGTTAGCCGCAAACAGGTGCCATGTGCACAGAACAGGAAATATTGCTGGTTTTGTATGTCTGTATTTCGAAATGCATGTTGCTTGTACTGAATAAAAGGAGAACGAGGGGGGCACGGAAGCTGACAGACTGGGGGGGCAACCACCTCGAGTGGCCTCCACTGTCCCGCGCGTAAGAAAAGTCAATCTTGGCTGGTCTGAGTTGCTTTTTACAGTCCTCTAACAAGGCTTGTCTCGGTCTTCCGAGTGGAATTCCCTGACAACAGATAAATACTAGTGGTTAGCTCACAAACATAATTCAATGCATAACAAACCTTGTTCATCTCTCATTGCTTATCCGACCATAAAAAAAAAGACATATGCCACTTCATTTGCAGCCTGGGACAAAAATAGTTCCGACTATCACATGAGAAACACAACAGGGCCAACTATGTCTCAGCAATTGACGCAAGAATGAGAAACAACACCTTCGATTAATTAAAGTGTTAACATTCAGTATCATGCGAAGCAGGAAAAAAACAGGACAAATTGAAATAACTCACTGGTGGTGAGCACATTTTCCACAGGACCACCTGGACTAGCAAAACATTCTTGATGACTCGGGGACTGAAATTTAACTGCAGCTGAACTTTTATCCCCAGGACTTTTCTACTGTTCTATCTGCTGCCGTGACAGTTTTGGGACATGTTCATAAATAGAGATTGAGGTAGGCATTCATACATTTTAGCATTCAGACATTTTCTGATCAAAGCTCAGTTAGATGAGGCACAAAAATGCAGCACATAAGATTCTCTGAGACAGTTTTGTCAGGCACTTTTACATAATATGCAAAACTGTAGCATACTACAAATTTTGTTTGACTGTCGAGTTTGGTTGAGTGCTACTGACTTGATGGATGTGGTTTGGTAAATTAAGGATAGCTATGTTTTCCACATTTTCAGTCGATCTCTTGTCTTCGAAGCCCACCTTCTCTGAAAATACGTCTGCGGAAGAAACAAAGCATCTCTGCATAGCTGAGAGAGATTGGTGGCATACCTATTTTCATAACAGCGAGTCGTGTTTATTTTTGCCTGCTGCAGAATGTAGGACTTCTGTCTCTTGGCACTAAAGTTATATTGTGCACTCAACAATACAACCAGCTTATTGAGATGTACTGTATTTTACTGACACTGTGGCATCAAGTCGATACATGCCATGGTCACTGGTCGCACCACAATTCTTTTTCGTGATTAAATTACACGACATTTTATGATGGAAGCACAAAACAAACAAACCAAAAAAACAGTAGATAAAGTATATTTTTCATTAACTGTGACTCCACATTGCACCCTCAAACCACAATGGAAAATACATTCCATATGTGAATGATGATGTGCATATATGTTCAGGAAAGGCTGTACAGAGTAACTCATATTTCACTGCATGCTTTTGCAAATACTGTACAGTTAATCATACTGAAGGTTTGGTAACCCCGGATTTATTTGTTTGCACATTTTTTTCAATATTTTTTGTAAAAAAAAAAAACTGTTGGTGTTTTTGTTTTTTTTGGGCTTCAACCATAGTTTTTCGTAGAAAACAGTTATTACTGCTACTGTCTATCCCCGTTTACTGAAGAATATTGGGAGATTTAAATAAAATGTATTTTTTCCAATGCAATTATAACGGCCATTGAACTGTGTTTGTCTTGTGCATCCAAATGACTAGCTACGGCCCTGGAGAGAGCCAAAATGTGCTCATTCACGACTCCTGCATTGACGACGCAAAGCAGCTCAAGTCTTCTTCCAACAAATACTGAACTGCAACAGAGAAAATATGTTTTTCTAACCAACCCAAAGTAAGTGCTATACATTTTGTTTGACCAACCATGCAACTTCAGTGATCTACACCAGGAGTGTCTATGCTTCTTCAGAACTTGCTGATGAACTGATCCTTCGAATCAAGTTTGTTGCGGCAGGGAGAGATGGAAAACAGGCAGGACATGACATTGACATTGAGGACTGGAGCTGGACATGCCTGCTCTACACTAACTTTTGCAGTTGGTCTCACAAGCACAGATTTGGCCTCACCCTTTTTTGGGGCGGTACAGCATGACCTTATTTGCTGACGTATAGTCATTTCAATTGGCATATCGTAGTTTTGTATGTTGTAAAGATTATTTGCGATATATTTGCAAAATGTGTTGCTGTGATAAGAACTTTGTTTGCAACAACAGGTCACTTATTTTATATAATTTAAAAGGTGACAAAATAAGAAAACATTACCACAGAAAAAATGTAAAACATCAGTAGAAATCAGTGACATGATAGCTGAAAGCTAAACAACTTCAAATTAGGTGTTGTATTGGTTCAACAAAACACTATAAGGTTACTAATTACCAGAGATGGGCATTTGTGCCAGGGATGGACGTTTTTTTTTGTGGGACGGACTGACAAAATATAAAGACAGAAGAGTTTTAAGAGGATGGACGGGTCGAAGGACGATTAATTTTATGAATAAGGACGGACCGGGAAAATAGGGTAAAGTGCCCGTCTCTGACAGCAACTGTATCGATATCTGATGCTGGTGTATTGATGTTGTATGGTGAGGAATAATGCCGTATATAAATGTAGTGAGAATCCTTGACACCATGCCTCCACAAAAGAAAGGTTATGTAGTTTGTGTTTTATGACTAACAAAGATCAAACAAAATATTGAGGCTATCATATTAGGCAGCGAATTAGACACTGGGTTCGACATAATCTACTAAATCACAGCGGAAAATTGAGTTAAGATAAAAGAAAAATTAAAAAATCATCGACCCAATCTTACAATGTAGGACAATCTGTCCACTGAGAGCTCCACTTTACTTGCGCAATGTTTTAGTATGTGACACATTAACATCTTATCAATTTAACATTTTGCATTATGAATGATGGGGCATGTGTAAGGAAGAGCTGTTTTGAGAAATGATCTTTAGTTTAGCATATCAAGTGTGTTAATGTGATAGTTTCCTCCCTTGAGGCAAGACTGTTTCTTGGCAAACAAAAGGAGTAATAAAACATGTCAGCTAAACACAGCACCCATACACTTCCACTCAGCTGGTCCCCAAAGACCCATTTTCTTCTGTTCTAATAATGAAGACTGTTGACAGAGATTGTCTTTGTCGTTATAGTATCTATGAGTCAGAAAGGCATGAGATGTTTAAAGGTATGTTGTAAAACAGTTCCAACAACACTTATGTGTAGTGCCATTAACGTATCACCTGAACAATATTAAACATGAAAAACACCAGCATGTTTCTGCACATGAAGGCTATCACACAAGGAAATAACACTCTCCCCGGGTTTGGGTTTACGTGTCAGACTATCAATAGCAGTATATGAAGCAAGGGTTTTTGCTCTCAGGATTAATTGGAAGACTGCATCTTCTATACTTTATATCATCCATCCATTCAGCCTCTCTAACACTTATCCTCACAAGGCTTGGTAATGTGTTGGAGCCTATCCCAGCTGACATTCACACATACGTAAAATTCAGGTGTAATAGTTCAAAGTAATTCTAAATAATCCCTTACTTAATGGGCTATAGCTACGGTGCAACTATAGCCCATTATGCCTCTATGATGTTGAGCTACTGTATTTCGTTACATACTACATGCTACAAACTGTCCTTTTCTGAAGCATATACTTTTTGGATGATATGCTTTCTCTTGTAAATACGTAAAGTCCTTAACTAATTCATTAGACGACCACCCAATGTAAAATATGCCATATTTTACAAAGTGTGTGTGCGTGTGTGTGTGTGTAGTGTACACATCTATATGTGGCCCTTGTAATATTCTTAGAGTTTATGTTTTCCGAGTGGTCCCTGAAGTGCATGCGAATTTGATTGGTTCATATGACGGGTTATGGTGTGCTATGCTGTAGGTGGTATCAGCACGTCGAGTGTTCCACCTTTAAACTGACTTTATTATCACAAAACAAGATATCACTCTTCTCTACTCATCCTCAGTCGCTGAGGCAAACCAATTTATTCACATTTGTAAGATTTAAAGCTGCCCTCTTCTTTCAAAATGCTTCTTTATACTCCCGCGGGCAATTAATTACAAGATTTAATTACCAACCGATAACGTGGTAAGTTTGACAGCACTAATATATAAATATATATATATATATATATATATATATATATATACACACATATTAAAGGATTGAATGTTATGCTTGGTTAATTTCTGACTTCTCAGAGATGGATACAAGATTGGTGTAAAAAGGTAAATTCGTTTTTATCCAAGAGAGTAAAACATCTGAATTTGTTAAGCACTGTAAGACTCAACACATTTATGATTCTCACAGTTAACCGTGGTACTAATGCAGGCCAATTTAAATGAATGTAATATGATTCAAGAACATTGTGAGGACTGCAAAAGTAATGTCAATGTAAATTGAGAGCTTTTTTTCCAAGATACATATTAAGAATGTTGAATTAATGGGCTTTTTGTCTACTTTGGGGTAGCCTTGATTAAACTAGCCTTTCAAAGCTGATACAATTCATACTAAATGAGGTACTGTATGTTCCCTGATGAATAAAAAGTATACTTTCTTGCAGTCTCTAGTGCCTGGATATAAATGAGTCCAAAAAATAAACTATTAATGTATAAGCTGGAACAGTTGGAATGCCAACAATTCAGCACAAATGTGTTTAATGCTACAAGATTAGCTACAGCACAGACAGCACATGGCCAGTGTGATCGCACATTCCATCAGACCAATTAACAGTCTTGAAATTTGTTATTTCATATCAGCCAATTATTCTGCGGTTAACATGGTGCAAAAGTAAAGCTGTCAAAATCTGACCCCAGTTTTCTCAAGTGGTTTCGCCTCTCCCTGACCATCTCATCACAATTTGCCTATCCTGTGAAACTTGTCGTAATGATTCTCATTTGATTCCAAATACCACTGACCTGCCATTGTCCACACAGACGCAGCAAATTGCAACACATTTATCAATGCCGCTGAAGCCCTTCAAATGAAAGATGCAGACTGCAAAGTTTCCATGTGAATAGTCATATCAGGACACCATTTTAATCATTGCATTTTGCGTCAGAACCCTAACCATTCTAAAATGCATTACACAATAATATCATTTCAATCGTCAGTCAGGCTATCGCAATTTTCCTTGCCGAGGCTGTGTGGTGCAGTGAGTATAATTGGCAGTATTCTGTGAAGGTCACAATTGGCTTTCACTTCTTTTGCAATTAACCCAGTTTCTTTGCGAGGCTGCAATCTGTGGGGAAGCAATTAAAATCTCTGCTCCTCCCACAGTGGAGAGTTCACAGGAGTAAAGTAAAAAAAAAAAAAAAAACAGTAGGCATTTGTTTTATATGTACTCTGCATCCACCCAAATGAAAAAATAAGTGGCAGGAAAAAACTAATTATACAGGGGTGATTGTAGGATCAGAAGTTTTGGGGTGCTGACAGTTTTGGTGCCAGTGCACGTCCGATAGGGCGCATTCGGTCGTCGGGGGACTTTTGGGGGTTTTACAGTTTACAGCCCAAAAAACGTGCCTGCAAATATGCTTGCACACACACTGACACGCACACACACAAAGTGGGAGTTTCAATGATGGCCATCACATCAAATAGCTAGTCAGTAGCACCTTGGCTTTAATAATAACACATTAGTATGCTAAAAGTGTGCTTTTCTCATTGCAATTCAAAAAGGACAGTGGTGCTGTCTGACCACCTGCAAGTTTTGTAACTAGAATGTCAGCTAACTCCTACCTGTGGTTAAATGCAGCAAAAGTGAGCCCAGGCCATGATCATAAATTGCAGATATAGTGGTACAATTTAAGAAATTTGCCACATAAGTCATTTAGGGCTCAAGCTACACCATGATTACAAGACTACGCACACAAACAGACAGCTTTCTCAGCGAGAAGGATCGGCTGGATCAAACCATTTTTTGAGGCAAAAGGGAGGGGAAGGTACTCTACTTTTTATTGATATTGATAAAATATGACATTTCTACCAAGTACCGTATGGTTTCAAATATTTCTCTAGCTTGTTTAAAAATGACATAAAATCAATAAAATCTTAAAGAGAAAGTCAGCGCAAACATGTTTTTTTTTCAAGAATATCTTCTATGCAGACCTACTCGTTCAAACAAGGCCTTCATGAATATTGCGTTTTGTGGAATATGAATTGATCCACCCATTTTTTGGCATCACTGGGGGCAGCCATTTTGTCACTTCTGTCAACTGAAAATGACATCAGAGTTGCTCTGGGCTCAGGTAACAAACAATAACAGCTCACCTGTTTTCTGAAGCTGAGCCATGATTGGTCGTTACCTGAGCCCTGAGCAGTTGTGATGTCATTTTCAGTCGACAGATGTGACAAAATGGCCGCCCCCTGAGATGGCTAAAAGCAGGTGGATTTTGCTGCTTAACTTATGTTCCACAAATGCAAAGTTAATCAGAATCCCGTGTTTCAACTATAGGGCCTGCATAGAACATATTCTTAAAATATATATGTTTGGGTTGATTTTCACTTTAAGATCGCTCATATTTTGGAGGTGCTTGGATTTATTTTAGGGGTGCTTCAGCGCCTCTAAAAATGGGCTAGACACACATAAGTATAATCATATGATGTAAAAAAAAAATAATAATAAGGGACAAAAGCAGGAAAAGTGCCTGTCAAATGTTTTTCGAGTAGAGGTGATTCACTATTTTTTTTCTAATTGCTCTCCAACAAAGTATTTGTTATTATCATATCTTTAAGGACTTGTCATTCGAGGATATGAACACAACCTTGAAGATACTGTAAGTACAATATTTAAATATATACAGTCAACCTGACTGTATGTGTGCATGTACACTGACCTTGAAATCCCACTGTGGACAGAAAACAAGCCTCTCCTCTGTGTGCTGAGGAAGAAGTCAACCACCTCATCAGTTCACACTCAAACCTGCAAGAACACATCGAGGAGGGAGGAGAGAAGCAGAGAATGAGGTATGCTCAGAGTGTCACATCTAATCCGCTTCCTTAGTAGAGAATGCGGAATATGGATACCCAACCCCTGGCTGAAGACTGCAGTTACATTCCTTCTCACAGGTAGCATTACGGTGAAAGAGTCAGGCTGGTTTATCTGGATAAAGTCACCATTTGATAGTATCTACAATAATATCTAGAAAGACCAATGAAATAGAGTTTGTGTTTGTCACTAGCTAGCCGGCAGCTAGCTAATGTAGCTAATTAAATTGGTATCTTCTCTTGCTGATTATTTTACCATCCAGTATCCAAACCGCTTTTCCTCAACAGGAGCCTATCCCAGCCGTCTCCGGGCACTAGGCGGGGTACAGGTACAGGTTTGTTAAAAATGATCTAAAGCATGTTAAATATTTTAAACTTTGCATCACATATGAATATTAATGTAAGTGTTATTATAATTTTTCTGATTGTTATTAGCATTGGTAGTATAAATACTCTAAACTTTAGTATTACCACATGCCATTTTGAACTGCAGTAAACTCTTTTGTGATTAAAGGCTATAAATAAACTTGACTTGACCCAACACTATAAACGATTATCTTCAACTATCATGGCACTTAATTACTCGATAATGCTGGACAAAAGTACTTGGTAAACGCAGAGAATTTCCAGTGGATATGTTTTTTCTTAACATCATCCTCTCTTCAGAACAATTGTTGCAAAAAGCCTAAGGAAAAGGCAAAGCACACAGAGTTAATCTTTTGATGTTGATGGAAAAGGAAGTCTAGTTTGGTGTGCTTACAGCTTCTGTGACATTTTGATGTCACGTATGTTGATGAATAGAGCTCAATGAATTGTTTGATCATATTTTTCAGGAAACCTTTGGTCAAACTCCAAAGTTTAGGTCACTGAACGTAAAGGTGCCACTCTGCTAATATGCAGTAATCACCAACCATTTTCAGTTTTTGTAGGTTTGTGTAAATGGGGATCATTTTAACACCACCAGACTGAAAGAAGAGTATATCTAATACTTAATTAAGCCACTCAGAATGTTTCCACTATTAATATGTAAAACTATTATTTACAAACGCAATGGGTGCCACTGTGCTTACGTAAATTAAATGCTAATCCCACAACAAGTTTGGGAGAAACAGCACCAACTACTGGACATATTTTTTCACAAAGATATGTGAGTAGAGATTGTTTTACCTTGTTTACATTATTTTTCTCTTTTATGAAGAATAAATCAATAAATGTGTGAAACAAATGTTCTGCTGAACTGATTAAAGGTGAGCTCATTGTGAGTTTGACATGACATGTCTTGCTCAGAATTTTACTCTGCAGCAGTCAAAGACAAACCGCTCCTCGCTGCAGCAAGATCTCAGAAGAAATATAAATGGAAAAATAGGCTGTCTCCACATGATGTGGCATTGAGCTGTTCATAAATTAGGAATATTCTACTTATTATTTATTGTTATATATTAATGTATATAGTTTTGAGTTGAGCAGGAAAGGTTTCTAGAAGTTTGAGAGAGATTTATTTTGATAAGTAAATTTTGTTAGTTTGTATTAGTACATTTCTGGATAACCTTTTCATGTGTGCATCCATCCATTATCCAAACCGTGCTGGAGCCCATCCCAGCTGTCTATGGGCAGCAAGCGGGGTACACCCTGAACTGCTTCCCAGCCAATCGCAGGGTACACACGAACAAACAACCATTGGCGCTCGCAATCAAACCTAGAGTCAATTTAGAGCATTCAATCAACCTACCATTCATGTTTTTCGAATGTGGGATGAAACCGGAGTACCTGGAGAAAACTCACGCTGGCACGAGGAGAAAATGCAAACTCCAGGAAGGTCAGGGTATTCGAACCCACGCCCTCTGCACTGTGAGGAGGACCTCCCGCCAACTCGGGTTTAAATGGTTTCACCCACAAAATAAATAAATAAATAAACAAACAAAAAATACAAGTCACGCAAGGAAGGTTGAAGGCAGTCAGGTCGGCCGTCTTTGCCGATGAGGTGTGCCTTATTTTTTTTTTTTCAGGGAGTTGGCAACCCTAGTCACTCTCTCCCCCCGTGTGTTTATTACATGTTTTCCCTTTAGAATAGTTGATGTGACTTGTGTCATTTTAAGGAGTCAAACCTACCTTGAACTAGGGCCGTATGACTTCAGATTTGTATTACTTTGTACTTTACTTTGTACTATTACTTGTACTATATATACTTTTTCGAGCATGTTTTTTCGAGCATGTTTCATATCACTATAGTTTAATAAAGTAAAGCAAACTACAGTTGCCAAAAGGCAGTGCAGTAATGTTTAAATTAATACATTTATATTAGCTGAAAGCTGAAGCTCATGTATGAAATTAATGAACAAAGACAAAAATGAAGGATATCGCTATACTTTTAGAAACGCAAAATATAGGTGCAGTTAGTTCTTCCTTTTTTAAACCACTCTTTTTTTTAATTCTATTTCATTTACAATTTTTTTTTCAAATTTTTTTTTTTAATTACTTCGTTAATTTTTGTTAAGCAAAATAAATTTGGTTCTTGCAAACATGCTGCCATGAAAACAAGCGTCTATAGTTTCCTCCAATGAATGTCACAGCCAAAAACACAGAAAAACAGTCCCCAACAGGTCCAACCAATGTGCAAAGAACATTAAATGACAAAAAAGGGTGGAAAAAAAAATAAACAGAAACATTAGCGGTGCTCTTGTAACAGGCTGCTAACTCCAGACACCATCTTTGAACTCCACATTGTGTTCTCACTAATTTAATAAAGCTTTGCATTCAAAAACATAATAATCAATTAAGGTGATTGATAATTTCATTTAGCACACTCATCTGTTATTGATAGTGGCTCTGCATCCAGCCACAAAAAAAACAACAACATGATTCACAACTAGTCGACGGCATGCTCCAAACCGCATTACGGGGAAGTAAAATGACTAGTCTGTACAACTCTACTTTGAACTATAACATGAACAAGTCTTAGATCAATATGACAATTGAGGGCAATGATTTGGTTTACTTTTTTTCGAGGCAGGTGCCTGCAGTGTACATCCCACATCCACTACTGTGCTTCACTCTGCGAGCTGTAGCAATTATTGCATGACACCGCCATCCATTGCTGTTCTCCCAGAAATTCATAATTTATGACACATCCTTGTTTTTGCCTCTGGGGACCTGAATGCTATTATCCTGCTCAAGAGAAATCTGATTCGGCAGCCGCGATCTCAGTGGCTTCTTTGAAGCCTGCTTTCTTCAAGCGCTCTTCTACAGTTGCTTTAATGCATCAAACTGGATCGGCTGACATCGGTGAGTTGGGGCATCACCGACTATCCTCTCACTTCAGCTGACAACTGTGAAGGTTTGACAGAAAACTGGGAAAGGTATTTTTTAAACTGTGAAACTAAGTTTACCAAGCACTATCTGCGGCTATCCTGTAAATTGTTCATCAAAACAGTTCACAACTTGTGTTGTGGTTACTGCACATACTGAATCCTGTTGTTGTTGGTACACATTTTGTGAGTGACAGAGGCATGTACCATGATGTTCATCAACACTCCTAATTTTGCTTGGGTTTTCTCTTCTTTCTCTTTTTCTGTCCGAAAAAAAATGCTGCTGATCAGCTCAATAATGAGGACAAGGAGTATAGTAACTGGATGGCTGGATATACTGTAGACCAGGGGTCTTCAATATTGTTCCTCGAGGGCCGGTGTCCTGCATGATGTTCCATCTCTCCCTGCCGCAACACACCTGATTAAACTGGTCAGATAATCAGCAAGGCCTGCAGAAGCTGGATAACGATCCTGATCATTTGAATCAGGTGTGTGTTGCAGCAGGGAGAGAGAGAAAACAGGCAGGATGCCGGCCTTTGAGGAACAGGATTGAAGACCCCTGCTGTAGACTGTAATCATTCTTCAAGTAGTTTATTTATATCATCTACATTATCAACACAAAAAACTGAAACCAAATACTGAATACAGCCATTACTTATTTCATTCCATGAGAAGAATTGCAATGACCTGTTCAAATGAGGATACAGGTGATTTTAGCAGAGTGAGGAGATGAAAAAGTCAGGACAAATAATTTTGAGAATGACTAATTAAAGAACCAGAATGCAAATTATTGCATTCTTCCTTTACATAACATTTATTATTTGGGACTTGCTGAAAAAGCCTGTGGTCATCATCCATGAGCTTCATATGAAAGTAAATTTGTCAAGACTGATTTACAATTTTATCAAGTACAGTAGTAAAGGTATGGTATGATTAATTAACTTTATCAATCAAAATATACGAGTTTAGTTTTTTTTTCATCATCTGAGCCAATTTCATCATTGGTGATCACCATATTTGTAGAAAACACATATGCAGTAAATCCCATATGTATTCCTCCACCCTTTATGGTCTGAGTAGGACAATATTTACATCTTCTGTGTTGGACAACATATCTGGCATCACAAAGCCTTCTTTTTCTCTCCTTGGCTTGACACAATCATTGCCCCTTTTTGCATGATCACTGCAGTATCAATCCCTTACTTTACAGTTCTGCATAAAAAATTGTGGGCTAGGAGTGTTTTCTATTTTAAGTACTGTAACTGGATCCTCATCACGCTATGAAGTGCAAACACACTCCAAAATTGTGTCCAAGGTCTTTCCAGAAAAATGGAGGCTGTTGCCCACGGTAACTACAGTATATCTAGTTTAATGTCATAATAGTTTCAGTAAAGTGACAAATACTATGTCCAAATAATTATCGTCTACCGTATATCATGTATAGTTGAAGGCTATTATAGAAAACCACATTTGCAAATTATTAAGCAAAACCAAGGACTTGCTGTCAAAAAAAGCAAAGGTAAATCTGTGGAACTAGAAACAAACACACAGACATGCCCAACCCAACACATACTCAAACATATATATATATATATATATATATATATATATATATATATATATATATGAGAACTTACATATAGCGGAGCCACCTAAACACAGATAGTGTGGTAGTCTGCTGCGTAAATGGTGCCTACAACTGAATTATACATGCGGATCACTACACCGAAGGAGGGGACAGAGTGCATTTCTGCAAAACAAAGTCAATCCACAGTGACCTGTGGAAATGTGCATTCAACCACTGCTAGTCCCAGCAACTAAATGGAAAAGTCACAGCATGCATTCAAGACAACACAAACAACATGATGGAAGTCGGTACTCAACACAAGAAAGCCAAATCTAATTTTAAACTTCTACTCCCATTTGCGACTGAATCATTGTACTGCAGCTTCACAACATAAACAATGAGTCTGCTTTTGTACAAATCCTCATGTTCATCAAAGAGTAGCAACAAAACAAGTAGCAATACGGGCTAGTACACAAATAAGGACATCGGGTTTGGACACATTTTGTTCTATTTACCTGTGACTTGAGAGTACAATAGTTTGCTTTCCACATACACATGAACATTTTAGGTCAAAAATGTTCAAAATAGTTAATTTGTAAAATTGTCATCCACAACCTATTTCGGACTCTATTATTACAAAAAATCCGCTCTTAACACACCACAGACAAGAGGACAATCATAAGATTTCCGTCTGTTTTATGTTCTTGGTCGAGAAGCCGCAAAAATGGGACAAAAACAACGCTCAATTACCTTTATGTGTGCCTTATATTTACCGCATATACCTATGGTCAAAGTTACAGATACCAGAGATTTTATGCACAAAGGAGCGTAATATGCAGTGTGTTGAGATTTTTTTCTTTTTGCTAAACTATCACACTCGTCTCTCTTAGATTGCATTGCTGTTTTGGACAACTGAATGCTATGCTCGAAAATTAGTTTAAGATAGTGGGGCACCACATTTGTTCCCAACACTGGTCTTTGTATTGTGTCATAACTGCAGGTCCAACAGAAGCTACAGCGTAAGAATGTTTACTATATGAACATGTTTAAAATCATTATGGGGAGTTGAGGTCCTTTTTGTGAGACATTTTTTGCATTTAAATCCTGCTCCCTATTCTCCCCATTGACACATACTGTAGACACGTAAATATTTAATATACTCAACCAAGCCAACATAAACATGCACTTTGATAATGATGTATGGTGATTTTAATGTGATTCTTATGTTCTTCTTGCCAGCCTTACCTGCCAAAAAGACATGAACCCATTTGGATCATGCAAACCACGGACCTTAAGGGAATGTGTGTTAGCGTGCAGACAGAGCCAATGGCTGCAACCATGTACTAATGGCTTAATGGATGTTTTTTTCACAAGCCTAAGCAGAAAGGTGTTGACAGGTCTTGTCAAGGGTGCAAAGAATAAAGCCATTGATAATTTTATATTCATTATTAATGGTATATATATATATATATATATATATATATATATATATATATATATATATATATAGCCTGAGTTGTGTGCGGGCAGTGTGGGATCGATTCCCGCTCAGTGACGGTGTCTGTGTGTGCCCTGCGACTGGTTGGCAACCAGTTCAGGGTGTAGTCTGCCTTCGCCCGTTGACGGCTGCGATAGGCTCCATCCAGCACCTCCCGCGACCCTGTATAGGATATATATAGGGCGGCACGGTGGTCGACTGATTAGCACGTCCGCCTCACATTTCAGAGGTTGTGGGTTTGATCAATATATATATATATATATATATATATGTATATATATATATATATATATATATATATATATATGTGTACATACAATATATATATATATATATATGTATATATATATACATATATATATACACATAAAAAAATTAACTTAGTTGTATTTACTTCGGGCGGCACGTGGTCGACTGGTTAGCACGTCCGCCTCACAGTTCAGAGGTCGTGGGTTCGATCCCGGCTCCGGCCTCCCTGTGTGGAGTTTTCATGTTCTCCCCGTGCTTGCGTGGGTTTCCTCCGGGTACTCCGGTTTCCTCCCACATTCCAAAAACATGCATGGTAAGTTGATTGGACTGTCTAAATTGACCCTAGGTGTGATTGTGAGTGCGGATGTTTGTCTCTGTGTGCCCTGCGATTGGCTGGCAACCAATTCAGGGTGTCCCCCGCCTACTGCCCAAAGACAGCTGGGATAGGCTCCAGCACGCCCGCGACACTTGTGAGGATAAGCGGTATGGATAATGAATGAATGAATCATCAGCAGGCGTGAGGGACCCAATCCAATCTGGACATTTTTAAAAATGTCAATGAACATTCTATCAGTCCGGCCCTCGGCTTGTCGCAAATTTTTTTATCTGGCCCTCCATCCATTTGACTTTGACACCCCTGGATTAGGGCATTTACATGGAAAACACGTCTGTACTTACAACATTTTCTACTTAAGAAATTTCTTCCAGAACCAATTAATTTCGTAAGTAGAGGTACCACTGTGTATATATACACACACACACACACACACACACACACACACACACACACACAGAGCTGGGCATTTGTATGTGCTTTAGTCTGTCTATGAGTACCTATCTATAGTTCATATCCGCCCAGTCACTCCGAGTTAGCCAAACGGCGTCGAGAACGGACTTTACCTGTACCACGTCACATGCAGGTGCCCCACTCCTGACACGCAAGACTGAACCACCAATGTCCCTGTATTCGGCTACCACCAAACTCATATTACACCCTGCCCCTTGGCCACAATCGGTAAGCCCATAGGAAGGGGAATCCATGTTGCCACTTTGACCTGTGCTCGGCCGGGTCTCATAGGTACAGCCCCACCTAACAGGTACTTACTATCAAGTACCACCTACAGGCCAGATTCCAGAGGGGGAGCCTCAGTAACCCACGGGAAAGGGAAATGCAAGGGAAAACAAATTCCAGTGTTATTAGTCACCATAGGGCATTCTGAGCTTTGCTTTGTCTGGTCCCTCACATAGGACCTGTTTTCCATGGGTGACCCAACCAGAGGCATAAAGCCTCGACAATTTAGCTCTCGGGATTAAAGCGAGGCATAAACCCCTCCCCCATGGTAAGGTGACCCATCCAAAGACGGGATGTTTATAATAAGAATCATTTTAAATCAGAACCACACAGCATTGCATTACAAACAAAAGAGCAAGGATTGGACTAATGTCCTTCACAAATGGAATTAAGATCCATACCATCTGGTGTGGCAAGTTAACAGACCACACCCCGATTGTAATTACACAGTACAGTGTAGCATCACCATATTGGCTTGCTGTCACTCTCCACGTGAGGTATAAGTCATGTGTCTCGCTCTCCTTATTAAGCTAATTCAAGGCTTTACTGAGTGACAGGCTGTAAATCCAAAGCTGAAAAGCACTATGTGGTAGACAGCGGTAATGAGGTGAATCTTCTTTGTGATGCCTCAAAAAGGGTTCCCTCAGCCTTCAATAAGGCCACAATTGTATACGCTCACATTGTTGGTATACAGTAAGTTAGACATCCGGACGGATGGATGGACGGACGGACGGACAGACAGACAGGCAGACAGACAGATAGATTCCTCCATGAAAGGAAATTGGTCAACATTTGAGAGATACCTGTGCCTTTTAAGGAGTATTCATTCTATTCACTGTGCTAAGAAGTTCACAAATAGCTTTGTATCTCACCTGATCTGCCCTGTAAAAAGTTAATTAATTCACAGGTAGATTTTCCTCTGGAGAACTAACTCAGCACAGGGCAACCAGAAGTGTATGTTTCAATGATCGTATTTTACAAGGGGCATCAGAGATCATCGACCAAACACTACCGGCTATTAACTTAACTTTCTACTCTATTCTTCTCTAAGGTTTTTACCCGACTGTTCCTGTTTGACAGTCATAGAAGCAATGTGTAGGGTTACAAAAAGTATATGCTAAGTTCGGTGGACGTGATATTTACCAGTGAAGAACACCTTCCAGGACTACTCGAGTTGGGCTTGGCAAGGTCATGGTTGAGTTTTGCGTGCATCCAATTCCTTTTTACTTTTCATTGTGTCCCTTGAAAGACATTTATAAAGGTTTTCTTAGAGTTAATGTAAAAAGGTACAGTATTATTATTATTCCTTCTGTTCTACAAACATGTTATTGATCCTCCTCCTGTAAACATTTGAAAAACTTGTGCTTGCTTTTTATGTGCTTTGCAAAGCCTGCAAATCTGCCATTGTTAGAATACCTGCAATGTTTCTTCAGGCCGCTGCTATATACTCTACTTTCCTTTTCAAAGACTGAAAATACCACCATTAGGCTTCAAAACACAAACAATAAGGCCATACACTGACAGTATTAACAATATAGTAAAATATTCATAATCAGATTAGATTAATGTATTTATTACAAAATTATATTTATTATGTTTGTATTTGCACCCTAAGAACTGAAAAGAGAGACGGTAAAAACAAACCCCCACACGCATACACAGACAAGTCATGAACATCAACTCATGTATCACAGAGTCTACAAGAAAACAATCTAGTAATTGAGGATCAAGTCCAACAATGTCCTCCAGGATCTCCAAGATCCACACCCAGAGAAGGGCAAATGTGAATGTCCATCATTTTGTCTGAAGCCTCAATTCCTAATCCATTCATGGTTCGTTGTTTGAGCCTTGTCCCAAGCCTCACACTCACCTCAGGCCCATCAACTGCCACATAACAAGCTTCCACAAGATGCATGGACATGATGTTAATAAGTAACAAAATTGATCCAGAGTGCTAGAAATTGAGGAGTAATCATATTCAAGTGGACTGAAGTGAACCTTATCCATGCCACTCATACACTCAAGTATGGGACTTCCACCTTTGACTACGTGGGCAAAATGTATTTCTAATCACTAATAAAAATCAACTCGACCTCTTGAAATATTTTTTCAAAAAAGGATTTGATGTATTTAACAATCTCCCAAAACCCCATAAATGCACTAAAATATTTTGTTATTAACTAAGACATTTTTTTCGGGGTTGCGGTTTAGGCAACAAGGAGAGTGGTTCTCTCCTTTATCCAGTAAGTGCATGTGGACCCCCAAGTAGCAAGCAGGGAGCTTTGTCCACACACACTAAGCTGCTCAACGGCCTTTCACTGCCATGCTAACCTGTTTAAATTAAGAAGGTAAAGAGTGGTGACCTGTTTCCAAGAATAGTGGCCTCGTTTCAACAACCAAAATCTACATGAAGGAACAGTTAGTTCTTGCTTGAGGCAATGACAAATTAGAAAAAGGAGCAAGTTGTACGGCTGTGCTCAGGTCTTAAAGATGGAGTTATTTATGTCCAATGTATACAAAGTTGTGGTTCAACTACGTACAGTAATTAATGCATATAAACTTTGTTTTGTTGGACACACATTGTCTTCAACACTTGTAGTGCTTTTATGATTAATTTTCTGATCTTGACTGTCTGACTTGACGTTCATGGCACTCTCACAGTTTTTCCTCATTTTTCCAAATGTACAGCCTAGTGAGTTTGTACCAAATTTTATTCTGAAGAGTTTAAAAAGTATACTGTATGATTTCACAGAAAATGGTTTAAAATGCTTCAAACTGATTTAGCATTGTTGATTATTTTGTGAATTGGACACTCTAAATTGCCCCTAGGTGTGATTGTGCAGATGTTTGTTTGTCTCTGTGTGCCCTGCGATTGGCTGGCAACCAATTCAGGGTGTCCCCCGCCTACTGCCCGAAGACTGCTGGGATATGCTCCAGCACTCCCCGCGACCCTTGTGAGGACAGGCAGTATAGATAATGGATGGATGGATTATTTTGTGTACAATCAGGAAATTAAATTGAGTTGTGTTACAATTTAAAATACAGAGAGCATACAAATATGTGTCTGAATAGCTGCGAGAGACGTTATGGCTCAATTAATTTGGTAATGGCAATCACCAGCCAAAATCAATAGGTATTGTGGATTTCATAATTACAGTTACTAAAATTGTGTTTGTGTATAGTCAAGTACAAATGCATAATAGGAGATCTCATGTCTGCTAATGATGCTTGGTTTTGGTTAGTCCATCGTCTTGGTAATTTGGCAGACGCATATGTGCCGGTGTGTTTAAAAAAAAAAAGTCAAATTGCATTGGTTTGGGCATGAACACAGCCGACTCCATCTGCCACCAAACTCACTCATATCTCACACAAGGATCTTTGTGGGAAAAAAATATACAGCGATCAGTGCATGACCGCCAACCCTCTTGGCCGGTGGAGCACCAGACAATGTAAGCAGGTACCCCAATTAAATACACAGTGAGCTGGTGAGAACCGCTGGCGATGTAAATATGTCCGGAGACCTCATGCATTGAATCGATACCCACCTCAAACCTCAGTTCAAACCTCACTCCACAGCTGCATGCCAGCCAGTGGGATGATTTAAAAGGTATAATTCAAACAATTGTAGTATTACTACTAATTATAATAATAATAATAATAATAATAATAATAATGTGTTCAGTCAATTGATCAGAGGGTTTGTTTGATGCCCACTATTGTCATATTTCTGAATGAAATACATGGGCTCAACTCATTTGTCTAATCACAAGGTCCTATAGTCCTCGCTCCCCTGGTTACAGGCTAGCACCTCCCACCCAAAATTCCATTGAGGAGGGAATTTTTCTAAAGAATCGGAATTAGGAACAGGAATTGAAACTTGAATCGTCCAAATTAAAACGATGCAATCCTAGTGGCAAAATGTGTTTGCGAAAGAGCAGCCTACTGCAGGGCAAACCTTTTCATTCGGTTTCATTCAGTGTAGTAACCATGAGCCAAGTAATGTCCCATATAAAACAGACACTCAACAAAATATGCATATTCAAACTAAAATAATCAAGAAATAACACAAACATGGATTATAACAATTTAATTTGAAGTCCTGTGTCTTTGATGGGGGTCACTGATAGTGTAGTGGTACACACGCCTGAGTTGTATGCGGGCAGCGTGGGATCGATTCCCGCTCAGTGACAGTGTCTATGTGTGCCCTGCGACTGGCTGGCGACCACTTCGGGGTGTAGTCTGCCTTCGCCCATTGACGGCTGGGATAGGCTCCAGCAACTCCCCGCGACCCTATATAGGATAAGCGGTTTGGAAGATGACATGACATGACATGACATGTCTTTGATGGTCCTGCTGGAGGAGCTGCAATACAGTTTACATCAGACATCCCTTGATTCAAGATAGCCGGTCAAAGCTCCTTGATGCCCGATCCCCTCATCTCGATGCGCATTTAAGACAACTAAGACGCACCCTAATATGGCGGTGTGACAACCACTTTTGTGTTGCATTCATTGTTTTGAGGAGTGAGTAAAGTTGCAATTAAGAGAGGTGAAATGAGCCCAGTGACATCCACACACTTGTCTACGAGGCTCAGAATCTGCCTGCCTGTGCCCTGATCAAATTCACCAAAATTGAGCTCTACCAGCGATGCCTCTATTTAGATGTGGTGTGACTTTAGACTTTCTTCTAGGGCTGTACGATATTAAAAAAACATGCTATATGTGATGTGGATGTTGACTATAGCGATATCGATATTATTGCAATATTTATCATACCTTAAGAAATGAAAGAAAAAACATTTTTACTATTTAATGAGTCCGGTGATAGTGTAGTGGTACACACGCCTGAGTTGTGTGCGGGCAGCGTGGGATCGATTCCCGCTCAGTGACAGTGTCTATGTGTGCCCTGCGACTGGCTGGCGACCAGTTCGGGGTGTAGTCTGCCTTCGCCCATTGACGGCTGGGATAGGCTCCAGCAACTCCCCGCGAGCCTATATAGGATAAGCGGTTTGGAAGATGACATGACATGACTATTTAATGAAAAAAGTAAAATTTATATAATAATATAACTAAAACTTTGCTGAAAAACATACATATTCGCACTTATATAGTTGTGTGCACTAATGCGCCGCCCATGTGCCCTAAGGCTTTTAAGACAACCAGTCTAAACACCAGAAGAAGGTTGTGACGCTCCAGGACAAGGTAAACCACGTGGATATGCTCAAAGGAGGAGAAAATAATGTTTGAAAAATGAAAGTACCGTACAGTACATGAAGAACGAAATGGCGAGAGTGTAGTGCTAAGATGGTTATATTGTGTGAGATAAGCACATTGTAAGTATGGAGTCTGCCTTGGCCGTGTGGAAATGGAACATCCCCTTGGATGGCAAAACCATTTAGGAGAATCCAAAGACATATTAGCAGCAGATCTCCACGGAAGGCTTAAGCAATTTATTTTTTAAGGGTATGTTGTAAGGTGATCTTGGAAAGATATTAAAGTGTTTTGGGATCCAGCTTGTGGTTTATTTACGGTTTTAACTATTAATACGGCCAATTATATATAAAAAGAAATCTGGAGAGACATCTACTCGTTGCACATGTTGCTATTTGCAGCAGGTCTTGGTCCCTAACCCCACGAATAGCAAGAGTTGATTGTAATCTATTCTGTGCTAGGATAAATAATGATGAAAAAAACACTTACTTAAATTTCCAACATTAT
Organism: Filicampus tigris; assembly: GCF_054856515.1. NCBI lineage: Eukaryota > Metazoa > Chordata > Actinopteri > Syngnathiformes > Syngnathidae > Filicampus > Filicampus tigris. The sequence continues at coordinate 17,743,539 of NC_141229.1, read as the reverse complement.
TAATCCATTATAATCTTAACACTGTAGGTATGTTGTTCAAGTCAATCCCGCTAAGAATGTCAATCACCACTGTAGGCATCATGATGAGCTTGAGTTGGGGTAGCCAATGAGAAGTGGAGGCGCTCAACTGAAACAAGTGGACTTCGATTTGCTCAGATACAGCGTAATAGTGTACACAGACACAGGAAGACACTCACGCATTGTGCACCACCCACTATGACAAAACTAGCAAAAATAACCTAACAGTAGCCTACTGACTACTGCTCTACAAAGGCACATATGTGCACAATTTACAGAAACTACAACGCATTTGGCCCTGCGATTGGCTGGCAACCATTCTCGCCATGCAAACTGAGATAGACTCCAACCCACCTGTGACCCGAATGAGGATACGAAGTACCGATACAGAAAATGAATGGATGGAAGAACACATTTAAAGACAATTACTGCAAAACAACCACAAGGCATGCTGGGATGCACTGCTTACACAAACCTAGCGCACATAGTATTCCGGGAGCTAAATTTGAGTGCACTCGAATGCTCCTTTTAGCGCTGGCTCCGCTGCCCGCTGCTAGGGCAGCCATTCGCTTCATCAGGCGTAAGCTTATTATAAAAATAAAAGAAATTAAACAGGATTCCCTCAGTAACAGCAACATCTAATATACAATACAACATTATTTACATAGTGCATTTACATTATTTACATTTCATAACAGCTACAGTTGTAACAAAGCACTTTACATTACAACTGCAAAGTTGTTGAGTATACATTCGGGGTGTCAAAATTAGCAAATCTGTGAAGCCTTTGCACAACATTGTATGTATGCCTTTTTTGTTACATTTCATATGGATGTAAGTTGTTATTAGTGACATCATCTGGATTTGCTGAATAAAATATGCCCCATGTCTAAAAGGCAAGTGACTAACATAGCTCAGTGCTAACAGCAGCCTAACAAGTGCCTTCCCCTCTCAAAGCAGGGAAAAGGTGGTGGTGCTTTTCAGTGCAAATGGCTCCTCCACTATTCTCGTTAAACATTCCATATATTGGCTGCAGTGCATTTCTGGAGGGGACCGTAGCGGTTAAGATAATGGATGGAATTCATACGTGGATGCATCCGTTGTATCGCGAGCTGAATGTTTAGTGGTAGTAATAGCAGCAACTGCCAGAGTTGTAGTGGCAACAGCAGAAGTTCTGTTGCTGGTCACGCCAAACTGCCTGCCTTTCATCGGCAACTGGTGATTAGCTGATAGCATGTGCGATTTCACCGCATAGATGCCCATTGTGCAAAGTTTGAAGCTTTTGCATACACTGCAGAACGCCTCTACGGGTTTAACGTCCACAAGCTTTAAAAGGAAAGTCAACCCAAACATATTATACGGCATTCTGATTAATATTGCGTTTATGGAATACAGGTTAAGCAGCAAAATGTACCCACTTTTAGCCATCTCAGGGGGCTGCCATTTTGTCACTTCTGTCGACTGAAGATGACATCGAAGTTGCTTGGGGCTCAGATAACGACCAATCACGGCTCACTTGTTTTCTGAAGCTGAGCCATGATTGGTCGTTATCTGAGCCCTGAGCAACTTCGATGTCATCTTCGATCGAGCTACGATGGTAACATTTAGCTAACATTCACACGTAGAATTACAAGAAAGTCACGGTAATGTGAGAGTTAGGACCGCATGTGAATTTGGGGGGATTCACTTGAGCGCCTCATCCACAGTCACTCGGATCAAAGAGCATGACCGGACACAGTGATAGGGAACAACGTGGTTTTAATAGCACTCCAATCCATTCCACAGAGCTCAACAACTCGCTCAATCCCGGCGCGTACACACATCTACCACTAACGGCTATCGGCTAAATGACTCAAAAGTCGAAATGTCTCGAGAAAGGACCCATTAGCTGCCCGAAAACCTGCCTGGTGTAAAACACACAAATTAAACAGTAAACCAATGCCTGTATAAACGAAGCACTAATGAGGAATTTACAACAGGTAAGATAAATTTAAACTCACCAAAATCGATTAAATAAGTCTTTTATTAATCGACGACCATGTATAATGTTTCCAAGTCTCTAATAGTACTTATGTATTCGGTCGTAATTATTTCTTTGTTCGTCTTCTCCGCTCCGTACGTGTGTACAAGACCACAGGCACGGCAAATTGTCTTTTTTCTCATACTATTTTAATTACTTATTTAACAAAATATTAGATTTAATTGTTTACATTATTCATGCATTTTAATAGCTTTAATGATTTATCTTTGAGTAGTCTTTATGTGGGTTATAATAACATGTGAAATGATATACAGGTATGTGTTAATAATTTCACACATAAGTCGCTCCAGAGTATAAGTCCCACCCCAGGTCACACTGTACTTCCAATCAATACTATATATATATGTATATATATATATAAATATATATATATATATATATATATATATATATATATATATATATATATATATATATATATATATATATATGTATATATATATATATACACACACACAATCAAAATAATTTGTGAACAACGATGTTTTTCCATCAATTGTATTCACTTTTTCAATGCCTCTGGACATAAATTTTCATAAAATCCATTTCATGACTTTTACTGTTTCATAACCCGCGGAAAACCTGAAGAGGTGGCATACTCAACATTCAGGCCTCCTTAAAATTAGGTCCCAGCTTGTTTGATTAGTATCAGTGCAATATGCCACTCTCAATCAAGCATCTTCATTTTTCTGGCGCCACATGGACTGTAGGAGGGCTTGGACAAAGGATACTTGCTCATGCACAAGCAGATGCATGGCTGCACAATGCACACTTAGGTGTTAAAATAAAATTCAGAGGCATAGCCGTCATTTCAGAAGTAAGGAAGAGAAATTGTTCAGGAGTAAGTCACCTTTTTTTTCAACTGCTCCTCTTCATAATGGTAGTCCAGATAATCTGAATGCAGCCTCTCAAATGCTTATACTTTCCAATTTACCGATGCCTCCGTCAAAGCACTTTAATTGTTTTGGTGTTTTAAATCAGGCAGGAGTTAATTTAGAATGTTGTATTATGTTTGTTTGTTTGTTTGTTTTCTTTATTTATAATTTGATATAAAGACCATTACATATAGCCTCAAGAAGGTACTAACTTCGAAGAACATGTTTGTTAAAATACAATATGCAAAAACTGCAAGGATTAAGTTTTCAACAGACTACTTTTAGTAGCTGAGTAGTGATTAGAGTGCCAAGTGGAAATTACCCTTTCTTTGATAATCACTTTGTACTAATGCACGTCATTGCTTCAGTATACATTACAGTGTAAAATATGTTGCAATCAAATCCCTTCCTTTTCCTGCATCACTTTTTTCTTTTTTACATCTTGGCAAGATTTCATCAGAGAGCCCTTTATGCCATTATGAGCAACAAGGCTGCAAGCCTTTGCTTGGTTTCATATGAGAAAGTTTTAGGCAGTAAAATTATGGGATTACTGCATGTTATTTTCTGTCATGGAGACATCGTGGATTGTTAATCTAGTTTTAATAAAGAAATGGAGGGTGAAGGAATTACAGAATACAGAACTACCCAAAGCAAACCGGTGCGAAAATATAAAAAATGAAGACTTTACAATTATTTACTTCCTATGTTTCATCCATTATTTCATCCATTATAGAGCCAGAAAAAGAGCTTTTTGAAAATGCTGTTTGGGGTGGTTGAGCTGATGTCAGCAAAAACCAACAAGATAAAAACACACCTCTGCAAATATTTTCTGAGTTTAAACAAGCCTGACGTTTTACTCAAAGGATAAAGACCAATCGTCTTGCAGAGAAACACTGAATTCAAGCAATGTGCAGCACACGGGGTACATTTAATTTGTTACTAGGTCTGACTCACATGTTACACAATCACCGAGTGACACTCTTAGCATACAAGCTCATCCTACTGTTGCACAAGCAAACATTTCTATAATCCCCTATCACCTACTATGGAACTGGGACTCCTTGACTTGACCTCCACAGTAGAAACCAAAAGCAAGGACTGCATTTCTCTTCTCACTCGCATTACACAAGCACATGAGATCAGTGCTGAATTAAACATACACCAGTGATCTCTGGTAGAGGCAATGCCAAGCAGCAAATTCCTGGCCAGCGATGTGTGTATCCCTCAAGGCTCAGCTTTTCCAGCCATAATACTTATAACTTCAATGTGACATCTGCTGATGATAAAAGGGCTCATAAGCGACCATAAACAAGCCAGGCTGTCTACAATGGCTAAGATAAAAATCACACAGTGCACCCTCATCCGGGATCTCCGAGCCACTAATAAATGAATAGGAGATTGGGTGGCTGCTCTTAACACTCCATTATGCATTTTATTTTTTTACATAGCTAATAAGAACATTTAACATTCAGAAATGAGATGATTATCTGACTGGGAAGAGATTTTTGCATGTATTATTATTGTCTATTGGAATATACAATGGAACCTCAGGTTCACAAACTTCATTTGCTCAGTCTCTGTTTGCAAATATTTTTTCTCATTGGAATGAATATAAATGACCTTAGTGGATGTAGCCAGAGCTGCGACACTTTCCAGGGTTTCCTAATAGAGCAATCACTTGCATGTTTCACTTTCATGAGAGCCACACCTGGGCCTAATTAAAAGCATAAAATAAAAAGATTTGTCAAGACCATCTGTCGATGAAATATATTATGTTATAATATGTTTATGGAGGTTCACGCTGTGTGAGAGAAAGCGTAACTGAGCATTCCATGTGGATTCCGTGACTGTCCGTGAAGTGAATTATGCTTTGTGATACCAGGCAATATTTGTATGAAAACTGATTTGTTGTTTTTTGTGACAGGGGTGTTCCTGAACTGGGGTTCTACTGAATACATTTGGGACTTGAGATACAAGTTTGTTCGTGAACCATGCCCATATCATAAAACACTTGTATGTCAAATCATATTTCCCCAGTGAAATGAATGGAAATACAATTAATCTGTTCCAGCCCCCCAAAGCACCCAAAATGTGTTTGTCTTTTTGACAAGAAAAACGGTATTGTAGTCAAGGCGTCACAGTAGGCATATTACGCTCATCTGCAAATTTTCAGCTCATCATTGGCACATTAATTTGGAGCACTTATTTAATCTTTTTTTCATTGTGGAGTGATTCTACAACAACAAATTTAATGTTCACTTTTGTTTTTATTCATGATTTTAATATAGTAAAATTGTGTAAAAAATGTATTTATTTTGGATTTTCTCTATTTTCTCTCTCTAGCATTATTATCAGGTGGCATTTGGCTTGTCCATATAGGCAGCTATGAATTTCAGTCCAGTTTGAAGGTGTCAATTTCACAACAGAAGCCTCTTTCTTGGATGGCTCCCTCTCAGCCCACAGTGATGTAAAACTTGCTTCACTGTGGACCGTAACAATTGTGTCATCAATTTCAAGACAGGCTTGAGCCCTGGTGCTTCCTGTTTTCTTTTTTTTGCCTCAACATCCTAACCAATTTCTTTTTTTATGAGGGTTTAATTAGTGCCTTGGCAAAGTGTTGACTTCCAAATAACCTTGACTTTAATAATTGTTTGAACTTACTGTATGTTCTTGGAATCTGAGTTGTTTTGAAACGTTTACCAAATACTTTCCCAACAACAACAACAAATGTTCCCTTCACCTAGGGGTACTTTAGAGTGTCCAATTAACCTACTCGGCATGTTTTTGGAATGTGGGAGGAAACCAGAGTACACAGAGAAAACCGATGCATGCACGGGAGAACATGCAAACTCCATACAGGAAGGCCGGGGACGGATTCGAACCCATGACCTCTGAACTGTGAGGCGGACGTGCTAGCCAGTCATCAACCGTGCCGCCCACATCTGACTTCTTAGTTTTTAATTTTAGTAACTGAAAAACTGAATTTAATTTTGGAGCTTGAATTCAGGAGAAAAAAAAAGAATCATGCCATGGTTCATTTTTTAAAGCATTTTCATTCAATTTCAATCAAAAGTTTTTTTCAAATATATTTGTTTAGATTCCTTAAACTCAGCACAAATCTGTTGATTTCACAACTAATGTAGGTGAATCAGTTAAAACTTAGGAATATATCTTAAATATGGCAGGCGGTGAATGAAATTAAATTTATGAAATCACTTCACATTAATTAGGTTGACATAAATATTTCAGGGTTGTCTATGCTCCACATTTCTAGTAGGTAGTGGTTATGCAACCCATTTGTCAACAGCATTTGAAATTGACAAGAAGTGGAAGGCAGACATGCCTAGGGGCATTTGTAAATATGCTGTATATAGCCTACTAATGGCTTTGGCTATAGCTAATTACATGTTTTAGCATTAATGTTATTTCTTGTTTGTGGTTTTCTGTTGCATAATAGTATTTGTGTGTGTTTTACTTGCTTCTTGTGCATAATTTTGTGACACTGTAAGTTAATTTAATGTTCAGCTTGATGACTCCCCTGATCATTAACCGCTCAAAAGTAAGTGGGGAAGCCATTGGCTACTATTTGCTCATTTAAAGAGTCTGACTTTAGTATGTTAATGCAACTCTGACAATATTCTACATGACTAATCTTTGCTGCAATAATTTTGCAATGCAAAGGCATATGCAATACAGGTCAAAAGCAAAAACATCTAAATAGCTGGTTACAGTTTTCAAAATACATTAGTTTGAAATATATCAAATACATAGACTTTAATAGACCTAATGCATCTCATTTTAAAAGGATGAAGCGCATGACCCTTTTTCTAAGTATTCCAAATGCATTGGAGTTAGGGCTGTTCGATTTTGCCGAACAAGAAAATCCTGATTACTTTCTCTCAAACCCGATTTTACAATTACGATGTCTTTATATAATAAAAAAAATAATGAAAAAATTTGTATTTTGAATGTCTTTTATTTAAACTTAATTTTTCTTTGAACTCAAAATGCCAGTCAATTTAACTTAATACACACAGAACAATCTATTTCGATTAACAGCATTTTACTTACACACTAGATTTCAGATCTGTTCTTAATTAAACCAATAATGAAAGAAGAAAGTGCATATCCCATCTGAAACGAAATCATCAACATGAGAGAAGGTAGAGAGTCACTTCTGTAAACCAAGCAGTCTGTCAGCAAGTCATTTTGCCAACAAGCTAGTGACTAGCCTTTCACCTTTCTCCCTGGTCTTATTCAAACATAAATCAATGAGTAGTGCAAAACTGTCACTCAATAATACAATGCACTGTCAAGCTTAAGTACGGATGCACCGCCAGAGGTCCGTTGTAGAGGAGAAAAAAAGGGCCTCCTTTTAGATGTTGAGTTACTTGCTCGCAGATTGTATTGTACATGCGGGGCACTCACTACACTACAGATCTACATTTGCCCGATTTATTAAGTAAACGTTCACTTGCCTGAGCAAATAGCAGAATCGCCGGTAGCCATGGATGTTGTTGTAGTTTTTCCAGTATGCGCGCTCGTGGGAGGAAGCGGAAATGCAGAGGAAACTACGGTGGCTTAGATACACCAAATAAAAATTCGAACGTGCCGATTTGAACGTTTTTAACATTGTTTTATCCAGAAAATTCGGTTTCGGTTAATCGATCATCCCTAATTGGAGTAATTCATATTGCATACATAAATAGATATACCCTTTATGTATTTTACTCATTCAATCACAAAGATGTATTTTAATATATGTTCAATCCCAGGTACGTAATTATACATATATTTTTAAAACGTTTGAAATGTTAATATAAAGGCGGGTCTGAAAATGCCTGGCACTGAATAACTTTTAAACATTACTAAAGATGAATACATAAATCTGTCAGTTTATTGAAAATCTATTGGGTGTATTAGCTATTTCATTTAACTCTCATTCTTAATTAAAAAAGAACTAATTAAACATTTTTTTTTAAATTGTTTAATATTGAAATAACACTGATTAAAAAGAAAAAAAAAAGGAAAAAAAATGGTGACACGTGAATCTGGGGTCCCACTGCACAATATCACCTTAAATGTCAACTTTCAGTGATGGTGATGCTAAACAGCCACAGATGATGATGATGATGATGATGATGATGATGATGATGATGATGGTAACTTTTGTACTCATCACCATCATCGTCATCATAGATTAGAATAATTAGGATAAAATAATTTAAAAATTGCAGTTAATGTCCCTTCACACCATAAAATGACAATAGGATGAGGCAACTTGAAGCCACAACTCACCCACTGACAGTACATCCTAAAAAAAAAAAATGCAAATAATGATGGCGCAACTTGAGACTTCTAATTCATTCACTATATCTACATCAAGTACTTTTATCTATCCATTCAAGTTGCAATCACAGAAGAGGTTTCTTTATGAGCTCATAATACTGAAACGTTAAGCTTAGGCAGTCAGCTATTTCCTGAGAGCTTGTTAAACGTTAGCTGTCACGTCAATTATTTTGGAGTGTAGAATCAGTTCTGTTTTATAACTTTGCAGCAGGAAAATCCGGATTCAATTAAACTGTCATCTTCTGATTGACGTAGGCTGTAAACTGTATTTTCCATCAAGACCCAAGATGGAGCCATATGGGTTATATATTGTGGCAACTAACCATTTTATTGTGCTTTCAATCACTTTATGATGAAAAGCTTCCAATCAGTTCAAAACTTCAGGAAATTGTCGCCGACACTCAGCGTCAAAAGTTGAGACAATGCTCATGAAAAAATAAAATGGCTTTCAAAGAATGAGAGCAGGTTTTGAACCAATGCCTTCATTCATGAGTAATGATGTGATGTTAATTTGGCAGTCAAATCAGTATGGCCTCTCCATTGTTTTTGGTACATGTTTTCCCAATCCACAAAACCTTAATTATTTATAAGAGCTTGCATGCATGCAGGGCGCAATAACTGACTACGTAGTTCAGCTCTCGGCATGCTGGGAGAGCGGACAGATGACAGTTGTCAAGCAAGTAAGTGGTGGTGTGAAGTGTGGCTAGCTGAGGAGCAGGCGCTTTATTCATCGTGCCATATGCAATGTTCAGCAGGGGAGGGACACGTGAATATCATTTTCATTGCATGCAGACCAGTGCAACACAATTTATTCAACCAAATGTAAACACCACAAACACGGGAAATATGTATATATGTAATATATAATATTTATAAACCGACACAACCTGAATTGAAGCAAAGCAGTGTGTCCTGGAGAACTGCATTGAAAGTTTGCTGTTGGTGAAGTTTCATGTTTGAATATGCAGGTTGAACTTTAGAAAGTTTTGTACACTGCTTTGTACGCTGCTGGCCTAATTAAACTGAAAGAACCTAGCGGCAGTGGCCGAGTGTGTGTGACTACAAGTATGCGTTCGAAGGAGAGGTCACAGCCTTCGACAAATGGAGGTGCATCGGCAATCAATAGGAAACAAGAGTACGTCGAGAATGCAGACTTCTGTTGAGGCAGAGACATTTGGCACCTGCAAAATCAATACGTGAATCAATGAGATCTAGCCCTTTAATGGCTAAAAGTGTCTGTACTTTCACTGAAAGCATGCACGTACTGTAAGCACAACAAAGCACAACCTTGGATTTCACATGAATATTATTAGCTCATGAACAAATGGGACGTTCCACGTTATGACTCCACAAATGCAATCTGGATCAGATCTGGATAACACTTGCTTGACCGATTCCATCACTGTTTACATATGTGTACTTTTTTTTTTTTTTTTTAAATTGAATATACTGTAATTGTGGACCTCTAAAACTTTCCAGGAATCAAAAACAAATTCAACCTACATTTTAAAACAAATCAAGGAAAAATGTAACGAGTGAAGAATGTATTATTGCGATCCATCCATCCATTACTATACCATTTTTCCTCATTAAGGGCGAGGATGAGCTGGAGCTTCTTGCTGACTTTGGAAGAGAGGTGGGGTACACAATGAACTGGTCACTAATGTATTAACAATCATTCATGTTCAAATTCATATATAAGGGCAAATGGAAGTATTTCCATGGCTTACAGCGCATGTTTTTGGAAAGTGGGATGAAGCCATACCCAGATAGCAAAATATGGGTGAATCAATATTGAAATATGGTTCGGCTTAAGTGTTGAATCTACGTTGAAACCTAAAGTAGAAATTATACAGAAAGCGCAAGGTTGATAAAATGTTGGGTCAACGTTTGCTTCTCAACCATCATCTAAATGGGAATTAAAATACTGTAAATGGGCTGTCACTTATATAGTGCTTTTCTACCTTGGATACTCAAAGTGCTTTACACTGTATCTTATCTACCTACTGATGACGCACCATCAGAAGCAACTGGGGGTTCAGTATCTTGCTTAAGGATACTTCGACATGGTCACGATGGCCGGGGATCGAACCCACAACCTCTGGGTTGGGAAACGACCACTCTAACACTGAGCCATGCCACCCCACTGCAACAAAAACATTGGCTTAGTCCACTACAAAATGTTAGCTTTTCCCTTATCCATGAAAAACCTATGACAGAAAACATGTTAAATATTCAAAAATGCATTAGAAGAGATCAAAATACTGTGCGGAAATGCCTAAGGAATTAAAAGGTTTCATGAATCAGGACCAACACCAGTGTTGTTCTCAGGGCAACAAAAAAAATCAGTCAGAAAAAAGTGGTTAAAAAAATATATATATATAATGGAGAGCGAGTGAGAGTGTGAGAGAGATACAGTACACACACTTTTTGCGGTTGAAAAAGGCCTGCCCCCCTCAGAATATGGCCCCTTCTCACCTCCCTCCGCTGAAGTAGAAAAATAGAAAAGGGCAAACGTATACAACAGAGATTCAACATTAATTAAACATTGACCTTTCAAATGTTTTAATTCAACAAAAATACAATGTAGATTCAACAGCATCTTTGAATCACCGACTTCAATGCTGACAAAATATTGTCGAACCAACATTGATTAAACATCAGTCTTCAACTAAAACCAAAAATCAACCTTCTTAACCCTAATTCAACATTGATTTAACATCTTTTGCTATCTGGGTAGCAACTGGGACATACCCACACAAGTGTGCGGAGAACATGCAAAATATGCCAGAAGGATGTGAGCCCAAATTTAAATTCAGAACCACTGGACAGTGAGGGGCGGCACGGTGGTCGACTGGTTAGCACGTCCGCCTCACAGTTCAGAGGTCGTGGGTTCGATCCCGGCTCCGGCCTCCCTGTGTGGAGTTTGCATGTTCTCCCCGTGCCTGCGTGGGTTTCCTCCGGGTACTCCGGTTTCCTCCCACATTCCAAAAACATGCATGGTAAGTTGATTGGACTCTCTAAATTGCCCCTAGGTGTGATTGTGAGTGCGGATGTTTGTCTCTGTGTGCCCTGCGATTGGCTGGCAACCAGTTCAGGGTGTCCCCCGCCTACTGCCCAAAGACAGCTGGGATAGGCTCCAGCACGCCCCGCGACCCTCGTGAGGAGAAGCGGTACAGATAATGGATGGATGGATGGACAGTGAGGCAGACGTGCTAACCACTAGGATAACATGCTGTTATTATTTTTCCCAAAGGAAAAAGAAGTTGTGTCCACTATCTATGATCTTTATTTTTTACCCTATTGTGCAGTAAATTAGTGACATATCATGTCATTCACCTGACTTTTTTTGCAGACTGACAGTTCCCACTAAGTAACGGTATACTTGTGTGAGTGAATGGTTGTCTCTGTGTCAACTAAATGGCAACCAGTCCAGGGTGCCCAAAGTCAGCTGAGAGAAACGCCAGCTCCCTGTGACCTTCACAGGACTAGCCGTCAAGAAAATGGATACATATAATGGATGAATATCATCAATTTGTCAATTATAAAATGTCAATTCCCATCATAAAAATAAATACATTAATAACTTTCTGTTGTAGAAAAAGATTGAAAATACCAAAGGCACACTTCAACATGACTTCTACAGTCAAGTGAGTGTTATGATTAGTGTCGTAAAGTCTCTTGGTGTTGTTGCGCGTTGTCTGAAAATTTCTATGATGAATACAATTCTCATCAGCACACATTTTTTTCTGTGTATTATTGGTCATAATAATCTGGCGAGGAATCATCACTTACCATTGCTACACTTTTAATTCCATTTGTGGTCCTGCTGCCGCTGCTTTGAATCTAGCGGCGATCAGGCTAGCCGCAGCTAGCGACATGAGGCTAATCCCAATTTATGTTGCTTGAATTTTCATTTTTTCATTTTTGGTGCGCGCCCATCACGTTTTCTTTTTGCGTCCTCACAACATCCTGTTTCCATCAGCATTGTTTTCTGGTGACAAATGCCTTCTGATAAGTGGACCAGAAAGTGTGTCAGCAATAAAAAATATATATATATATATTTTTTAAAAAGTATATTTATCAGTGCTCATGATGTCTCATATATTAGGGGCAGTCTGGAGCTCTGCCTAGGATCAATTAATTAATTTCTACAATGATTTCTTCAATTCATTTTTTTAATTAAATCCATCCACCACACATAGCGGAGCATAGAGTTTTGTCTGCCTGTGCCTTGATCAAATTCATCAAAATCACCTAGTTTCACCGAGTCTAAAGTCTAGTGTACTTTCTCTTACCAGATTATCAGGTGCTCCAGGGGCATGTAGGAGAAAATGCTCTCGGTCCTTGGAACGCCCAGCATGGCACAGCGTAGTCTGCCAAATTCCCAAACACGCTCAACAAGACTTGCCCCAGCACGAAAATGAAGATGTGCCAGTTTTTAAGTGCACGTGCGTATGTCTACCAAAACTGAGCCGATTACGTTTTCTGTGTACGGTAGAGATGAATGTTGAAAATGGCCAAACAGAGGAAGAAAAAAATGGGCAAATACCTGCATAAGTCAACCCTAGTCATCCAAGAGAGGAAAGAGCTCATGCCGTTACTGTTGGGGGCAAATCTCCTTTGTTCAAATTTAGTCAATTTATTTTATTTTTTCCCCACGTTGGCCTTATTTATTTATTTATTGTTACAAATTACTGACAAATCTATGGGTGGAAAATGACATTCTCTATTTGATGATGCAGTGGAAATGTCTAAACAAACATGCTCTTTAATTGGTTTCCTGAAAAGTGATGGTTCGTTTTTAAGATGCAAGGATTTTGCCTGACGGCAATGATATGTGTTCTTCCCTCTAACAGGGCACGATCCCTTGTGCATCTTTCACACAGTGTCAGTTGGAATGAGTCCAGGATTCAAGTATCGATTCAATCAAGCATGCACTGACATTTCCATTTAATGTAACTTCAGCCGTCGTCAGGTGGTTTCATCAAACTAAAAGAATTTGCTCGATCGTGATTTGATGATGTTTTGAAACGTAGGAATATTGTATTACAGTATGTTACCTTCAAACTGTAGTGTATTTCAGCAGTTTGAGCATCACTTCGCCTGGGAAAGGCAGCCACGTAAATCAAATTTTCAGGGGGATGTCACTGTATGGAGGTTGATTACTTATTGAAGTTGGCAAGGATGCTCTAATTATTTTGTTAATTGCATGTGCAATAAAATATATTTTATTTTATTTTATTTTATTTTATTTTATTTTAAAAGGCAACAGCTATTTGAAACCTAAAAACACAAATGACTGAAAACGGTGCAAGTTGATAAAATTACACAGTTAATGCAAAACCTGCACAAACTTGATTGCTCATACAAAGAGATGTTGATGCTATTAACTAGGTTCAATCAGAATTGCATCTTCCAAATTTGCTGGTCCGACCTACATCCGCAACCTGGCTACCCTTCCGTCCTTGTCCCTACGTCCTTATTCATAAAAATGATCGTCCTTGTCCTTTGAAAGTGATACCATCCTTACATTACGTCAGTCCGCCGTCGCCACAGCCCAGAAAAAACCCAAAAGAAAAGCATCCGTGCATGACATTATTTCAAGATCATTAGCTGGATAATTTCCTATGTACATCCACTTTTTTGCCCAAAAGACTAAGACTAAATCTAAAACACCTGCCAAAAACAACACTGCTCCAGTGTTGTGCAGGTGTAGCAAGGCAGTCTTGCTTTTTAAAAGAACCCAACGCAACACGTCAGCTGGGACTTGACCTGGTTAGGGCCGATTAGAAGGACGGATGAAAACCTACGTCCATCCTTGCTTAGTTGGTGCTTAGTTGTCATCCTCCGTTCGACCATCCACAAAATGGCAGTCCGTCCGGGACGCCAAAACTCCTCTCACTTCTGCATTTCCTTGCATCTGGGTCATTTTAGTGTACTTTGACAACGTTCCTGTGCTGGCCTTTCGCGGAACATTTTTCTGACCCAAGTTTTAAATCTAATGTTACGTAGAATGGACACTCAAGCCTAGTTTAAAATAATTACATTTAAAAAACATGGCTTTAAGGGGTTGCTGGTTTCCCGCAAATTATTGGAGCAATTTATTTCTTATTGTTTTCCACTCCACTTAAAACGTTTGTATATGCTCCCTTCCAAATCTATTAGGACAGTAAGACCAATTCTTTATTTTTGCTGTAGAGTGAAAACATTATGGTTTGACATTTAAAAAAATGGCTATGAGACGAGATCCGCAGTGGAAATAAAAATACATCAAAATAGAAATGGTTCTTTTGTCTCCTATACTTTTGATGTCTAACCAAGTGTTTTCAATCTCCAGCAAAAAAAAACAAACAGAAAATTTAAAAAAACTAATTGGCCTCAGGCGGCACGGTGGTCGACTGGTTAGCACGTCCGCCTCACAGTTCAGAGGTCGTGGGTTCGATCCCGGCTCCGGCCTCCCTGTGTGGAGTTTGCATGTTCTCCCCGTGCCTGCGTGGGTTTTCTCCGGGCACTCCGGTTTCCTCCCACATTCCAAAAACATGCATGGTAAGTTGATTGGATACTCTAAATTGCCCCTAGGTGTGATTGTGAGTGCGGATGTTTGTCTCTGTGTGCCCTGCGATTGGCTGGCAACCAGTTCAGGGTGTCCCCCGCCTACTGCCCAAAGACAGCTGGGATAGGCTCCAGCACGCCCCGCGACCCTCGTGAGGAGAAGCGGTACAGATAATGGATGGATGGATAATTGGCCTCATTATTTTAATACTTTGGAGGGGAGTCTATATGCTCATCTCTGCCAAACTACTTATGCCTTGAGCAGAGCTGGGCAGTCCGTCCCAGGGCTGGACCGGACGGATCCTCCGGATGCCCATTTTGGCGCCGGGTGGTGGATTCTGACAAATTTTAAAAAAGGGCTGGACCCAAGCATGGTCGGAAGTGGATTTAAGTCCGGCCCACTAATCGGCCCTCATGCGTGTGACGGGGTCGCAAGGCGGCCAAATTTAATCTCAGCCTACTTGTTGAAAGGCTCCTTTTAGGCTTCTTTCTACTCCAGCAACGGCGTGAGCGACAACTGCCGTATTGATTCACATGACCAACGCATTGTGCTGTTGGCGACAGGTCTGCAACACATGCCACGCACACATCAGGAATTGTTGCTGCTCTGATCGGTCCATTATGTCACATGCGATAACATACAGTTTCCCACACGGAGCTGAGGATGCACCACGCAGCTCGTTGCTGCTGCAAAGCAAACTAGTTTGCAGAGCTGGGCACCAAGTCAAGTGTGGAGGGTCGGGGCCGGACCGGCAAAAAAGGGTCAAGTGCCCAGCTCTGGCCTTGAGTAAAACACATAAGTCCTGACATTTTTAAATTAATATTTTTTGTCCTTTGACAAGAAACCTTTGCTGTGCAGTATTTTATGAACAGATATAGCGGTAGAGTGTGCCCTTATTACAGAAGCTCTAAGTCAGGGGTCTCAAACTCCAGTCCTCCAGGGCCACTTTCCTGCATGTTTTAGAAGTTTCCCACCTGCAACCCCCTGATTCAAATGATCAGCTCATCAACAAGTTCTGCAGGGGCCTGATCATGATGCCGGTCATTTGAATCAGGTGTGTTGCAGGGGGAAACCTCAAAAACATGCCGGAAAGTGGCCCTTGAGGACCGGAGTTTGAGACCCCTGCTCTAAGTGGTTCTCTGCTTCTATGAACTCTCAGTGGGTTCTGTGCCTTTTTCACGTTGACCATAAACAGGCATGTTTAACTGAAGACTCTGGGCTGTATTTTAGTAGACAGTGCAGGTGCACTCTGGCGTAAAAAAGGGCACATCTTGATTTTCGTGCAGGTGCAAGTCTCGTTTAGCAGTTTGGGGAATTTGGAAGACCATGGAAGACCCATGCTGGTGTTCTGGCGGACCAAGGGCATTTTGTTTTACACTTTTGTCACACAATTGTCACTTTTACAATGACAATTGGATGACAGTAGATTAAGGCTTAGACCAGCTGAAAGTGTGCGGCAGGATCCACGATCGGCAATGGAAAGTAGTCTCCAAGTGCCCACGTCACAGCGGCCAAATTTACATCAACCACAAGTGGAGATCTTGCAGTTCCATATTAATATACTCTCCTGCCTGCCGGGAAACAAGAGGGCTGTGTTCACTCCCACAACGACACAACGCCCATTTTTAACTGAGTGTATCTAAGAAAATACCAAAAGGAAGAAAACTCCACCCGCAGGATGTGAACGATTAGACCGCACTTTGTGCAAGTCTTGTACTGGTCGTGCATATAGGTCCCTCTGTGTTTCGGTGGCTGGTCAATTTTCTGTCTTTTCAGTCAATTGAAATACTCAAGACTTCTCATTTAATTCTTTCTTAACATTTTAATGGTTTATTTTCGCACCATTATACAGTAGCAGGGGTCACCAACTCCGGTCCTCGAGGGCACCTGTCCTGCAGGTTTTCAATCTCTCCCTGCTGTAACACACCTGTTCAAATGACCAGCTCATCAGCAAGCTCTTGAGAAGCCTGATAATGATCCTGATCATTTGAACAGGTGTGTTACAGCAGGGAGGGATTGAAAATCTGCAGGGCAGGTGCCCTCGAGGACGGGAGTTGGTGACCCTTGGTATAAGGGATGTTTTTATATCACTTGCCATTAAGACAGAAGGAAGAGTTTTTTTCTGCAGCATTTTTCTTTTAAAAGGATGCTGTCTGAAGCTTGTGCCTCCAGTCTACTTTTCCCACTTATTGAGCAGCACTAATAGAAAAGACAATATTTTGTCTGGCAATAAGCCATCAATCCAGTTAAAGTATTGGCTGTGAGGGGAGATGCTCTTAAAGTGGCATATTTATGGTGTTTGGGGAAACATGGTCTATAAATTTTACTACTAGACAAACCTATTATGATATGGATGTTTTTCAATCATTACATGAGGCATTATCTCACAATATAAAGCACTTTAAAATCTTTAGGTGCTTAAATGCTGTCACCATTTCTAACAAAAACTGGGAAAAGCTCGAAAGCCAAACAACTCAGAAATAGCCTAAAACTTATAGGAATATTGAAACAGAAATCCAACTAAAAGGAGGAGATAAACAGCTTGGCATCAGAGGATATATGAATCAAAACTTATCATAGGAAATGGCTACATACATTTTATAGCATTTAAGTTTATTATTAACATGATGTTTGTAATAATTGTTTTTATATCTATGTATAAAAGAATTAACTATGCTAAATATAGTTGTATTAATAACATTAATGACAAATTAATAGTGCTAATATGACCTGAACAGTAATTCAAAGTTTGATCTTTATATTATTGGAGCTTTGGTGATTGTCAGTCCTTACAGTTCACTCATTTTTATACAAAAAAGAAGCATGTGCAAATATAATTCTCTCTTTACTAAATAATAAGCAATAAGGCCCACAATGTCCTGCACGTGAGTCTATTTGCTAATAAATTAAAGTCATCAATGCACTTCAGTTTTCCTAACTGCAAGACTGTAGTTTCTATTTGAATATTCCCCGCATGTGAAAAGTCTCATCCAATATCTGAACCTTTCCTTCCCTCCCCATGCTCATGTCTCACTGTGACTCATTCATCCTCAATGAAAGTGCAGTGGGAGACTTCTTCAAAGACTACTTTTCATTGCTGCAGTTCTGCTAAAGGTTGTCAGAACTTTATGATGAGCAGTATGTGCTGCTGTCTGCTCTCGATTGTTGCATGACAAAGGAGACAAAAAAACAAAAAGCCATTTACCAAAAGTAGTGTGTGCCTACCGTCCCTGCTGGCACACTCATTTAGCCCGCAGCAGGCTTAGTGTTTGACCCGATAACTGCTGCTCATAATAGCACCTGACAAGTGCCCCTTCAAACAAGAGGCTGGGATTGCGTGTTTTGCTAACCTCATTGTGTTCAGCAGAAAATTAAAGACGCCACAGCAAGTTTTTGACAGGTAACCTTCGAGCATTTTTTTTTCTCTTGGACACACAGTTTTTATTCGAGTAAAGTCGGGTGCTGACTTCTAAGCAAAAGCGCTGTTCAATATGATCATGTCATTCAGAGTGCCAGAAATTAGCCCACAATGGCATATTTTCCTGCTTGCAGGTCATTCATTCTGTAGAGCAGCTATTCTCCAAGTGCGGTATGAGTCCAATTAGTAGTGCACAGGCTATTTCTAATAATATGTCAAAGAAGAGGAATCGTTGATTTTTTTTTTTTTTAAGTGATAAAAATATCACTATTAAAAGATTGAAAACATATAATTGCACAGATTCAAAGGATGGAAAATATCTTAGTAATTTAAGCACAAAAACTGAAGAGGGTGATGCTCTAGCCAAGCGCTTGTGCAAACAGTGGCTACTGTTAGCACTGACGTTCCCACTAGAGCAGCAAACTGCATAAACTAGACATGAAATATGACTATGAATATGAAATAGGAGGAGCCTAGTCTTCAGTATGTGGCAAAGTTATTAGCAATGAATGCATGAAACGATGACATCAATTCCATATACAACTAACACCTAGCACAAACACACTTTGTGCAAAAATGTGATGACTCAAAGCAGTCAGAGTCCTTTTATTTATTGTATTGTTTGTAAAGTGCTTTGGTACAGCTCTAGCTGTTATGAAATGCTCTATATAAATACAATTGTATTGTATTATATTGTATTGTATTTTTCCTTGTCATTCACTGACATCAGGTAGGAGGAGTAGGGCCAAGGGCCAAGCAAAAAAGAAAAGAAAATGATCGGCCGGATTGTCATCTATAACACCATATGGCCAACGAAATGTTTACTACATATGAAGGCAAAAGGATTCACCTTGCTGGCGTTAAACTGGTCTCTTTTGAATGGATAGATGGACTGGTCCATCAGCTAGGCGGAATGCCCAGCTGTAGTAGTTGCCGATATTTCTCTTTTGTTGAAACTCATCAGGCCAATAAAATGTTTCATTTTAATGAGGGTGGCACTTGGAGAACGAAGTATTTTTTGATTTGACATTTTTACTTGTGTGTATGGACGGATGGAGAGCATTATTCCACGGTGCGTCACACCTACCATTTATAACAATGCAACTCCACAACAAAGAGCGGGGAATGATTTTAATCCACAGGGGCTTTCCATTTCAGATGCCCCCAACATACTCAGAGGGTAAGTGGGCCCCCAACAGCACCTGAGGCTACAATCTGCAGGCTGAATGCTGTCAAGCATAGAGGGCATCTGTGCAAATGAATGAAGGAACCTTGTTGACCTGAAGGAAATGCACATTCCCACACTGAAAAAAACGGGGTGTTGAATTTACTAAATTTTATTTCGTCAAGTGGTTGCACAAAATAAAAACATCTTGATAAAGATACATTTTTTAAGTTGATGTATAGTCTACAGTACTTGTTAAAAATATCTGGATCGAGATGATTTTATTTCAGCCCATCCTTCAGTAAGCTTACTGATGAGCTGATCATTTCAATCAGGCGTATTGGAAGAGGGAAGCATCTACAATATACAGAGTAGCAGCCCTCGAGGACCAAAGTTTGACACCTGTGATGAATTGTCCAATAAGAATTAAACATTTATAATACCCTGCCTGCTGGGTATTTTTATACCGTAGGCTGCTTTGATCTAGCAAAGTCGTATATAGGGAGAAAAATAATGCTTCCGTGTGTCTAATATCCATAAGTCCAAAGTCTATTATCTCTAACCATATATGCGCGCCGAGTTTATTGACATTGAGGAAAAACATTGCAATGCATGCCAAACATATGCAAAATAGACCATGAAAGACAAAGCACAACAACAGATGCGATTTTGCCCCATAATAGTGTTCATCTAATCAGCAAACAGCATTAACATACATTTGAACATACCAATATTGTTTCATTTCTCTACACTGCAACAAAGACTCACATACTGTATTCCTGTACTTCCACAGATTAGAGCAGGCATTATACTATGGAAGCTTCCATGCTTGTTCTTTTGTATTCATTTACATTAGCTTCACGCCCAATTCCATTAGAGCAGCCGCTTGCATACCTGTCTACTTGTACATTTCCCCCGTATTTTATACGTTTTTTTTTATCATTTCAAATTGTGTACGCCGTATAACAATTTTTGTACGGTAAAAAAAACAAAAAATTAAAAACTTGTTTTTTGTTAGACCGATCTCGTCTTGCCGATTTCGGCTCTAATCCGGAGCGCCCCTTAGCGATTCCGACTGCAAACTTCGGCCAAGCAGTGTCCAGCCACCCTCGCCCCCGTTGAGCGATAAACACTGTTTAAGATTCTATATAGAAATATCCGTTCCGTTTCCCCCACCTCTCCCGCTAAACGATAAATACTGTCTAAGATTAAAAATAGATACTGTGTAAGATTATATACAGAAATGTACGGGCAAATTACAACTTTTGTAAGATCCAGCACAGCCAAGGGTTGACAGGTATGCGTTTGTTTCCTGCATCTGTCGAAAACACATATATTTGCACCTACTACAAGTAATTTTTCATTTGAATATAAGCATGTCAGATTTCTAATCACTTGACTACTTTTAATTTACACTAAATTTGAGAATGTTAAAAGCCAAGTTTTTATATCCCATAACCTCCATGTTGGGAACTGCTGCATAATATGAGCAACTTTGTTTTTTCGGGTCTCTTCTCATTTTAGTTACATTTGTTTGAATTGTTACTCGTGGAGGCAGCAATTCACCATCAAGCCAAAATATAAAAAAACAGCTCACTTACTGACACATTTTCACAAATAAGCAGCTAATGTAAGATTTAGTTGTTTAATTTTCCACCTGATCGGTGACCAGGCATTCCAGAGATCCAACTGTTTGTGTTACGAGCAATTAAAGTCAAGTTCGCATAAGAAGTCCTCTTTAATCAAGTTGTCCAGAATTCATCATCAGAATATTGATGGAATTGCAGCACTGACAAAAATGTAAATGTAAAACATCAGCTGTATGATCATCAGTGTAGGGTAAAATATACAAATAAATAAAATAAAATAATCAAGTAATTGGAGTGTTGATGACTCTCAAGCCGCGAGGTAGTGTTGATAGTCTACCCCAGTATCGGAGTATTAACTTGCATATCGCTGGCATTGGGCGGAATCTAGTGTTGGGTCATTTGCGAACAATTCGTTCAAAAAGAACGAATATGTTCAGTGAATGTGAGTGAATGGATCACTTCCTGAAGTGATTCGTTCATTTCTCAGTTCATTTGAGCTCATCCACGCGCATGTTGCCAGTCTTCGCGATCGACCAATCAGCAGCCAACGTCAGATGTAAGCGGGATTTACTAAACATACTGCCACGCTATTGGCATTCACAAATGAATCAGTGATGTAATTTCCCGTTCACCAATGATTCTGTGAGTGAACGGGTCACTGCGGGAATCAGTGATGTCATTTACCGTTCACCAACGATTCGGTGAGTGAACGTGTCGCTGCGGGAATCAGTGATGTAATTTCCCGTTCACCAACGATTCGGTGAGTGAACGGGTCACTGCGGGAATCAGTGATGTCATTTACCGTTCACCAACGATTCAGTGAGTGAACATGTCGCTGCCATTTCTCGTTCACGCGAACGAGAACTCCATGCAGTCAGTGAGTGACCTGAGTTTTGCTATGAATGATTTGCGATTCGCCAAAGAAGGAACCACTCACCAACAACACTCCTTTCGTGCTCGCGGTGACAAACTTTCTTTGGCATCCGTTTCTCCAAGCTAATGGCTAATGTTAAGCCCATCCAATTACCGGGGGCAAGCGCATGAAACCAAATAAGAGCTCTGGCAAACTTAAAGTCCCTCGCCAGATCGTGATGAGGCGCCCCGGTCTGCAGCAGCTGGGATGTGACGTTGTTGTGGCCATGGGACAACTTTATTTGAAAACATTTATTCCAATACACATATGTGCATGATTATCCTCTCTGTCTATTGCTACTATAATGTGGTGCGATCATCATAATGTTGGTTTGCCATTAAATTGTCATTTTATTTCAAATATTGTTTGGTGCTCGTGTGTTTTATTAATTCTTGATTTTATTTCAGCGCAACAGAACGTTTAACCAGACATGTAGTCATCCGCTTTATCTGACAAGGCTGCACTTGGTAACACGTGAAAACAAAAATACACCAGGCGCGTGACGGCCGTGTGTTATGTCCTCCAAAATAACAAATGTTTATATATGTAGGCATAGTGTCTACTGTGATTATTGTTGTTGTTGGTATTTATCACCGTTATAAATACAATGATTATAATGGTTATGATAATGGTTTTAAATTTAAATTTTACCGTACGTTAACATCAGAGCTTCTTTTTGAGTGTTTTTTTTTTTTTTTCCCGGTGCATATCACCAAACACGAATACGAATATTGCCTAACGTGATTACAGTACATGCAACGCATAGGTTTTTGTTAGCAACAATAATCCAAACGCACCAATTATAAGAAGTAGAACATCAGGTGTGGACAATTATATGATTCGGTGAACGATTCTTTTGAACGATTATTTTCGATGAACTGATTCTAATGATTCAGTTCACTTAAAAGAACTGTTATGCCCATCACTAGCGGAATCCTCGTATCTTCAAAATCATCACTTTTCACAAGACCCCGAAAACGGCATGGTTGTTTCAAACATTAACTGTTTTGTCAAAAAGAGAAAGCCATTTTCAACACTTAGGATTGATCAAATTATTGACCAAGATTCAAATAGAAGATTTCTAAAAACAATATGAAATTTACCAAATTGTGACATTTTCGGGCCGACGCCAGCAATATAGTTATCACTGTTTCTAGTTCTGTTTCTTACATTCAACTACAAATCTGTCGATCTTCAATCAAACTAGCAATTGTAACCTCTTCATGCAGAATGTAAAGGTGATAGGATGGAGATTCTCAAATGAGGAGACAGTAGTCATCCCACAGGGGTAGACATGGAATGGCGCCTGCTCATTAAAATCAATGGTGCATATGGAATTTTTCTTCTTAACAGACGTCAGGCATCACATGTAAAAGGCAGCAGCTCGGTCTCACTACTATTATGCCCTGCTGACATCTTCGTTGTGGATTGAAATAATGACTCAACAACTTGTATTATCCTAATAGTGTTTAGCGGATTTTTAGGCGGCGGCACGGTAGTCGACTGGTTAGCACGTCCGCCTCACAGTTCAGAGGTCGTGGGTTCGATCCCGGCTCCGGCCTCCCTGTGTGGAGTTTGCATGTTCTCCCCGTGCCTGCGTGGGTTTTCTCCGGGTACTCCGGTTTCCTCCCACATTCCAAAAACATGCATGGTAAGTTGATTGGATACTCTAAATTGCCCCTAGGCGTGATTGTGAGTGCGGGTGTTTGTCTCTGTGTGCCCTGCGGTTGGCTGGCAACCAGTTCAGGGTGTCCCCTGCCTACTGCCCAAAGACAGCTGGGATATGCTCCAGCATGCCCCGCGACCCTTGTGAGGATAAGCGGTAGAACATCAGGTGGATGGATGGATTTTTAGGCGCATCCGGTAGTCTCCTTTTCCCTAAGCATCATTACACTGGATGTATGTTTTTATTTATCCGTGTTTTTAAAAGAGTACACATACTGTAAATGTCAGCGGAACATGGAAGGTAATTACAGGAAGTCCTCAATTTACGAACGAGTTCTGTTCCTACACTGGCGATGTAACCTGAATTTCCACGTATGCTGGATTTAACCATTACAATCAAAATTTACGTCAAAATACTTTGTACAAAAAAACAAAATTACATTAAATCAAAAACATAAGAGGCTGTAATTACCATTACTGCTGAGTGGTGGATAGAGAAGAAGGAGAGGATGGCGAAAAAGTCAAAGACACTGCCAGCGCGCAAACAGACACGATCAAGACATTCTGCGCATCCTCATTGCTCAAACGCAAGAAATGCTGGTCTTTGTAGTACAGGAAGTGCTTGTATGCGGAAGTGCGGTATTTGGAGCGCAACCCATCGCAAATACACAAGCACAGGTAAACAAGCTCAGAGAGGTATCACAGAAGCACACATTTGGAGCGAGGAGGAAACCGACTGCTTCATTCATGTGGTGAGTGACATGAATATCAAATGTTTTATTGACAGTTGAAAGTAACAAGCGGAAATTACATCCTTTTGATTCATGATGCCGCGCATCGGCGTTGACGGTGGCTTTTTCAAATGCCGGAGCAACTCTGTCCGCTCAATCATGTTAAAGGGCTATTCCGAATATTTCAGAAATCAGAATTTTGACCTCAAACCGAATATTGACTGCATGTAAACGTAGTCACTGTGGCGCTGGGGACAAAATGGCAGAAGAGGCACGGCCGTCGTAAAGTAGAAACGTCATAGGTCGAGTACGTCGTAATTTGAGGAATTCCTGTACTCACGTTTGTTGATACTTATGTGTTGGGGCATCATTAAGTTTTATGGACGTGGGGGGCTAGCCCCAAGGGGATGCGCAGGATGTGAGCAGGTGCAGCACAAGAGAAACCACCCATCTGTCATCGTCAATTCATAATTATTTTAAGTTATTACTATTTTATTTGTTGAGCTCAGCTCCTGTTTCATGGTGGGGATTTATGCATTGAATTTACTTTCCAACCGCCCTCATGTTCATGCAAACAGCCAGGAGCTTGTAATTGACAAGCTACTTAGTAGTAGCATGGGACTTTCTGCTGTTAGGCAGGAGCTGAAGACTTATTTTCTTAACAAACCTTCTTCTGTCCATCCTTCACATTATTTTTTTCTCTCTTTCCTCTTTTTAATCATCTTGTGTGCTTGGGCAAGCCATAGTGTTGGGAACCAGTGCAAGCAAAGTCACAAGGAAATCATGGTCTGGATTTCCAGTAAATAACAACATTGGCTTCCATTAAGTGAAACGGATTGGATAACAACGCACAACAAGTGCTCTTTACCTTACGACAGGGGTCTCCAAGTCCGGTCCTCGGGAGCCCCTATCGAGCCTGTTTTATATGTTTCCCTTTTCCAACACACCTGATTCAAATGATCAGCCCATCAGCAAGCTTTGCACAAGCCTATTAATGATCCCTCATTTGAATCAGGTGTGTTGGAGCTAGGGAAACATCTAAAACAGGACATGGAGACTACTCTCTTATGTTTTCATTAACAAGTTCATTTTATATATTTTTTGATCAGGAAAATGAAAAGAGTTGTCATTTTCTATTTTATCAATAAATTTGGGAGAAATTAGGAAATAAGTGACTCCATGAATAACGCCTCTTGTTAATGAGGGGAGTGGCCTTGCCCCCTACTGTTCTATCCTTGTTCGGTCGGAGTCACTAGAGGAACCGATTACAAACCCTCCATTGGAAATAATTGTACTTGCATTGATTATAACGGCCAAAAATGGTGATCAATTGGCACCAAAATGTATGTGGACATCCCTACTAATGACCACTTCCACACATCAAAAGGATTAACCTCTCAGTGGCTGATTTATAT
The DNA here is from genome assembly GCF_054856515.1 of Filicampus tigris. Classification (NCBI taxonomy): domain Eukaryota; kingdom Metazoa; phylum Chordata; class Actinopteri; order Syngnathiformes; family Syngnathidae; genus Filicampus; species Filicampus tigris. Next base: position 17,717,804 of record NC_141229.1, on the reverse strand, counting down.
GAGGATGAGGAAATGTGGAAGTGAGCAGAGCTACATAGATATATGCTGGGACGAGCGCACAGTGGTTCTTTGCTTAAAACAAATACACACATTTTTTACATTTTTTTTCAAAAAATGTGAAGTGAGCATTAAGACCTGCGGTGTGAACCTAGCCTCATTTTAGTACTGATGTCATTTTTACATGCAAACCTATTATCCATCCATCCATTATCTGTACCGCTTCTCCTCACAAGGGTCGCGGGGTGTGCTGGAGCCTATCCCAGCTGTCTTTGGGCAGTAGGCGGGGGACACCCTGAACTGGTTGCCAGCCAATCGCAGGGCACACAGAGACAAACATCCGCACTCACAATCACACCTAGGGGCAATTTAGACAGTCCAATCAACTTACCATGCATGTTTTTGGAATGTGGGAGGAAACCGGAGTGCCCGGAGAAAACCCACGCAGGCACGGGGAGAACATACAAACTCCACACAGGGAGGCCGGAGCCGGGATCGAACCCACGACCTCTGAACTGTGAGGCGGACGTGCTAACCAGTCCAAACCTATTATATAAGTGCCAATGTTAAGTTCATCTAAGTCTCGCTTTAAAATAGGCCTGATGAATATGACACTACCTCTGGCTGGGCTGAACCAATATGCTTTTATCCAATGTTTTTTGTTGTTGTTGGTGTTGTTGTAATTTTATTTCACAATAAATAGGTTCTCGAGCTCTAGTGAGCTCTGTGCTATATAAGTCCTTATAAAGCAATAGAATGTGCATCACGCACTTTCAAGAGCTTTTACAACATACTTTAAAGAGTGTTACTCATAAACTTTATGACTGAAATATCCCAAGCCCATGAGGGGACGCGAACAATTTTTTTGCAACTGAAATCACATTACTCTCAAAGCAAGTCTAAATAAAAATATTACAACCAACATTTGTGTTGAAGAGCACCAGAGCTCGACACAAGGGGGTGATTCATTGAAAGAAAGAAGCCTTTAATATGTCTGAACGTCACTCTTGTCAAATTACCAAAAATATAATTTCGGCCCGAACAGAAAATGCCATGTGAGAGATGTGGTCATTGCAGAGGCTTCTTGCAGATGTCACTGTGACAGCCATTAAATACATCTATGGCTTTGACCAATCTTGCGTTGTCATTATGTTGTTGTCATCCATGATGTCTGGGTTTGCTGCAGCTTCTGAACAACTCATTTATCAACATTTTGATAATGTTTAGTGTATATAGTATACAATAAAAGCCACAAGCCACGCTTAATTTTTCCTTATGAATAATTTAACACACACATACTATGGAACTTGCCCTGCGATTGGCTGGCAACCAATTCAGGGTGTCCCCCGCCTACTGCCCAAAGACAGCTGGGATAGGCTCCAGCACGCCCGCGACCCTTGTGAGGATAAGCGGTATGGATAATGAATGAATGAATGAATGACTATGGAACTGCACTAAGGAAATGGTGACATCACAAGCAGTTTAGGATTTGGGCAACTTGACTGCATTACTGAACACAGAACAAACATTTCATACTTTTTAATCTGATTTGCAATTTCATCTGCATATCTTTAAGTAGACACCTTCAGGGTCCCAAGAAAATACCCTGTAAACTTGCCGCATATTCCCCCATGAGATTCCAGCAGTGTACAGTACAAACATGATGGCTAACCGCAGTGTGCCTTGATGGTAAACAATCTAAAGGTGACTCATGTTTGCTTTCTCAAGAAAGGTCCACACAACATATTGAGATACTGACCTGCTAGAGATTAGTTCCCATATTTACTCGGATAGTGAGCGCGCACCTCCAGAGACACAGTGGACATATTGCAACTATCATCCTTGTGACTGCTGGAGTCCCTCTTTGAGTTGTGCTCCTTATTTCTCGGCCACAGCTCAGCATTTATATAGAATGAAAAGTCACAACTGGCCAGCGCCAACCAGGACGTTAGTGGAGCTTTTTTTTTTTCTGATTGTCTGCCACATATGACTGCCTATTGTGAGACATTTCAACATTATTGTTGTTGTACAGACGACAATACATTACTCATCAGCGGATGTTCTTTGTTCTGAGTTTCATATGCCACACAATGGAGGACAAAATGTGCCTTGTGACACGGATCCTCTGTAGTAACTCGCGCTTGCAAGGGGTTATCCATCGTCTCAATTTGTGTTTTACTACATTCAGACATTGCAGTTCAGCAGGAAAATGTTCACCCATCAAATTTAAGTCCAGTGGGTTATGTCATGGATAATAACACTATGAAATGCTCAAGGCTGCTTCTGTCATTTACACGTCACATGTTCTACAGACACAATTAATTACATTGATATTTATCCACTAGCGCCTATGTGGGGTTGACGGCTAGCTCACATCAGAATGCCGAGAACAGACTTTGGTGCTATAGTTAACTACAATGATCTAAAACCGCTTCACACTGGCGCCCACCATTACCGGAACTGACAGTACCTTATGATATTTTACCGGAAATATGTCACACCATTTGCTGCATTCAGTCCTTTCATGTAGGATAGTGATGAGCCCAGCCGCAAATAGATCAAATATATACTATAGAATAAATCTGCAAGTAATTGACACCTTTGCCTGAAAAGGTTAATAGAGTAATTTTGTACATATGCCATAAGATGGCTGCAAAGCACTTTTATTCTATTCGACAAAGATATTGGTAAAACTAAATGACTGTCCTGACCTCACTTCGACATAACTCGTTGGTACCAAGTTGCCAAAAATCCCCCCAAAGCAATAGTTTTTTCCCCAAGGATTTTTTCCCCCCATCTTGTTTGATAATAAATGTTAAAATGTTAAAACATTATCAAGGGACGGATTGTGTTCAGTCTAGCAGACTCCACTGCAACTTGATCCAATTTTATTGAACACAGGCTTCAAATACAATAATCCCCCCTTCACCATGAGGGTTACTTTCCAGACCACCCTCACAGTAAGTGGAATTTTCAATGTAGAAATACTTTATTTTACTGGGGTAAAGGTAGATTCTTAATCACAACTTTGCCATTTTCATTGTGACCCTAGATCAGACCTGGGCAAAGTACAGCCGCCGGGCAACTTCTAGCCTATCCACATTCTCTGACCAGCCCTCCCAGTCAAGGTCAAAATAAAATGTAAACTATGTCATAATTCAACAAAGCTCATTCTGTCTCAAATTTGTAATTGAAATGGTTGATTCTTTTAGAATTAGAGACACCATGTGACACTGAGGAAGGCGAAAGACTGTCAAGGAAACATGTTAGGTAAACGATAATCTAATATCCTGTCTGAGATAAAGAACCAACAATTTCAATAAACTATATCATGCTTTTATTTTGAAAGTGATGCCTTTATTTCGATGTGCAGGTGCATCAACAGAAGAGAAGACAAAGATGACAAACAACTTGTCTTCAGTGTTGCCAATTTAGGGGCATATTCTACCGTTCGCGTTTACGTCATTGTTTTACACGCCTGACTTGCGCACTACCAAGGTGCGGCGATTTTCCCATCCAGATTTTTGACACTCTCATCATGCTTACTCTTGAAATTTGTGTGCAACCAACAAAAAGAAGGGTCTACATGGCCTCTCACCAAAGTCAGCTGAGATAAGCTCCAGCTCACCCATGACACTCGTATGAATAAGTGGCTGGATGGCTGCTGGAAGGTAGATTTTTATTTTCGCAATATAACAACACATATACACAGGTAGACGCGTATTAAAATAACGTTGCTCTTGTTTTTTGCTCTATATCGACATTAAATTCATATTGAACACAGCTGAAGTTACTATTTTCAAGTGACCCACGGCAATCATTCCAGTTTCTCACATGGCCCCATTGGAAAAACAAATGCCTACCTTGGCCCTACATCATGCAACATAATACTTGTGTGGTCTATGCTGGATCTGTGATGCACCTTTTGCTGCCTACACTAACATATTCAGCCGAGTTTAGAAACAAGTGAAAAACATGAACATACAGTCAGAAAGTGGCCATTTCCTGCCATGATGATGTTTTAACGTCTAGAATCACTAGACATTGCATGTCTTGACAAAAATAATCCAGGTGAATAGCCATCCATCCCCAAAACAGACTTTCCTGCCTTTTTTCACCACAACTGTTTTCTCACGTCAGTATTCTGTCTCCTCTGGGTTTATTGGGGGGAAAGCAAGCAATGAGAGCAAAATTTCCAATAATACTTCTTATATTTCATCTTATTAGCAGGGGAGAAAAGTATGACATCAAAACTGGCATAAGCAATAAACAGCACCTATTTCTATCAGTAGCGTCATCTATTTGCAAGGAAAACATTTGTTTATGAGATGTTCTGTCTGAAATGTCAAATATATGCCTCCTGACTGTGTCACTGGAAAAAGTGGCACTATTTACTGTCTGAGCACTTTTCTCAAGAAGTTTGATTGGGACCATGTCCATTGCTGCTGGATGTATTAGCTCCTCTGCTATCGATTGAGTTTTTTTGCACCTTGTGATGTGGTCGGCAACTTTGATAGCTGGCCAGCAGTGCTTTTCAATATGATCCAGCTTTTTTTGCCATTTACTGAAGCAGCGCTCTCAAAGTGACCAACCTGTTGGCAATACACATCGACATTTTGGTGAAAAAAGTTGAGTGGCTTATCAACATACGTAACTGGGGTATAATGTGTCCAGGTGTCATTCTACTTGTTGGGTTTCATGCTGCTGCCAGAATTTTTTGCGACAAAACACACACATCTTTGCCCAGCATTCTTTGGACGTTGGTCTCCTTTCCAGGTTTGTTAAGCGGTGAAATTGTTTGTTTTATCCAACACAATCACTCTGACAAGCGCAGGTATTATAAACCACAGATAAGTAGTTTAGTACAAGTGTTATTCCCTATGTCATGAGACCACTCTTTGCGATACACTCTTTGCGATAAAAATACTGAGCCCTCGGCTGGCCACAGTTTGAAAAAAAAAAAAGAAATATTTATTTATTGAGGCCAGATTTCAAGACATTGTGCACTATAAAGAATTACAACCCTTACTTCTCCCCCAGGGAGAGTTTACCCTAGTTTATCATATGATACATTTGCATAGATCAAAAATACACACACTCGCACGTACACGCACACATTCACGCGTGCACACGCCCTGCAACAACAACACACCAGTATTCCAAGAACTTGAATTTGGACTGCTACTATTATAACTACTGCCATCCTAGCAATAGAACACCTTTATTGTCATTGTACGTCAAGTATACAGCAAAATTATCAATCTTACAACACAAAATTCTCACAGCAAGGGACGACATCAACTAAACTGGTGCCATCATTTAGGTGTGATACAGCAAAGTCACAGCTTCTTTACGCTTGTTTTGAATGATGACCTTTCAGATGTCCTATAAAACACTGCGGCAGTAAGGATTTTAGTATACTTCATTAGTAGAGCTGACAACTTTAAGGCAATCAGGACCTGAGATTGCATCTTAATCGCCTACGGCTACAACATGGCAGTCATTAAACAAACACTGTACTAAACAGCTGTGTGGTATGTAAAACTACAACATTAAAAAATTAATTGACACATTTATTTTCCTCGCACTTTTCCTCCAAATTATAACACCTATCTTTTGATTTTGTCAAATATAATCTACCGACTTATTTTACAGTACATTTAAAATCTGCTATACTGTCTTGGTCCTATCAGACCAAGAGATAATTTATGACAGGGATATATAAAGCACTGCATCATTTCTTATGTAGTTTCATTAATTTTAGAATGTTCCCCTGCATACCAAGATGTACTGGTGAGCAGTTCATTTTAAATAATTGCTTCAAAAGTACTCTACTGTACTTAATTTGTCCAGGAGGAATTGTACACACATTACACACATCTTAGGTTCACTTAAGGGGCAAAATAAAATTACTTCTGTCTGAAGGGCTGATGTGAATTTTCCTATTGAGGTTAATTATATTAGGAATGATTTGTTCTGGCTATTTCAACACTTACATAAGTATAATTGCAGAATGCAGTACAACACGAATATTGACCAGTGTGCTATGAGTATGTTAACTAACAAAGAACCAAAAAATCTCATAACTTGATCATAGCATACCCCACACATCTCGGATTTAACACAATTTACACAAAAATATAACATTATGTCGACCATGAACCTAATGCTAAACATAAAATATTAACAAGTATATGGTATTCCTCTTCTTAGCTCAGTGCTCCTTCTCCTCAAACATCACATAATTTCCTTAACCTCAGAGGTTCGAGCTGAAATTATGGCAACTACAGTGCTTTTTGATCATCTTTATTAAAGATAGCATACTAACAACAGTAAAATACACAACACAGGTCTACTTAGGTAAGCTAATGGCCTGCATGATATGATGATGTCATATGAACTTCAGGGCCTATTTTCCACCAAAATTTTGGTCAGGGTTAATATTCCACTGTACCACTGTATGTAGATTAAATTGGTAGATTGGTAATTTCGAACTAAATGTGTAAGCCTTGGACACGTCATGTTAAATGATGTGCTGTATGTCAGCGCACTATTGACAATGGGACATATTTTCAGATATGCTTGAGAACCTTTTACTAGGGGTGTAACGGTACGCTAAATCACGTTTTGGTTCGGTTCGGTTTTTTGGAAACTTCGGTTTGGTATATTTTTGGTACAAAACACAGATTTTTTTTTTTTAATGTTTATTTTGAAAAGATGACAAGTAAACTGTACTTTTTTTTTTCGAAAAAAATAAATAAAGCGAACCACCCGTCTGATATTCTAAGAAATGACACCAGAATAAAAAATACACCAACAACAAAGATCTCTTAATTTTGTAAATTATTAAGACACTGAAATCTTTAAACACTCAGCAGCACAGCCTATGACACATCTAAGTATTCAAGTTAAAGCCAAGTTGTCATTACAGTACATATATACACTTTTTGTGATGAAAAAAATACATACAATAACAGTGACAATTATTGCTAACTATATTAAAACTATTTTTATAATAAAAACCTACAGTAACTTTAAAGTCTTTATGAAATTGTATCCACTTTTTAGGCATTGAAATCTTTGAATGTTCAACGGCATATTGTAACGAATTGGGTTATCTTGTGGTCGGATTTGTGTGTTACTGAGTTGTGATGTTTCCAAGGTTCATGAATGCACCGTACGGCAAGCGAGTGGAGCAGCGGAGAAAGAAGAGCGAGCAGTTGTACTTGGATCAATAATAACGTGGTAATTAAATTACATCTGACGACGTGTTCCTGGAAGACGCTACAACATGATAAATCTCGTTATTTAAGTTTGACGTTTTTGCTCCCTCGTCTTAGAAACATTCACAGTCGGATGATGCCGTGCATGTTAGACGTGATATGCCGCCCATCTCATGTAGCAATGTCGGCACACAACTTTCGGACTTAACCACGTACCTTTCCCCATCGGCGATTTTAACAGGACAGCCAGAATGTTCCCAAACAGGAGACCGCAGTGTACGGAGGGACCTTTGAGCTCTGGCTCTTTTCTGGCTCTCTCTTTTGTGCCGCAACTCTCCTCTCCCGCATGCAACAGTCAATAGCTCCCGAGTGTAAGATCGCGCTAATAAGTGGACCGAGCCGAACATGCCATACCGAAACTTATTAATACACCCACGTGTACCGATACACCCCTACTTTTTACCATCACATGTTCGCTAGGTGAAGCGACCCTTAAATGAGGACATTCCCTGTCAACCCTGGCGGTGCGAGCATTCTCCCAAAGACCTTTTTGTCTTCTACACGACACTGTAGTATGTCAAGCACACCCTGATGGTGAAAACTCATCATATTTTCGTGCTGAGCACAATTCTAGCGCAAAGAGCAGTCTAACTGTGCGCATGGAGGGCATTTTCTTTCGTTTGGTATTTTGCTAGACATTTCACAGATAGAATTGGGCGTAACAGGTTGATTGCGCCTTTGTGTGCCGTTGTGGGGGGGAAGTAGTCTTTTCGCAGCCAAACCTAGCAGCATCACAGATTTGCATCAAAATCAAGTCGGTCAGAGGCACAGCACGCCCCAGCATGGCGTGCTTGACATTGCGGAAACAAAAAACAGACTCGCTGCGGTCCATGTATGACATTGTCAGGTAAACTGCAAGATCTCCCCTTGCGGATGATGTAGTCGGCCACATGTGACATGCATGATTGGAGACTGCCTTGCACCACCGTGCATCTGGGTGCGACAGCCTCCCACCCCCAATAGTGACGGGAGGTGCTATTAAAATATTTCAAGATGAGAATGATTATAATTTTTTCAATGAATTGATTTCTACAATGATTCAGAGGGATTGTCCCACGCTGGTGTAAAAAAGTCACAAAAATGAAGTATGCCCATATTTATGCAGAGCGTAGGGCGCCAGTCTACCAAAATAAGGCCCCATTTTGCACATTTTGATTCAGTTACTTGCTTCCGTGCCCCACTGGTGACAGCACGGCTGCTGCATTGTGCTGGAATGTTGCTTACAACACTGCAATCATCATAATAGAGGAGATGGTGGGTTAGGTTTAAAATAATTTGTTTTTACTTGATCAATGCAGGTTCTGAAATCCATGTGTGGTGTGGCACGATGGTTGCTGAGCAACACTTAAACGATGACTGGCTCTGCCACTTTTTACTGATGACATGTTGCGTCAGAAACACTGTATTCTGATTAAATTACTTTTATTGGATTTATTACATAGAGAATGCAAAAACACATGCTACTTCAAAGTAGCCCAATGTTGCCCACTCGGCGTCCATTGCAGCCTGATCATCCTGTGGTCCCATCTTAAGGACTCTCATTTTTCCCCAGATGGGGTTTTTTGAATTTTTCCTTGCCTTCCTGGGGGTTAAGATCAGGGGATGTCGTGTTTATGATCTGGTGCATATGTGAAGCCCTTTGAGATTTTCCTGTGATTAAAGGCTATATAAATAAATTTGACTTAACTGACTTGACTAGCCCTCTTTAATGAGCGGTGCACGTGTCACTGGTAACGATTATTATAATTTCTGGATCTGCTCCGTAGGTTAATTTCACATGTAAGTGTGACATATTTTCCATATTTCCATATTTTATTTTATTTAACCTTTACTTAGACAGGAATGTCCCATTGAGATTAAAAACATCTTTTTCAAGGGAGTCCTGGCCAAGAGGAAGCTAAAGTTAAAATGTCAACACAATTAAGATGACATACATGTCAGCAAAAACTTAGTTTAAACACAATTTAAAATAACATAAGTTAGATGTTACAGGTTAAAGAGGCTGTCTTAACTGCTCTCAGTCTGAATCTAAAGTATATTATAGGTCTGTATGTCAAAATGATATCAGGACTAAAATTCACATCTTTGAAAAACTCCGTAGTAGTGATGTAAGTTTATTTTTGTGACAAATTTTAGCAAGTTGTAATGCTCTCAAATCTGGAGGAGACTGTTTGATTGACACAACAGCCAGACTACGTCATAGAGGCAAGCATTGTAATATTGTTTCCTGGTTTGGTTTATCACATTCTGTTGTTACCTAGTATCTGAAAACGGAGACCGATCGACAACAAAATTCATATCGCTGGCGTCGGGCCAAAACCAGGTACCTCCAAAATGGTCACTGTTCAGGAGACCCCAAAAATGTCAATTTTTTGGAGGCATTAGCATTGCCTTGTGAAAGACAGCAAGCCTTTTTCAACATTTTAGATTGGTCAATAATGCGTAAAAACAACACCCACTGACCAGAAATAAAGATTTTTGGAAAAATATTAAATTTGCCAAAATGAGACTTATGAGGTTTTGGCACAACGCCATTGACATGCACATTCATACTCGTGTCCACTTCAACCTGTGAAAATATAAAAGTGATGGGCACAATATTTGGGATTTTATTGCCATTAAATATGAGCTCCTATGACAGGGGTGGGCAAACTACGGCCCGCAGGCCACATTCGGCCCGTTTCTCTTTTTCATACGGCCGAACGATTGGTACAGAATTGCTCAAACCAAATATCATAATTGTGACAACATTCATTTGACCGGTAATGCCCGGTGGCGCACCACCAGGTGGCGCATTAGGCGCAGTCATACGTTGAATTGGGCTGATCCCTGTTATTAATGTGCTTCTATTCGGCACCCATCGGCAGCAATGAGTGGGAAAAAGAAAAGCAAAATCGACAATGAGTGCCAGTCAAGAAACCGTTGTGGTTTTTAAGGAATACAACATCAGCCGCCACTTTTTCAACCAATCATGGTAATTATGATAACAACCAGTCAATGCCAGAAAGGATCACTACTGCAGGGCACAAGCTACCTTGGAGAACACTCATCAACGTTACCGCAGATGGATCGCAAAATCTGACTGGAAAAAACGTCGGATTGCTCAAAAGAATCCAGGACCGGGTGAAAGAGGACAACCCTGAGCAGGAAGTAATTTTCTTACACTGCAGAATCCACCAGGAAGCCCTGTGTAAATCTGTAGTGCAACTTGACCACGTGGTGAAGCCAGTTGTAAAACTCGCGAGGGGACTTCAGTATCGTCAGTTTATTAATTCTTGAAGAAACTGACGCCGATCACCAGAACTTGCTTTACCACTCTAATGTCCGCTGGTTAAATTGGGGTAAAGTGTGTCAACGAGTGTGGGAGCTCAAACAAGAGATTATCTCATTTTTGGAACTACTTGAGAAAGATGACAATTTTTGTGAGCTGAGTGACACAGATTGGCTTTGTGATTTAGCTTTTGCTGTGGACATACTGACATACATGAACGAGCTGAACATGAAGCTACAAGGGAAAGACCAGTTTGTGCATGATTTGTACACAAACATCAGAGCCTTCAAAACCAAGCTCGCCTTATTCTCAAAGCAAATGGCAAACAAGTCATTCACTCATTTCCCCACACTGGCGACACTGAAAGAGGCCCCTCGACACACGAAAAAGTACAGGAAATTACTGGATGACCTGCATGAATAATTCTGCCGTCGGTTCGCTGATTTTGGAAAAATTGGCAAGTCACTCCAGCTGGTTTCATGTCCTTTCACACAAGATCCTGCAACCGTGCCAGCAGAGTCGCAGTTGGAACTGATTGATCTACAATGTGACACTGTCATGAAGTAGAAGTTCAACTCTGTTAAACTAGATGAGTTTTATGCTTCATTAAGTGTAGCCAAATTCCCAAACATCCAGAAGATGGAACAGAGGATGCTGGTGTTGTTTGGCTCTACGTATGTGTGTGAACAGACTTTTAGTGTAATGAACACCGACAAAGCACCCCACACATCCCAGCTGAGTGATGAACACCTCAGATCTGTTCTGCGAATTGCCACAACAAAACTGACACCGGACTTTGATGCACTGGCAAAAAGAGGTGATCAACAACACTGTTCCCACTAAAAGTTAATGTGAGTAATAACACTGCAATGCCTTTTTTTATGTTTATGTTTGATATGTATGCATCTGGTGCTGACCCGGCCCATGTGTCAAATTTTTAAAGTCAATGTGGCCCCGGAGCCAAAAGGTTTGCCCACCCCTGCCCTATGAGGGGATGAAAAAACACTACCACCTCCACAAAATTGAAAATAGTTTGTTGATCCTTTTTTTTTTTCAGGTTGAGGTGGACAAAAGTAGGAATGAGTCTGTTGTGACTGATTGACTACGTTTACATGCAGTCAATAACAGTTTTAAAACCCGAAAATTGGCAGTATTAGGGTTTTTTAAAATTCCGAATGTATACGCCGATCGTAATACCCCGATTCCACGGGACACTCTGCACATGCTCAAATGCAAGGAATCTTGGTCTTTGTAGTACAGGGAGTACTTGTATTGCGCCACATCCTTGCCATAGCGAGCCTACCTTGAAACTTTGTATTCAAAATAATGTTTTTCACGTAATTTTTTTGTCTGACAATGACAAAGCGTGTATATAGACATGTTTATAAGTGCGTACATTTGGCGTACAACTCCACGGAAATATATGAGCAGAGGTAAACAATCCTGCCGGAGCTCGGAGACGCTGCTCATAAGCAGAAATTTGGAGCGAGAAGGAAGCATATTGCTTTATTCCTCTGGTGAGTGTAATGAATATAATGTGTTTTATTGACGGTATAAAGTAACACGTGGAAATGACGTCTATTTGCGTGATGACATCCGTGCGTATGCGTTTTAAATAGTATGATTCAAATGCGGGACTAACTCTGTCTGCTCTTTGATGTAAACGGGTTATTACGAATGTTTCAGAAACCGTAATTTTGACCTCAACCTGAATACCGACTGCATGTAAACGTAGTCACTTGTTTGGGGTCGTTGGGTCCGTGATGTTGTTAGTTTATTTAGTCGTACAAATTTGGGCACGGCTAATGTTTTTCTCTATGTAAGCTTGAGTTACTCAGTTACACATCAGAATGATTAGCCTTCTGTGGCCTGCTGTGTCCAGCCCTACTCTCTTGTTTTTCTTTTAATTTTTGGAAATAAAGACATATGTAAATAAAAATATGTTACACACCACATTCAAAGGGATAAACTGGTTTGTGTGAGATAAGGGCACTTCACAGAGAAACTGTGTAAAGAGTCCAGTGATATTAAAAAGCTGCTATCAAATTATCAAAGATGCTGCTGCTGAACGGGTACTTCAACTTTAAAACTAAATTGGGACATTTTCTTCCTAATGACTGCAATTTATTACAAAGCATTGGGAACTTTAAAATCAAAACTGAGCTTTCAAAGCTGGATCAATTCCATTTTTCAGCAATGTTCTAAGAGGTAGTGCAGAAATCCGAAAAACTTCCAACAGCATGATCTCAAATGCATTTGCAAGTGATTAAAAGTGATCATACTATGGAAAACTGAGTTTTTAATTGTTTTTATACAAATACTTGGGTCTATGGAGTGTCTGCCTACCCATCAACTATGGAATTTAACTAGCAAGTAAATCTTTTCTTAACTGCCTATTTCTGAAAATGTGTCTGAAAGCAACCTCTTTTGAATTTGGCAAATTGTTCACAAATAGGGCACCCATGTGCCTATTTCTGAAAATGTGTCTGAAAGCAACGTCTTTTGAATTTGGCAAATTGTTCACAAATAGGGCACCCATGACTCGGAAGCTAGGCTGGCCAACGATCTTCAATTGTCAAGCAGCAGCCATTCATCAATGTAGTTTGTTAAGTATTTACACTTGACTGATTTTTTTTACTTTTGGTAGAACGAGTGAAGATGTATGCGAGCCAATCTGGGACGAACCTTTTGTTTGTTCAGTTGAACAAAAAAGCAATTCATATCGATACCAAATACTTTTTTGTGTGTAGAAGCGGTGAAGAGATTGTTCAGATGTTTACAGGGTCTTGAGGAAGTTGGAGTGAGAAGCAGGATTGATCTTTTTTGAGGTATTGAATCGAGACAGCAAGGTAAAGCATTGTGCTATGATGAAGAGCCTTTCTTGCGGGAATTTCTGCCATGGCCATGTCTACCCACCTATTGTCACATTCTTCTCCATCACTTCTCTTTCAAAAAAATTAAAATGGATTTAGGAGGTTTCTAAAATATTAAATCACAATATGCTGAACTTTGTAATGGTTTTAAACATTAGGCATGTAGTTTTTGAGTATGTTTTTTTTATTAGTTTAGATGATTTGTAAATAGGAAAGTAAAAAAAATGACCTTTCCTTGTCTAACTCTGCCATCGTCCATGATTTGGTCTGATGATGAAGTCAATAACCAACACACACAACACATTAATGTAATTTCTCAACAACAACAAAAAAATTGTTCCAGAAGCTTTGGACCTAATTTGCTTTAAAGAGAAAGTCAACCCAAACATATTTTTTTCAAGAATATGTATGACCTGGTTTCTGAAGCTGAGCCGTGATTGGTTGTTACCTGAGCCCTGAGCAGTTGTGATGTATTTTCAGTCGACAGAAGTGTTAAAATGGCCGCTCCCTGAGAAGGCTAAAAAGGGGTGGATTTTGCTGCTTAACTCATATTCCACAAACGCAATTTTAATCAGAATGCAGTGTTTCAGTGGGCCTGCTGGGAACATATCCTTGAAAATGCATTTGCGTTGATTTCCGCTTTAACAAAATCATTTTTCATTTGCTTTATGAGATACATGAGTTAAATAAATTTCTGTCAAATCTAATTTTTCGGGCAAAATCAGTTGATGTCTAAAATCTCTAATAGCTTTCTTGTTTCCTGCAGTGAGGAAAGTGCCTCCTCCCGTCTCTACCTGCACTCGTCTCTAAAACATACATCACGACTGACCTCGCCACTGTCTTATAAACTTCCCCACTTTTCACCCCAGCAGAGATCACATATGAGATTACATAACACACCTGACCCTTTCCTGAAGTCTAGTACAAACAAAAACACACTTGTATAGATAGAAACCATTGTGTAAAATATGCATTACAGTACATACAGCATAATAATGTATTTTTTTTTGCATTCAGCCTACGTCAGGAAGGAGCAAATGCCCTTTATTAGTTATTAGTTTTTCTTATTGTGAGAGCTACTCAACATTACATAATGATTAACTGCCACATCTCCGCAATGAGAGATACTCAATATTACAAAATGATTAACTGCCACATCTCCTCAACTTGCAACAGCCATTGACTATGATAGTCTACTTAAGTTTCTTTTTGATGCTGAAATTGATTTATGTTCCTAATATTTGTTTATTATTTCTGAACACTACCACAGGCACCCTGACACCGCTACCTGTTCCTTGGGACCTCACCCTAGCCGCAATTCCCTCACTGTAAACATTGGGGTGTTGGTTAAAAACAAACAAACAAACAAACAAACAACTAGGTATATCTACAGACATTTTCAAGCTATTTCAATTCAACTCATGTTGAAGACATGTAACAATACATACAGTATCGAGCCAGGAGCAAACAAGAGAAAATATGGAGGGAAAATGTTCCTTCAATTTTCATGCTGAGCAAACACCTCATGTTTTACAGTGTGGGGTGTGACACTCGCACCCACCGTGTGTTATGTGTATGTGTTCATTTCCACCAAGAGTCAGAATTTAGAGCAGATCTGTATACTCCCAGTGCTTCCCAGCCTTACAAACGTAACAAAAACATGTAACTATAGTGTTTACATAAGTAGCAGATATCTGTCTTGCTGAATTGGAGGTCCTACTTCAGGAAAAGGTCATACAATTCTGACTCTGAGGGACAAATTCCGATATTTTTGTGTAACTCGAACGCATCAGAGGTTGCAGCACAACATACTGCATGCATGCCCACCCCAATGGAAACAGAACATTAGTCCTCTGTATTACGGGAGATTTTTATTACCTTATGTGACGAAAATGGTGCTGGGTGCATGGGGAGTGGTCGTAGGCATTATGAATCTGAGGGGGACGTGTCCCTCCCTCAATCCCCAGTACCATCTGCACTCATGCATATGCATGCTGTTCAGTTAGAGGAGAAAAGACAATCAAAGGAACCTGCTGTGAATGAACATGTGAGTGTGTCTATTCATTGTAACTATTGCTGCTCCAACAATGTCGACAGCATCAACCAGTACAACGGGACCACCATCAATCATCAATCACATTTTATTTATATAGCACTTTTCATACATAAAAATGCAACTCAAAGTGCTTTAAAACATTCAAAGCAAAACATAGAATTATCTTCAATCAAAAGAAAAGATAAATTATTTAAAAGTTGTTGAAAGCCAAACTAAAAAGGTGTGTCTTGAGCTTCCTCTTAAAAATATCAACAGTCTCTGCAGACCTGACATCCTCTGGCAGGCTATTCCAAAGGCGAGGACCAAAATGGCTGAATGCAGCCTCGCCATGCATTTTGGTCCTCACCCTTGGAATAAATAAAAGGCCGGCGCCAGAGGACCTCAGGATCCGCGAGGGCTGGTATGATAAAAGCAAATCAGATAAATAAGATGGCCCAAGACCATTAACACATTTATAAACTAATAAAAGTACTTTAAAATCGATCCTGAAACACACAGGGAGCCAATGCAGCAATTTCAAAACTGGCGTAATGTGCTCCCGCCCTCTGGTTCTCGTCAGCACCCGAGCGGCTGAATTCTGCAGTAGTTGCAGTGGTGAAATGCTCTTTTTCGGGAGGCCAGAGAGCAGGGCATTACAGTAATCTAAACGACAGGAAATAAAGGCATGCATCAGCACTTCCGTGTTAGCCTGAGAGAGAAACGGGCGGACTCTGGCGATATTCTTAAGGTGATAAAAACCAATCTTGGTTACATTTTTAATATGAGGAATAAAACTGAGCTCAGAGTCAAAAGTGACGCCAAGGTTCTTCACACAGTGTGAGGGATTAAAAATGTGTAGTTTTGGTAAAAGCTTCTCTCTCTGACCTTCGGGACCGATAACTAAAACCTCAGTCTTGTCCTCATTGAGCTGTAGGAAATTATCTGCCATCCATGACTTGATATCTAAAATGCAATTTAAAAGGGTATCAATGGGTCCTGTGTCATCAGGAGACACGGCAATATACAGCTGCGTGTCATCAGCATAGCTGTGAAAGCTGATGCCGTGTCCCCTGATGACATCCCCGAGGGGAAGCATATAAAGATTAAAAAGTAAGGGGCCTAAAATCGAACCTTGAGGAACCCCACATTTAATTTCATGAGTTTTAGAGGAACAAGTATCCATACTTACAAAGAAATATCGGTCTGTGAGATAGGAATAAAACCAGTCAAAAACAGTACCAGAGATGCCCACTAGATTTTTAAGTCTATTTAATAAAATTTGGTGATCTACTGTATCAAAAGCAGCGCTTAGATCCAGTAGCACCAAGACTGTGAGTTTTCTCACGTCTGCAGTGCACCTAATATCATTTAAGATCCTTAAAAGAGCAGTCTCCGTACTGTGGTTCATCCTAAAACCAGATTGATATTTCTCCAAAATATTATTTGTATTTAAAAAATGATTCAACTGGATGAAAACCAGTTTTTCTAAAATCTTACTTAAAAACGGTAAGTTGGATACGGGTCTGTAGTTATTAAAAACGCTCGGGTCAGAACCGCTCTTCTTCAGAAGGGGCTTCACCACCGCCGTTTTAAAGGCAGCGGGGAAGACGCCTGTCTGAAGAGAGCAATTGACTATATTTAAAATTTGTTCTTCAAAAAATCCATAAAATGTCTTAAAAAGAAATGTGGGAATTGGATCCAAAAGGCAGGTTGTTGGGTTTACCTGGGAGAAAACTCGAACAAGTGTCCTTGCATCAACCAGGGCAAAACTTTCCAGTGTTTCCTCATGTAAATATGATTGTCCGGGTTTATTAAAACTTGTGTTTTGACGGGCTAAAAGACTGGATCTTATGTCATCGATTTTACTTCTGAAGTGGTCTGCAAAGTCCTCACAGAGAGCATCTGTTGGTCTCTGTGGGGACTTATTAAAATCAGAACTAGTTAAAAGTTCAAAGGTGGAGAAGAGAACCCTGGGGTTGTTTTTATTGACTGTAATGAGGTTTGAGAAATAGGAAGATCTTGCCAGTTTTACTGTTTTATTGTAAGATTTCAGTTGTTCGCATAAAATTTCATAGTGTACTGTAAGTTTACTTTTTCTCCACCTCCTCTCTGCACTCCTGCATTTTCTCTTTGATATTTTGATAGCATTGTTTCTCCACGGGGGTACAGTCTTTGTTTTTGTTGTTTTAATTAAAAGTGGAGCTACTGAATCTAATGATGATTTAAGATGTAGGTTAAAATTGTCAACAATAAGATCACAGGGTGCAGGTAAAATGTCAGCAGGAGTGTTTTTTAAGATCTCGATAAAATTTGCTGCCACCTCAGAAGATAGGTAGCGTTTCTTCACTGTTCTGACCGGGACTGCTAGATGGTTAAAACTGGCGATGTTAAAATAGACACAGTAGTGGTCTGACACTGCCAAGTCAACAACAGAGGACACACCAGCAGACAAGCCATAGGTTATAACCAAATCCAGGGTGTGTCCTCTGTTGTGAGTTGGCTGCAAGACGTGCTGTTTAAAATCCAAGCAGTTTAAAAGGTTTGAAAAATCTCTGGATAGTGGGTCCGAGATGTTGTCCATGTGTATATTAAAATCGCCAGTTATTAATATCCTGTTATAACTGGAATATAAAATGGATAAGAATTCTGAAAATTCTGTAATAAAAGAAGTGGAATGATGGGGAGGTCTATAGACGGTAATGCAGAGAATAGGGGGACTGCTAAAAACAAAGGCATGGTGTTCAAACGATAAATAGCTGCTAAAAATGATCTCCTTTGATAAAAGAGTATTAATAAAAATTGATGCAGTCCCGCCTCCTCTTTTGCAATCCCTTGTAGAAAATAAAAAGTTAAAATTCGGTGGGCAAGCCTCGTTGAGAGCAACTGGAGCATCTGTACCAAGCCATGTCTCAGACAAAAGTATACCATGTAAATTATTGTCTAAAATCAGGTCGTTTATGATAAAAGTTTTATTTAAAAGGGAGCGCACGTTCAGCACGGCCAGATTAATTATTGTGCTGGACGTGCGCTCATGGTGGTACGAATGAGCAGTATTAACATATACTAGATTACCACTGTTAAAACCACGTTGTTTGTGTGTGCAAGGGAAGCGTCTGCCGGTGATGGTTTCAATGGGAAAATTGTCCGATAGTGGTAATGATAATGAGGGCCTGCAGGGGGAGCTAGTGAGGGTGGTGGTACTGTGAGCAGCTGGTATTGGCCTGTAAGTGATGGTAGTGACATTGTCATTGCAGCGTTTATGAGTAGAAGAAGAAATATGATTGGTAAACAAGAGTCAGCTGGGAGTGGAATTGGTTATCAAGACCTACAGCCCACAGTAATATGTGCCAGTTTTCGATATGACCCAGCATAACAAAAGGCAATTGGTTAGGAACAGGCTAAAATGATTATACAAGTTTTTCAACCGTTTTCAATTGTGGATGACAAAGGATTCAGAAGCTACACTTGTTCCCTCCAGGTCGCTGATGGTGTAGTGGTACACATGCCTAAGTTGTGTGCGGGCAGCCCGGTATCGCTTCCCGCTCAGTGACTGTGTCTGTGTGTTCCCTGCAACTGGGTGCCGACCAGTTCAGGGTGTAGTCCGCCTTTCCCCCATAGTCGTCTGGGATAGGCTCCAGCACCTCCCCGCGACAGCACATATGTCAAAGTCAAGGCCCGCGGGCCGGAGGTTTTCTGTGGCCCCTTATTATTAGATTCAGCCTGCAGCAAGCAGTGGGTAGCAAATGTGATCGGGTCCTTCGCGCCTGCCGATGACGTCACGCTTTAAAATAAATTGTAGCGTCTTCCAAGATCACAGGCGTGGTTTAATTATCACATTTTTATTAGTCCAACCGGCTACTGTGGGCCGCAGCCGACGCCAATACAGTACGACAACCGTTCAGTCAAAAAAGAGCAACGACTCTCCTCTTCGTCCTCCGCTACTCTAGCTCGCATGCCCTCCCATCCAGCACGATGCATTCATTAACCTCGGAAACAACACAACTTGGCAAGACACAAATTCGACCACAACACAGATAGCCCAATTCGTTCCACTATTTCTGTAATATATTTCTTTGCATCTATGTTTGCCAGCCCCTGACTGTTGTTATAACGAACATTACCGCTACTTTGTGAGGATTGTCCTTCGGTCATCTAAGTGCCGACTGAAGACTTCAAGTCACTTTACGTGGCTTTCAGAATCGGATTGTGGTGAAAAGTTATTCGGAGTAAAACACGCTTTATTAGGAAATACTTCATGTTAGAAATCTCACATTATTTTATTTTTAGTAATTGTTGGCATTTGATAAATTCATTGCATTTCGATGTAGTACTGAGATGTCCCACACTGTGAGCAGGCATTGAACGCTCCTCGAGCGCTAAGTGTTGGTTTATTTTCTTTTTCCTCCTTCGACACAGCTAGCTAGTAGTTTGTTCGTGCCAGCAAACTCAGTAGTTGCAGTTTCCAGTGTTTCACCACGTTTGTTGTTGCGTGAAAATGTTAAAAGGTGAGTTTAATAATTTAGGTTCGTGTCAGGTAACTGCTGTACATAATAGCTTAGATATGTTCTCGTGAGTGATGTCACGTTGATGAACTAGTAACTAGTTAATTATTTCGGCTAGTATGCTAACTATTCTAGTGATGAAACGTGTGAATGTGTATTGTATATATTGTTTGGCTGTTTAATTGCTTAATACAGTGAATTGTAATGTTTAGGCATATTGTTAACTAATGGATATGCATTGGATGATGTTGCTAGGTTATTTGTCTGTGTTGTTGCAGACCACAATAAATAGACGTGTCAAGTGGAATACGGGCCTGTGTTGTCTGACAGGATCCCCCACATCCATACCTTGCCACTCTAAAATAGGGTCAGCTGGAGACATCATACCAATCATATGATCCTCTCCGTTTTACTTCACATTATGTACAGTTCACACAATCTTGCAGCCCGAGTCAACCAGAAAATTGTTTCCAGTTTGGCAGGAGAAACCCAAACGTTCCACTGATCTTGTTTCACAAGACGGGCAGCAGCTTCTTCTCGGGTCATAAGTGGAAGTGACGTACGAGCTGCCTCGCAAAAGTAGCAGTAATGTACTTCATTTTATTTTTTATTTATTAACTCCGAACACACAACAGCCAGGGGAGTGACAAACATAGAGGCAAAGAAATATATTACAGAAATATAAAGTGTGAAATCATCAGCAGGCGCGAAGGACCCGATGCAATCTGGACATTTTTTTAAAAATCAATGAACATACTATCAGTCCGGCCCTCGGCTTGTCGCAATTTTTTTTTATTTGGCCCTCCGTCCATTTGACTTTGACACTCCTGCTGTACAGGATAAGCGGTGTGGAAGATGACACACGTGTGCCCTCACTCTAATCCTTGCAGAGTAAAAACACGTGTTTTGGAATTTTGTTTACTTATGGTAGCACACTATGTGAATTAATAAAGCAAGACAAATAATAATTATTAGAAATAAAGTAGATTTGTTTTATTAGTTTTTTATGTTTTACACATAACTTGGTAATAAATCAATTAAAGAAACACCAATTTGACGAACAACTAGGGGCTGAAAGGAGCTCTTCATATGCCAAAAAAACCGTCTCTCTAAAAAAAGCTGAAATTCCCATCACTGATGGCATTTAATTAACAACAGCTATCGGCACAAAGTGTCTCACACTTGATTTAGAAAAAAATAACTGTTGATTTCGTTTTTTTAATGATTCCCTCTCTCCGTTTTCCATGATTCATAGCGTGGCAACAAAATGAAGGGTAAACATCCACAGGGGATAATTGGTCATTGATTTGGAGTCACAGTTAAGGTATCTTTTGGAATAACGTTTTGGACTGCAGGAAATGTGGTCTGCATGCCTGCCTCACAGTCTAAACTTCTGGAATTAGATCTTGATTTGGGCCTTTCTGTGTGTAGTTTGGATGTTAGCTCAGCAACCCCAATAATAAACAAATTGTCACATTGATTCAATGATAGATGAGAGGGGTGTCATATAAAATCTCGCCTAGGGCCAGCCGTAATGCAGATGGACATTAGCAATGTTTTCATTGCATTTAACAGAGGCATGTGTTCCTTCTATTGTGGAATTAGGTCACGCTTATTTTATAATCTAGCCTTTTTTCTGTTAGCCCTTTTTCCCCTGTCCTATATTGTACATTGTGCAGCCCACTAGTTAGCGCGTCCTCCCACATTTCAAAAACATGCAAGTTTTAATTGAAGACTTGCGAATGGTTGGAGACTAGTCCAGGGTGTGCCCCGCCCTTTGTTGGGATAGGCTGCAACCTAACTGTGACCCTCATGAGGCTAAGCAGTATAGATCATGGATGGACGGATAGTGGTTTCCTGTTATACATATGGTAGCTACAGTATTGTTAAAATAAATCAATACAGGCCTAGGTTTTTAGAGTTCTGTTGAACTAAACACCTTAAAGAAGCATTGACAAGCTTAGAAAGTGTTTCATTTTCTTAAACTAATCAACTCAAAGTACATTGGCAACGCAAACAAGACTGACATGAATATGGAAATGGTGATGCCAATCCACTGAGACTAATAAAGGCTGATGAGACAACTGAATATTTTACAGAGGCATGTTGGAATCTGATTGGCTACTGCATAAAGTGGGTGAAGAAAAATGGACAGGAAATTGACACCCCAGTTAGTTTAAAGTGGAAGTCAACCCAGACATTTTTTTTCCCAAGAGTATATTTCTGTGCAGGCCCACTAGTTCAAACAAGGCATTTGATTAAAATTACCTTGATGGAATATGAGTTAAGCAGCAAAAACTTGTTTTTAGCCATCTCAGGGGTGGTCATTTTGACACTTCTGTCGACTGAAGATGACATCACAGTTGCTCAGGACTCAGGTATTGACCAATCACTGCTCACCTGTTTTCTGAAGCTGAGCCATGATTGGAGGTGGACAAAACCATGTGGATTTTACTGTGTAACTCATGTTTCGACTTGTGAGCCTGCATAGAACATATGCATAGAACATATTCTTGTAAAGAACATTTTTGGGTTGACGTCCCTTGACAACAGCTGTCGTGCTTCCGTGTTTTGCTCTGTACACTGTCATTCTCTTTTCTTACAAGAGTAAAGCGACAAAAATAATATCATGTTACAGAATACTGCCACAACAAATTCCCCAAATAAAAAAGTCAGGTTTTCTCCATTTTAATGTAACTAACATGACTGGAGACATGTATTGCAGTAAATTGAATAATAAAACACAACCAACCCAAGCAGACAGCCATATACTATAGGAGCTACAGTATGTAATGTAGCAAAAATCAATGTACAATCTTATTAAGGCCCACTTCTTGTAGTTTTGTGTTTTTCCTATTCGCGATTAATTAGGAGGAAATTAGGACTGCACATTTAACCCACTTGCATCAGTGAACACAAAAACACACAACAGCAATTCAGAAAGGCTCACTTCATTTTTTGCTGGTGAGAAGGTGTGAAACAAAAATGCTTTCGCTCCAGAGATCGAAAATGAAGAGCTCGTCATGCCGCTGTGGAGTGATAAGATTCAGGCTCTGCTGGGGATGTCACGGCTGTGAAGAAGCTGTAATTTATAGAGGATTTGAAAAGCTTATCTTCTCGGGCCCCTGGGCAAAATGAAGAAATATTGGGCAAAAACAGACGAATGCAATATATTATTGTTTTGGTGAAGAGCAGTGTAAACATCGTATGGATGAAGCATCTGTGATGACACAATGCTGCCTATTATTTTATGTTTCACAGGGTGAGTGATTTTGTTCAAGTAGCACTACACTGGCAGAATTAATTGGAATGTGAGTGGAAAGGCATATTGTTTAGCTAAAGATTAGAATGGCGAGTTACTTGATAAGTGCGTCTGTGTCTTGTTCGTAAATGAGCTCACACAGCAGCACACAGTGTTTTTTTTGCATGCAAAAAACTGTCACAAATGAGGCTACACAACCATGTAGCTGTGAGGAAAATTAGACCGCTTCAGGTTTTATAATATTCCAATTATTTCTTTGTTTTATTACTGCAACGTGACTTCAGCAGGTGTATATAGTGTATTCTGTATATATGAGTGGAGTATATACTATATGTAAACGTGTATGTAAATATACTGTGAATATGCAACAGGAGCCAAAAAATATCTGGGGGCTTTATAATTTCTTTAGTTTCTGCATAAAAAAAGTCATAGCCTGATCTTCATCTAAATCACAAGAACAAACAGCTTCAATAAACTGAACGTAAGTGAACCCTTGGATTTAATAACTGGTCTCGACTCCTTTGGCAGCAATAACCTCAAACAAGTGTTGCCTTTAGTTACAGATCAGACATGCGAAACGATCAGGATACATTCTGGACCATCCCTCTTTCCAAAACTGTTTTAGGTCAGCATATCTGTGATATCCGGTGTCACTAGCCTCTTGAGGTCATCTCACAGCATCTCAATCAGATTTAGATCAGGACTTTGATTGGGCCACCCCAGAACATATAATTTCTCCCTCTGAAGCCATTCAGTTTTAATTTTCTTCTGGGTTTTGAATCCTTGTCCAATTGCAACTCCTATCCTCTTTTGAGCTTCAGCTGTTGGACAGATGGCCTCAAGTTCTTTGACAAAATATCTTGATGAACTTTTGAAGTTATTTCTTCATTGATAATAGCAAGCTCTCCAGTCTCCGAGGTTGTAAATCATCACCGTCACCTGTACTGAAGCTCCCTCCACCATGCTTCACAGTTGGGTAAGATTTTGATGTTGATGTGCTGTGCCATTTTTTCCACACGTGGCGTTGTGTGTTCCTCCAAGACAATTCAACAATTCAGTGGTGGATTTGTCAACATAGATGTTGGCACGTGCCAGTGGTTTCTTCATCTGACACTAGTGTTCTTTTTGCCTCACTTTCCTCACTCAATGGAAGACAAGCAACAGTGCTGAACCTTACTCATTTAAAGACAATTTGTGGACTAATGGACATAAAAACTTTTAATGATACCTTTATAACCTTTTCCAGCTTTATATGAGTCAACAATTCTTAATCTGAGGCCTTTTGATTGAGGTATGGTACACATCAGGCAATGTTTCTTGACAAGGGACAATTCTAAACTGATGTAGAGCCACACCTCTAATCTTGTTTCATTGATTGGACTAAAGTTGGCTCACACTTGACTCTGATTAGCTATTGGAGAATCAATAGCCTAGAGGTTCATATAAATTTTCCTCTCTTTACATTGCATGTTTTATATGCTGTTTTCACAAAAAAAATGAAAACATATAATTTTATAGTTGTTTAATTTTAGCAGACGAATTATTGTTGTGACTTAGAGCAGCGTCATACCACATTTTTTGACCAATTTTTACAGAAACATAAGAAATTCCAATTTCCTCCGACTGTATACACACACACACTGTTATTATGTTATGTTATGATGAACATGACTGTGTGGGTGTGCATGTGTGTGTATGTATATATGTATATATATATATATATATATATATATATATATATATATATATATATATATATATATATATATATATATATATATATATATATATATATCCATCCATCCATCCATCCATTATTTATACCGCTTGTGCTCAAAAGGGTCGCAGGGCGTGCCGGAGCCTATCCCAGCTGTCTTTGGGCAGTAGGCGGGGGACACCCTGAATTGGTTGGCAGCCAATCGCAGGGCACACAGAGACAAACATCCGCACTCACAATCACACCTAGGGGCAATTTAGAGAGTCCAATCAACTTACCATGCATGTTTTTGGAATGTGGGAGGAAACTGGAGTACCCGGAGAAAACGCACGCAGGCACGGGGAGAATATGCAAACTCCACACAGGGAGGCCGGGGCCGAACCCACGACTTCTGAACTACTTAGAGGAGAGTCACTGTCGCAAAGACGGACTTTTACGTAGTTTTACTTTAAAAAGTTGCTTGACAGCTCATTGGAGAAATACGAAATAATTTGCACTTTGCACAGCCAAATTCAAATACCATATTAGTTGTATGTCTTTGGTGTATCGTTCAACTGTTTTACTGGAAAATAATCGTATTGAAGGATCAAAGACAGCTATTAAAACAGTCTTTGAATCGAAATATACTTTTATTTTTTTCCACATTAATTCCAAGATTTTACTCAAGTAAATAACAGTTCCAAGCTTTGTAAAAAATTGTAGTTGAAAAATACGATTAATCGCGATTAATTATGGAAAATTCTGCGATTGATTAGTTAAACATGTTTAATCGTTTGACAGCACTAATATATATATATAACTAATATCTAACTGAGTTTCATGGAAGTGCTGGGTCTCACCACAGTTGCTACAGGTACATTTAACTGCGGTGTCTAGGATCAGCAACATTCAACGAGCTGCCAAAATTACAAAGCAATGCAACCACTGTTATCCAGACATTTTACATACAGAACCTTTCTGGGCCTGTCAGATAAATATTGTATGTGATGACCAAGACACACTGCCCAATGTCCCCAATAAATCTTCACTATACACATGGGTCTGCTTGCCAAAACCAAAGAGTTTTAGTCCATAGTTTATGCTCTAAATTGAGATAAGGTCGTCATGTCTGGGATCGTATTTACTTAATCCAGAAGATTGAGCTCCTTCCTCCCCGGTCCAAATAACCATACAGTCATCTCCCATGACAATGAACCTAGGTGAAAATAAGATACTAATGTATAATAACAATTTGTTTTCTGGTGTGAATGTGCCAACTAATGCCCCCACCTCATTTTATTGTATTAGCATGACCTTTAGCATACCTCAAGGTGACTATGTAAACAATGTGGCTGCTGGGCAAGAACACACTGCAGCAAATTGTAACTACCAAAGTCAGTAGCTTGTTCACACTGGGTCTATGGTAGGAATACTGTGCTGGAAATGCTGACTGTGATGAATGAGCCCCCAATTTAACGGAGGGGGTCAACAGTAACAGGAACAACAGAATTCATGTGGGAGAGGCAGATAGGTCGAAGATAAAGCTAAACAACTCCTCATACTTCTCTGAAACCTAGTGAATCTTAGGGAAAAAAAGAAGCTCAGAAAGAAAACAATTAAGTCTCTTGTGTTTTTGATTTTCGTTCTCAGGTTCCACATCCTGGCTGAGGCAGCATATTTGTGCCCCTTTGGTCATACTGGTCAATGTGAATGTGAATGCAGTGTTTCAAAAAGAAGGGAGATGTTGCCTATCTTAACCCCCTAAGGTTTTCTCAGATTGCAACAATAGCCTAGCCCTCTGTGTGTCTTGCCCAATTTAAACTACTCTGAAGTCAAGTGATTCCTTTGAAAAGTGGGAAAGCCAAATCAAGCTGCAGCTCTGTCTTGATTATAAGTTTAACATCTTGAATTGACTCTGGACAATTGTGACAGTAAGATACAGAGAGAAAATAGAGGAAACATATGGGTTCCACACTTACCAGTTAAAATTGCTCCAGAAGTCAGTTATGTACTTATTTTAATCCAAACACTATGCCATGTTTGCTTTAAACTGTCCTTGTATTGTGTGTTTCTAAATGTGTATTATGAATTCAACATCATGCAAGTGAGTATAACTTTTCTGCAATGCAGAAATGAGAGAAGGCAATATTATTCACACGAATTAAAATGTGTCTGTTTTTTTGTTTTATATTGATTTATTTATTCATTGTCATTTTTTCCATTGGTTCTATTACAGGACTTGTATCTAATGGTGCACAAATGCTGGTGAGAAAAAAAGTTGGCAAAGACAATGTAATGGAGGCTAGTATTATCATATACAGCAGTGTTTTTCAAACTCTGTGCCGATATTGTCAGGGGTGCCGTGGGGAATTATCTAATTTGTGTGCCTGTGCAGTCTAGCACCTGGCAGCGTTATCATGTAGTTGCTACATTGTAGTACTCTTCCTTACCAGTAGGTAGCAGCAGCAGCAGCAGGTAGCTAATTGTCTTTGTTTAGAGACAAGCGAATTAGTGACGCATGTTTATCCAAACAGGCCCATATTTCACACTGAGTAAGTATCAATATGAAACATTATAAATAATACTTTTTTCTTTGTGTTTATTTCATTCCTATTCAAGGCGTTATAATATAACGTTATTCTTCAATGTTAAAAAATGCTTATATAAACAATATAACACTTATGTTGTTAAAATAAGCTTCTTTTTTTTTCACAATTTCAGCTGGTGGTGTGCCGCGGGATTTCTACAATGAAATAAATGTGCCTTGACTCAAAAAAATTTGAAAAACACTGGTATACAGCACATCTAATAATATGGAAATAACATTGTCAAATACTAGATGGGCTTTGAAATTTCTGAATTAGTGACATCATAGCCAATATGCCATGGTTATTTCAAGATCATTAAGGCTTGTTTCAATAGAAACACATTAACATGCCCCACCCATTGGAAAATGCATGCTTAACACACATACCATACACACATCCACTCTAAATTTATTGCACTGATCTAATTGTTCACATTATCATTTTTTAAAACATCTTAAATATAGTATAGTGTATGTAAACAGTATTATCTATGTTATTTAGTTATTTCAAATCAAATGAAAGGACTGCAAACAAATTAGAAAAAAAAAAAAACTTACCAAAATATATAATTGGGAAAGCAGTTGGTGAAGTAAATTATTCATTGGGTGATAGGTGGGTGATGCTTTTCATTAAGAAATGTCATTCCTAACAACAAGTGTATTTTGACGACTAAGTGATGACAGGACTCAGTTAGTCTCCTTAAAGGAAAAGTCTCCCTCGAATGCACAACAATCTTCAGTTGGGGAACAAGAATATTTCAAAAAGGCCCTGCAGCAGAGCTCCCAAGAACCTTGCAGTATATTCATTATTTCACAGCAGATCAAACACACCTGTATGTCTTCACAAGCCTCCTACAGCCAATCGTGTTAGTTATTTTTTAATTATGTTGTAGGCGGCAGTGTACGAGTGTATTTCACAGAAATTAACCAAGCTCTGCTTTTGCTCGTAAACCAGATTTTAAAAAGGCAATATTGTACAGACACCCGGCATTAAGTGTTTTAGAATGTACACGCAATGATTCTCTATTCAGGTTTGTCTATATGAGAACTGAACAAAAAAGGCCTGCCAGGAAAATGTAAATGTCCTCATTCGTCTCTGCCCTCTCACTGAATTTCACATACGGAACAACAACTTTGTAACATTATATCAGAGAGCCTTCTTTGCATGTGGAGTCTCTCCCCAAGGTAAAATTGGCCTACTTCAGAGAGCTTCCTCTGCATCCATCTGTCGCACCCGTAAATTGCATTTGCCTGTGATAGCAGGTTATCTCATCTGTCAAAGAAGACCTATCAATTTCACGCGAGCAGCCTCAACAGAGGGCACTAACCCTGAAGCGTCATTTTGGCATCAGACATTGAAAGCCGTGATCTCAAAATATCAGACGAACGCTGGTTACGATTTGGTTTTGACTGTTGACGATGAGAAACAAAAGACCAGAATAACAAACCAAGCAAACTAAATGCGAAGGAATCAAACTTTCTGACGCCTTTTTTCCACTGCCTATTTACAAAGGTGTTACTATGATAGTCCCATGAGCACAAATCTGCCATTTACAGTGCAAAAACAAATAGAGAGACAAAAGACTAGTACTGCTCTAATCTGCTATTGGGCCAGTGATACAAGGTAGAAAATGGATCTGTATGATATAATGATGTCAAAAAGATAATTTGGTGCAAGAATTTCCAGAGAAATACTGTACACAAAACAATACAAATGAATGAGGTTTGAATAGTATACAATTCCCAACCAATAAAGTATCTACCTACCTATAGATAGTACATCACACTGATAAGGGAAGATAAAGCTGCACTAGAACTGACCTCAAACACATGTGGGTCTCATCTTTGGAATCAATATTATACAGCATGGTTGTATTGCATTGATTTGAAACACTAATTGAATTTGGTGACCACCGGAAATGGAACATGTCCAAAAAGCGCCCAAAACCGGAAGTGCCCTGCATCAGCCTACAAAGCCTGGCAGTTAGGCTATTTCTAGTATGTTACATACACAAACTCCAGAAAAAAGTTAAGTTCATCAAAATGCTTTATGCCGGTTTTCAAATGTAGCACAGCGCCGTTGGCAGATGTTTATGCAGCTTGTATTGTACTTCACATGTATTTGATTGTATCATTTTGTATCATTCCTACTTTTCCGAGAATTGTGCCGCCACTATTTTCCCTGCTTGGACTATAGCCATTCTGGCTGCTACTTGCCACTCTAAGTCTAAGCTTGGAGCTCATTTTCACCTGATTTTCAGACAAGTGAGGCTGGCTTTGTATGTTTGCTTACTAGATAGTTCCCTAAGCCCCAACTACAGTGGATGAATGACATTTTAAATTAAAGCCATACGCATTGAATGAAATCACAGACATCTGTTTAAATTGTTTAATGCGTGTTAAATGTCAGAAGGAATTTTGCATGACTTCTGTTGCGATTAGAGCACTGTATATTTCAATTCCATCACCAGGTATGAGGGGCAAGTGACAAAGACTGCAGATCTATCTGAAGTCCCGATTTCACCACACTGAGATCACAGCGGCTGACTCATTGGGAAATGAAATCACTGCAAACAAAAAATGCTGCTTACTTCAATCTAAGGCCCTGCCTCTCATGGGATGATGTTTTAAATAGGCTTCAGTCTGTTCTGACCACAGAACAGAGGACTAGTAAATAGAAAGCATGAATGGAAATAAACAAACACATTGCATTTTCAAAATTTGAAGTTTGATTCAGCATTTGTGGACCACTGAATATATGCAGTTACCGCTTGGGTAGAAAAACATGTGCAAATCCAGGGATAATCACAGTTTAACGGGTATTAATGAAAAAAAAAAATGAACTGCATACTGAGATCAAGTAGCAGTGATCCAAAATGCTAGTATGAGACACGTATGGCAGAAACAGCACACACTCCGTAATATTGCTCGTGCAGGTCAAAATGACAGCGATAAATCATAAAGGGGAAACAAATTCAATTGTTATTAGATAAAATACAACAGAGTTGTTGATACAGAATAACCACCACTGAACTAAAGACAACAACAGACATGCCACTGGTAGAGTTTACAGTAGATTTTAAAGTAGTGCAACATAGTTTGGTGCAAGGATTCAGTATCAAATGATCATAACATTTTCATATTATGTGGGTTAAGTTTGTTATAGCTGTTTTACAGTAATGATTAAAAAAAGAAAAGAAAGGTCGTGCAAAAGCAAGCAGTGACGAATCATATCCTTGCTATTTTTTTTCCTCACTGAGGGATGACCAAATCATTTCAGAGGCTGTGGCAGAGACTGTATTTGGAATCTGATGTCATACGACACAATGCTGAAGCGACCATCATTTTGGAGGGGTTAACAGTGCTGTGACTTGGCAGATGTACCTTTTACTCTGTCCATTTTGCTTGGTTTTGTGTATTTTTTAAATTTGAGCTACCCTCCAGAGTTAAAATACACCTTCAAAGGTCTGCAGAAAATCTGTATTGAAGCAAGTGGAAATAAAGTACCCACAAAAGCGCAAGTTATAAAAATATTGCCTTCACATTAGTACTTAAAGTGGAAGTCAACCCAAACATATTTTTTTTCAAGAATATGTTCTATGCAGACTCAGACTCAAAACAAGGCATTGTGATAAATATTGCGTTCGTGGAATAAATTAATCCACCCCTTTTTAGCCATCGTAACAACCAATCACAGCTCACCTGTTTACTAAAGCGGAGCCATGATTGGTTGTTATCTGAGCCTTGAGCAACTGTGATGTCATTTTCAGTCGACAGAAGTGACAAAATGGAGGCCCCCAGAGATGGCTAAAAACAGGTGGATTAACTCACAAACGTGATATTAATCAGAATGCCTCGTTTCAGCTAGTGGGCCTACATAGAACATATTCTGGAAAAAAAAATATGTTTGGGTTGACTTCGCCTTTAAAGAGAGAATCAGCTCAACATAGGAAAAAATGCCTCTACCAAGATGGCCATGTGCGATCAGAAACCAAATTGGTACTGACTCTAAACACATTTAATTCAATTTAAATTAATTTCATTTATATCCTAAAAAATCCTAGAAAATGCTTTAGACAGCCAACAGGTGGCTTCAAAACAGTTAGAAAAAAATGTTGCTCAGTGAACAGCAGGCTGTTAGTTAACTAATGTTTTGGAGTTGACCAACACATTACAGTGTAGGTGTAATGTTTAACTTGTGCAAATGTTCAAGGATAATGTCAAATGTTTGCATGAAAAGGATCCCAAAGGTATTTGTTTTCTTAAAACTGATTGAGAGCTCAGTGCTATATGTGGTGGGTTGGCGAGTTAAGAGACACTCGCCTCATTCTGTGGGCCCTTTATTATTTTTGGAGAAACGAGACAGAGAGATGATGGCAAGTTAAGTCTACTTTTACTTCGCACGTGTCAAAAAAGCAATAATGACAACTTTTGAAGTGACTCATGCAAAACGTACTTCCCACTGCTTATTGCTACCCTTAGCTCTGAAAGGGCCCACTGACGTAGGTGAATGTCACTTAACCTGGATGGTCATCATATAAAATGTATTCTGTTGACACTGAAAAATAAGGAAAGCATTGTGTTATTATTTATTTTTTCACTTTGGCCAGTTGTGTTGGCAAACATCCGCAGTGTGTAGCAGTGTTTAACAGTATCTGAATATTGTTGCCTTTTTAAAGCAACACTTTAATTGCACAAGCTCATGTTTGTTTTGTATTATATTTTTATCCTTGACACTAACTTTTCTTTCCATTGCTTTGCAGTGAAGCGATTGTGAAAGACTGTTCCTGTATTTAGATCACACACATTTATCTAGGACTCAAATCACAATGACTACCTCTAAACTGTGCACTTGTCGGTGAGTCATTTTGCGTCATACAGATTCCGTGAATTTGTGGGTCCTTCATGCAATTGCTTTAACGAGAAATCTTAACACTGTATTTAGGCAACGAACCCTCACAGAGAGATTGTTTTAGATGTGGGGGTGCGGTGGGGGGAATGACACGTTGGGAAGAAGATGAATGCCCCATTGAGGGAGTCAGGTGCTGCCTCCCACTGCAGCCCACACTCTTTCTGTGCTGTGCATGTTTTTGTAAAAGCCACCTCAAAGCTCCAGGCGAGGAGTTGCGATTGCGACCCTTCAAGGAACTGCTTGTAATCCACAAGGAAGAGATTACTGCGGGTGGGGAGTGTGGGGCCGTAGACTGATTCCCATGGAGCCTCGGAGTGGCTATCGATCCTATTATCAGACGCTCGCATCCAATATAAGCGATTATGCGCGCTCACAGCCTGATTCCATCGGGACGTTAAGTTTGTCAACATAAACAATCCTAAGCACATTGGTGCATGCTTGCGCAGACTGTGAATAGAGTACGACTAGAACAGACACAATAGCCCACTCTAATCGGGGGGTAATTAAAAAAATCTTTGGGCTACCCTCCCCCGCCCTCCTTTTCTCTTTCGCGTGCACACGCACAATTTGCAGACCCACAAAGCGCACCCAGAATTAGTATGCGTCGGGCACAAGCATCATTACATACATCGAATCCCACGCAGCACGCTTACCCCGCATTTAGAACACAGCGAGGACTCGGGGAGGGGGGGGGGGGTTGTTTGCTGCAACTCGAACAGTCCAGTCTCAAGAACTCGAACAGTCTCAGCAGTCTCTGCCGGACTGATCCTATTACAATCGGGTTACCTGTGATTATCTAGGAGCAACCGTGAGCCACCTTCCAACACACCTCCTGCAGACCGCGTATCGTGCACGAAAACAATAAATAAACGTAGAACAACCTATTTGTACAGTATGCATTTAATAGATCCACTCGTATGCAACATTATAAGATAATGTCATTTGGGAGACTGCATGACAGAATCGGACATGAGTGGTTTTTTTTCTACCTACCTTTGGAGACGGATAACTATCCATTACATTTCACCGCAGGCTCTATGAATGTGTTGTCAGTTGCCCTGGTTCGGGGCTCCAGCCGCTCCCTTCGTCCATCTACTCAATCCAAGATCCGAACTGCACAACCACCAGCTGCCTATCCGACAGCATATTCGCTTCCTCACTCGAGCTTCTTCCTTGACGAGGGGAAAAAATGTCACCGGCAAGATCTCGGATGCTCTGAAAAGCTGCACTCGCTGAGAGCCAAGCTGCGACGAAGAGCTTCACATCCTATTTGTAGTTTTCCCTTGAAGTAAAAATAAGTAGATGGTTGGTTGGATGTGTGAGGTCTCTGCTAGAACATTTCCAAGCTTGATTTCAGTCTTCCTACATGGCAACTATTTTTACTCCCCGCGGTGTATACTGCGAGCACAATGGATCCTTGGAACTATTTCCCTCGCGTCCATTCGATCCCGAAAGTTGACCAAAATTCACATTTTACATCCTCGCAATAGAGAAGTTTGTTAGCTTTCGGTGAAGGGACTGGCAACGGGTGAGGCGGATAAACCAAGGTGACACACTGGGAAATGTCTCAGCAGCTGCTGGGAGGATGGGCGCGCAAGCAGGAAGGTCAGCCCGCACAGGAGCGCATTTACGCAAACACTTGGAGGGGGGAGAGTGCGCAATGGCTGTGCGTAAAAGACACAGTTGGGTTGCACGCTCCACAGCCTGCAGTGTCGTGCTGTGTGCGGGAGATTAAGGAGCGACCACGGATTAGTGTCTTCTTAGCGGTATTTAGCATTCACGGGAACAAAGTAGCCTATCAGGTACACTATCTGTTGTTCGAAGCGCACCGGTCTCTCAAAACAACCACTGTTTATTTCCTTTGTGCAATTCATAAGGGTTCAAGTTCTCATGAGACATAAAGACTTCCCCAAAATGGACAGAACACAGTTACCCACAAAATATACCTTGAACAAGTTATTTTTAATTGTTATAGTTTCAGTGATGTTGAACTGCACTGTATCATAATGAGAACTGTGTCCAATATTTTACTTGCCTCAAATAGTTACCAGAGGCAAAAATATGAGTACCATCTCCCAGTGTAATGCAGGACTTGACGGTTGTACACCACTGCCACCAACGATGTCAATGAATATACAGTATTGATAAATGTAGTAATATGACCACATGATACAGACCATCCAATAGAAAATCAGTGTTACTATCCGATAAAAAACTTACTGGGAACTCAGTGAAATACTACAGAATGGTTTATGTTGAGCATTGTACATACCCCAGAATTTAATGTGGACAGGATATTGAATAAACTATCATAGAGGTGCAACGATTTACCGACAACTAGTTTGATAGTCAATTCATCATTTAGAGACATTGTTTAACTTTAAATTGTCCATTCTTTTTTCCCCAGATTTAAACTTTTCATAAAAATAGCGTACAGTAAGGTGTATTTATAATACAGTACAGTATTGTCAAAAAATAACAATGATGTGTGGTGCATGCCCAGCAATGCGAACAACCATGAAAATATATTTTACCTAGACAAATTATCAGACCATTCTAGTAGCTAATAAAATCCATACTCGGCTTACTCTTCGCGAATTAAGCATGTGTTGTGTTGCTCATGCTGACTGGCTCATCCACATAAAATGCTTTATTTATTAGAGTACAGCATCTTATTTGTCTTTTCTGCTATATTCTTATTAAATGTATTAAGTGTAACAAGTGTTTACAAGGGTGAAAACTGTGTGGGAGGGTTGTAAGGGCTTTGCAGAGGCATAAACCCCACCCAAAAAAAGTCAACCTCTAAGTTTCGGAAATGTACCGATTACGTGGAGGAGTGGGCGTGGCATTGGGGTTGGAACGTATCACCTGCGAAAAGTGAGGGAGCATTGTGTGTACACACATAAACAGAGACGGTCATTCCATCCGAGGGACGGAACGATCCATTTTGGGGACAGATGACGACCTTTTTTTTAGAAAGGACAAACTAAGCAAGGACGGAAGTGGGTTTTCATCCATCACTGTAATCGTTCCTCACTGGGGCAAGAGACCACTGTTCTCTTCTGCGATACCACACTCACAGGCATAGTCTGCCCTCTAGGGGTTCAACACATCCAATAAATATTTCTTATATATCAGTCAGAGTAGACTCTTCCTACTCAGGAGACTGAGGTCTTTTAGAGTTCAGAGGACACTCCTCAGGAACTTTTATGACTCGGTGGTTGCATCGGTCATCTTCCAGGGAGTGGTCACCTGGGCAGGCGGCGTCTCGGCCCGGGACAAGATGCGGCTGGACAAACTGGTCAGGAGGGCCGGCTGTGTCCTGGGCTGCTCCCTGGACTCTGTGGACTAGGTGGGGGACAGGAGGATGTTGGCCAAGCTGTCATCAATGCTGGACAACCCGGACCACCCCGTCCAGGGCACCCTAACAGCACTCCACAGCTCTTTCAGTGACAGACTGTTTTGCACCCTCGCTGTGCAAAGGAGAGATTCCGCCGTTCCTTCTTGCCTGCTGCTGTCAGACTCTTTAACAAGAACATTGTGTAGTCTCTACAAACTGGTGGACATTAGTGCAATTGTGCAGTCCTGCACCTGAGCTCATATCGTGCAATACCCAACATTCCCCACTACTGTAATACCGTGCAATACTCAACATTCCCCACTACTGTTAGACTAGTTTTATTTTTATCCAATGCTGTTCCTTACATTTCACTACAGCACTGCAGCACTGTCACTTACTTAGAGTATTTTTCCTCTGTACTATGTACAGGCTAAAATGAGTGTTCCTCATACTTTTTATGTAGATGTATGTTGGTGTGTATATACATCTGTATATACACATGTTACTGCGTATATTTACATAGGTTTGATCCTGAATGTTTGCCGTTAATGTTATACAGTATTGGCTACATTATGCCGCCGTCCCTGCGTGACCTATATCTTTGCTGCTGTAACACTGAAAATTTCCCCACTGTGGGATCAATAAAGGCCTTCTTATCTTATCTTATCTTCTTATCACTCATCAAATACTGTCTGTCCTCAAAGATGGCTGCACCTGTTGTTTCTCACTAACTCGTTGCTAGTATAGCTTCAATTGTGCTTGATAGGGAGCATGAAATATGATAATTGTGTGCAAGAGTTCAAAAGAGATGATGTAATAAAACTAATTTATGTTGTGATGCATCTAACGTGAACGACGCTGTTGCGAATGCTCCCTTCATCATTTCAAAAAGCAGAATGTGTTAGTTTTTATTTCTTTCTCTCATCAACAAACAACTTCACATGACATGTAGACTGTGCAACAAGACAACACACTGCACATGTGTATGTAACAATAAAAGGCATACATTCTTTTACTTGTACACTCTATTCTATTCTAAGAGGGAATAAAGTCTGGACCTGGTCCTGTATGCCAAATAGCATTTGGCAAATCCGAAGTGAAACAAACTTTTCTTGTAAATTTCAATGAGAAAAGGATATTTAATTTGTATTTGCAGTATGTATTATCATTATGTTGAATCATATTTGTATGATACTTATTTTACTTGTTGCGGCTGTGATTGATTTATGAAGTCAGTCCCTCCAGGATTTCGCAGGCATTTTTATGATTGTTGCAGTCTAAAATGCCTGATTTTGCGCGCAATTTAAAAGTTGCAATAAAAGTTGGGATAAAGTTGTAAATTGTTTTAGTTCCAAACCTCATTTTTTTACAATCAAGCAAACTTTTTCTTCAAATATTAAGTGGATTTTACAAAAGATGTTTGAAAAAGCAACCGATATTTACAAAAGTGAAATGTTTTTATTGAAAAAGGATATTTAGCACACATCTCTCAGCATCTGGAGTTGAAAGCGGAAGTCAACCCAAACATATGTTTTCAAGAATATGTTCTATGTAAGACCACTAGTTGAAACAAGGCATTCTGATAAATATTGTGTTTTTGTAATAAGAGTTAATCCACCTTTTTTTAGCCTTCTCTGGGGGCGGCCATTTTGTCACTTCTGTCGACTGAAAATGACGTCACAACTGCTCAGGGCTCAGGTAATGACAAATCACAGCTCACCTGTTTTCTGAAGTTGAGCCGTGATTGGTCGTTACTTGAGCCAAGAGCAACTGTGATGTCATTTTCAGTCGACAGAAGTGACAAAATGGCCGCCCCCTGAGAGATCTAAAAAGGGCTGGATTTTGCTGCTTAACTCATATTCCACAAACACAATATTCATCAGAATGCCGTGTTTCAACTAGTTGGCCTGCTGGAAACATATTCTTGAAAAAATGTGTTAGGATTGATTTCCACTTTAATCAAATATAACGGCAACAGTCTTTTTCTCAGTGTGCCTCCTCAGAGCTTCTTCTTTCTGGTGGACTTTTTTTTTTTAAACTGCAGATAAACCAGAATGGCTCCTCCATTGATGATTTCTCTCTCTGGGATATTCTCATAGCTGGGTGGTCACTAACAGACATTTGAATGTTGATAGCTTCACAGATCTGACAAGAAAGCAAAAACTTTTAGCACTCTTAGACTTTTTTCCCCATCTGCGTGCCTTGATAAAAAGTAATATCACATCATCAGCCTGTACTGTGGAATAACTACAGGTGGGCAATATATCAAAACAATTTGTGGGTGTTGTTAGAAGCATGTGAAAATATGTAGTAGTACATTTGCAATCATTTTGGTGTGATTATATTAAAGTAAGGTTTTGTACAAATTTTGTACACACATTTAAAGACAGGTTTGATGATTGATTTACGTCAGCATATTGCCCAACTCTAGTCTTAACACACGTTATCCACATACACATTTTATATAACTCAGGTTTCTCACGGTAATTCAGTCTCTGCTTCCAACAGTCCCCTATTTCATCGCCTCCGTGAGGATTTGTAGAGAGTGCATGTTTTTCACGTGCAATTGGAACGATACAGCCGTGAAGTGCTTGTCGATGGATGACTTTATTTTATGATCTATTATTACACTGCATTTAGAACAAAGTAGTTTACCCCTGCCTTCATGCAGGAGGTCTAGATATTGGTTTGCATGGTCCTATGCTGTGTTTTTAGTTGGTAAATGCTTCATTTGCAATGCGCCACGTCTCTCTGCTGTCAACGGGTGTCATCGTCTGAAAAAGGATGTGATGTAGGGATTTTCTTTCCTTCGTGATTTCAGCTACCACTGCTGATTCCAGTAAGGTGACGGCGGACCCATTATAGGCAAAATAAGACCAAAGTTACGGGAAATGTTCATTTTTAAAACGTAGTTGTTGCGGGAAAGTTGCACTGTTCAAACAAAGTTGCAGGAAAGTGCGATTTCCCGGGATTTTCTTGATTTTGCGTGAACAGTTGCGATCGCAACTTCGCAAAATCCTGCAGGGACTGTAAAGTGCTCCATTAGAAAAGTTGAATTGTACAATGCAGATTTACAGTTTATGTTTGTAACATTCTGAGTATGTGAATTTATAAAGCTATGTAAATAATTCACTTTTCAATGTATTCTTAAATTAGTTATACATTTTACACATAATTTGATAGCTAACTATATGAAGCAACATAAAAATTAAGAGGCGTCTTGGGAGCTGAAAGAGGTGGGTTTTTTTGCGGAGCCGAGTCTAAAGAAGCTGCTCTCGTAAAACAGCCAAAATTCACATCACTAATTCCGTGAGTCTGATGTCAGCGATCAACTGACAGATTCCATGAATCAGCCTGCGTCAATGTTGGTCGCAATCAAGTGGGTGAACAGGATCTTGGACAGCGGCAATGAAGAAGAGTACTAACTGTGCAATCAATGTGACATTTCTCTCGTTTTGAATAGTTAGAATTAAGTATTAATTTCAATTAATTTTAATTAGGTTAATGGTTACTTCAAGATAGGGCTGTTCGATTTTGCCTAATAAGAAAATCCTGATTATTTTGTCTCAAACCCGATTTTACGATTACGATTTATTTGTAAAATAAAAAAAGAATGAAAAATGAAGTATTTTGAATGTCTTTAATTTAAACTTAATTTTTCTTTTGAACTCAAAATGCCATTCAATTTAACTTAATACACACAGAAAAATCCATTGGGATTAACAGCATTTTACTTACACAATAGACAGTATGTCAGCAAATCATTTTGGCAACCAGCTAGTGACTAGCCTTTCAACTTTCTCCCTGGTCTTACTTAAACATAAATCAATGATTAGTGTAAAACGGCCCCCCAATAAAATACGGATGCATAGTCCGGCTGCACCAGAGGTCCGTTGTAGAGGAGAATAAAAGGGAATATATATATATATATATATATATATATATATATATATATATATATATATATATATATATGGAAAGGGTTCCACTCCGTTTTGTAAGCCCAGCAGTTCTTTACACCCAGTCATGTCCTTCACCGCCATCCATTTTATGTAGTCCACGGTCCCCGTTCCCCTCGGCCCCTTTTGGTTACGGTTCTTCCCAGCCTCTATGGCGGCAGGCTGATGCGGTTCCGCTCCTCGATCCCGCGCCGGCTCCTTGTCAGCTGCAGCCTCCCGCGCCGGCTTCTCAACAGCTGCAGCCTCCCACGCTGCCAAGTTTAAGTGGTAGCACTCGAAGCAGCCTCAGATGGAGACAATAAAAAAAAGAAAATAAAAGAGTCAAAAATACTGTTTGGAGATTAAGTCAGATAAAAGTGTGGTTGTCCAAGCCTCCAGCGCATCTCTGCTTGGGGCTATAACCCCAAGGCAACATGTGAGAGACTAGTACAATGTTGGACAAGAAGAACAAATGCATGAAACGGCAAAGAATACATTTTCTTAATCGGCTGCACCAACTGTGATCTTGTTGTACACCTACTGAACAGAAGAAAGGGTTAGAAGAGTTGTTGCTTGTGGTTGCTGCTTATTTTTGTTGACTCCAGTCAAAGTTAATATTCCTCTCTCTTTTTTTTTTGTGTCAACATTAAAGAATATCATGCCTGGTGGTGTTTGTGAGTAGAAAGGGGATCACAAGCATTTTTTTATTCTGGAGGCTCCCTCCTTTTCTTGGCTTTCCTTTTTATCGAGGCAGACAGTTGGAGATGTGGCTACTGTGCCTGTGTTGCCCACTGTGCCATTTATCTGTGTTTAGATCCTCTTTTCAAATACACTCCAAGCAACATTATGAGTTAAAAGACGGCGATCTAATGTGGGAAGGACTCCATCACCACCACCACCCTCCTCTGGCCAGCAGATGCTTGCCTCTGAAATGGGCATAAACAACAAATTGTTCTTTTTGGTCATTCTTCTTGGAAATAACACTTGATTTGTCTTGTGTTTTTCGACATAATGTGAGTCCTTTATAGCACTCACTGAAGATAACTTTTAAAACCTCGACCCAGCTTAGCAATTTTGCTGACCATGTCCATCCGGTAATGACCTCTGAGACTTTATATGCTAATGGCTACTTGAAGGATAATAACAGAGATTGTAGCAGAGCTCATCTCTCACAATGGTCTCCTGAACACCACAATCAACTCAATGTATTTAAGTGGCGTCCACTACCACAATTTCGCGATCCCAGTAGAAAACGTTTGCGATGATGGAGCAGGACATTTGTTTAATGAATATGCTGCTGACAAAGCTGCAACAACTGCTGTTCTTTTGGCAGTATGTCTTAATAATGCTGCTGAATGTTTGGCCAATGTCAAAGATTCATATTTACTGCATAAAATACAAGCAGGTAGGTGAATATGTTTCTGAAGCTTGAGCATCCATGTTTTGTCTGTGCTGTATTGCACTGTATTATATTCCCACAATGCATAAAAATACTTAAGTGTGACGAACCATCCCGTCAGGAAATGTCAAAGTAAAAAGAATTTTTTTTTTTAAATGGAGTGAGTCTGAAAAATGCAGAGCTGGACATCGGCCCCGAGTTTCCGTCCTGCATATTCAATCGACCCACATGGTCCCGGCCCGTCCTCGTTGGCAACAGCCAATCAGCATCGAGAACGTCATCTCCACGTCACATGCAGGCGCCGCACGAGCAGACACACCGCCAAATGAAAAAATATCAAACAAAAACAACTGACGTGTGTGTCAGTTGTTTTTGTTTGATATTTTTTCACACACAGAAATAAAAATAATATGGGGCACATGTCATTGCATCTGTGGGACCGCAAGGTACACAACACTCTTTAATTTTGTATTTTTTCCTTACTCGACCGCGTGTCAGGAGTGCGACAACTGCGTCTGACGTGGTATCGGTTAAGTCCGTTCTCGACGCCGGTTGGCTGACTCCGACCGACTGAGACCACGTGGGTCGATTAAATATGCAGGACGGAAACTCGGGACAGAGGGACGATGCTCAGCTCTGAAAAAATGTATTAATCTGAGTATACAAACACATGTACTCAACAACAGAAATGGGAACGCTGTGGAAATAAGAAATAAGTCAGGTAAATTGCCATTCATTGTTAAATTAGCAGATTTTGCCAGTCTGTCCTTCGTCCGCGACCTGGGAACCCTTCCATCATCATACCTTCCTTCTTCATAAAAAGAATCATCCTCCGACGCAATCCGCCCTTTTAAATTGCTTCCAACCTTACATTTCTTCAGTCAATCCCCCCTGCCGCTCACCATTTGAAAACGAAACATGTGAACAAGCACCAAGAGCTTGCAGCGGCAGCGAGCAAGAACAAGGGGAATGGACCGCAACAACAAACCCTGCTCAATTTTGGATTTTTGAGTTGAACTTGTTCGATTTTTCTACTGCTTGTTTTTGGTTTTGAAAATGGATCTGGGAGCAGAAGTTGTTGCGATGGGTCACTCATACACAAAACAAACTTTAATAATAATGTCCTATAGCTTTTGTAAGGGCGGCACGGTGGTCGACTGGTTAGCACGTCCGCCTCACAGTTCAGAGGTCATGGGTTCGATCCCGGCTCCGGCCTCCCTGTGTGGAGTTTGCGTGTTCTCCCCGTGCCGGCGTGGGTTTTCTCCAGGTACTCCGGTTTCCTCCCACATTCCAAAAACATGCATGGTAAGTTGATTGGACTCTCTAAATTGCCCCTAGGTGTGATTGTGAGTGCGGATGTTTGTCTTTGTGTGCCCTGCGATTTGCTGGCAACCAATTCAGGGTGTCCCCTGTCTACTGCCCGAAGACAGCTGGGATAGGCTCCAGCACGCTCCGCGACTCTTGATCGATAATGGATGGATGGATAGCTTTTGTAATTAATACGACAAAATCTCTCTCAAAGATACCTCGTGTATATTATTTCTTATTTTTTCCTGTTTCACAAAGGTTTTTAAGTCTGACCAAGCCATGATAGCAATGGTTTTACATCCAATATATATATATATTTTTTTTTTTTCCAAAAATCTGGTATCGGTACAGTATTAGCATCGGCCGATACCGCACATCTGGGTATTGGAATCGGTATCGCGGCCAAAAAATGGCGTCGAAACAACACTAGTTATAACGAAAGAAGATTTGTTTTTATTGTGTCACAATAAAAATAATTATTGCAAAATAATGCAATGCTATTTTCATAGCTGGGCATTACATCCGAGGGACGGAACGGTCCCATTTTGTGGATGGATGGACAGAGGACAAAAAGTCTTTTAAAAGGGAGGGACTAAACTAGGACTGAAGTGGGTTTTAGTCCATCCCTCTATTCGTCCCTAACCGGGTAAAGTACCAACTGAATGTGTTGTGTTGGGTTCTTTTAAAAAGCAAGACCACTGCATGTTCTCTTCTACGGGCCTTCATGAACTGCCTGCTTTTCATGTGCTTCCCAGTAGTCACATTGCACATGCATATTCTGCCCTCTAGTGGTTCAACACATGTAATACCAGAGCTGGGCACTTGACCCTTTTTTGCCGGTCTGTCCGCGACACTCCACCCTTGACCTGGGTACCCTTCCAGCCGCGACCCCCCGCCCTTATTCATAAAAATGATCACCCCCCGCCCCGAAGCAGCCCACATTTTAGGAGGAGAACGAAAAACTTCCACTTCCGGTTATAGCTTTAAGTGTACTGCGCTGGCATGAATGATGACGCAATATGTTTTCAGCTTTATTGCATTATAACGCAAAAGTTATGCAATAAAACGCAATAGTATTGCATTATAACGCAATCTTAAAAAATCTCCCTGGCCAGCTCCGTAGTCTGGTGACCGACGGTGGTTGTGCGGCAGCTAAATGCTTTCTTGGGTGACATTTAAACAGTTGTAAAACTTCAATCCACTCAGGATACTCCCCGCCTGTTGGTGGATGTGAATTTGAAATTAGCCAGATAATGAGCTTTACATAATGTTTATGAATTCTGAAATGCGGTAGGTAGTGGTAGACCAAGGTGTCATGCACGGACACTTTTTTTTTCTGTTCTTTTTCTTTTTTTTTCTTTTTCTTTTTAATTGTTCGACGGGGGGGACTAACGGAATGTAAGGACAGAAGCACTTTAAAAGGACAAGGATGGACGGGGTCAGAGGACGATTAGACGATTATGTTTGTGAATAAGGATGGGGGGGACGATGCGCTGGCGTAGCTCGGGGGACAAAAATGCTCTATGCGGGAACCTAATTCCTCAAACCAGTGGGCCAGCAGGGCGACTGTGTCGTGGAGCTCTGCAGGTGCAGACTCCTGCTGTCACAGCAGTTGTCCTTGGCTGGCCAGCGCTTTTATAATCTTATCCGAGTCTACAGAATCCAAGGTCTGATTCTTCTGTCAGGGATGTCCAGAGTTCTCTAGACAATGAATTGGATTCTAACAAAGGTAGACTCAGATGACAATTGACAAAACATTGTATTAACACAAAAATGTACAAGACTGCAAAAGTATGATGCTGGTCACAATAAACCAGAATGGAACGAGAAAGCCCTCCACTCCAGCTGGAACTGAGAACAAAAACAAAACAGAACCACTTCAAAGCCTTTTCTTCAGTGTATTTAGCAGGGCGGATTCATTGTGTTTGTGGTGAGGGGCAGGAACCAATGAATGGAGCGATGCTGGATGGCACGGAGCAGTGCGGCGAGAAGACTATA
This sequence comes from Filicampus tigris, assembly GCF_054856515.1. Classification (NCBI taxonomy): domain Eukaryota; kingdom Metazoa; phylum Chordata; class Actinopteri; order Syngnathiformes; family Syngnathidae; genus Filicampus; species Filicampus tigris. The sequence continues at coordinate 17,673,403 of NC_141229.1, read as the reverse complement.
TATATATATATATATATATATATATATGTTGCTGTGAAACAATCGCAATTAATCACATTTTTTCAACTATAATTTTCTACAAAGCTTTTAACAGATATTTATTTGAGTAAAATCTTGGAACTTATGTAGAAAAAATATTAAAGGTATATTTTGATTTAAAGACTGTTCTAATAGCTTTTATTGATCCTTGAATAGGATTATTTTCGAATAAAATTCAACTGTTGAACGATACGCCAAAGACGTCCAAGATATATGATATTTGAATTTGGCTTTGCAAAGTGCGCAATTTATTTTGAATTTCTCCAATGCGTCGTCGAGCTACTTTTTTAATTAAAGCTACGTAAAAGTCCATCTTTGTCCATCTCTCCTCTAAATTTGGCTGCAAAGTGAGTAGAGGTCAGCTGCCACAGGAAGTAAATAAAACTGAGCTAACTGAGTTAATTTATTTAACGCTTTATAAAATTTAAATTAATCTCCAAAGTTAACACGTTATCTTTGACAGCCTAACGTGTGTGTGTGTGTGTGTGTGTGTGTGTATATTGAATAAACTATTATTTTATTATTTTTGCATATTTTACAGGCTTTTAAATACTTTCTTTATCCTCGTTTACAGATTACCTGGCCTTTCTGTCCATCTTAAATATCAAATACAGCACTTCGTTTGAATTTTTTCTTTTGTGAACAATTCAACCTTGCTGTTCACATTTATATAAAAGTAGTAAGTAGCAGATTTCCTTTTAACTTGTACCCTACTTGGTTATTCCATCCATACAGTATATATCTTTCATAGTAAAATGTTTGACGAGATTAACAGATAACTTTTCTCATCCTTTAACTGATAGGAATTTGTACTGTATGAGAATGTCAAAGTTCATCCAGTATAAACTTTTGAATTTGCTATATGAAAGACACTTGTTTGAACAAATTCTTTGACTGATGCACTTATCCTTTCCTCTTCTCCCTTTATTTTCTTTTGCTTAAACATTTTTAAACTGTGCCCACTGAGTCTCTAATTCATTCATGGAATAAAACTTAAGTGAATATCTTATCAAATGGAGTTAGGCATTGAAAGAAACTGGAGTTAAGGATAAGCACTCTGAACTTGAACTACAGCACTCCTGGCGGTAAATTATGTTTTTATTATTGTGAATGCGCCTGACTTTCATTCAATGAATGATTCAATTACTATTGATCTCAGTATTGCTTCCAGGGGGATCAGCTATAAGGGTGTCAATGTTTCAAACAACTGATATAGGAAACTCTATGGATTACAGAAACAAACATTTTTACTACGGCCCTAAAATGTGCTGTGCAATAAATCAGTAAATTAAAGGTGAAACTACTTGACATTATGGTTACCCCAGCTAATCGTTTTACTATCAGAATCAATGAGGTGATGTTTAATGGGGGGTGTAAAATGAGCTGGGAGTGACTGATGTATTCATTTCAACCATTTCATGGTCAGAAGGCTGAAAATTACTGACACTAATGTCATTGTTATCCAACTGCACTTATCAAGAAGTACACCACCTAATTGATAGGTCCTCTAATGTCTCATAATGTCAAGAACCCACTTGAGTCATCATCAAATAAACTGCTGATATAATGATGACAGACGTTCTAAAAACGTGCGTACTCGTAAAAAAATGAGTTGAAGATTCCACCTTCAATTTTTTTATGTACTTGTGTGTGACATAAAATAATGATGATAAAGAAATAAGGAAAATATGCTGTAGTAGTTACACAGGTTAATGTGATTTAAAAAACCCAAAAAGACCCTAATGTACTGCATATTCTTTCTGAGTTTCTATGTAATGATATGCTACACGGTACTCTAAATGGGTACATTATCTTTACCAGATTGTTTTCTCTTTTTTTGTAACCCAGTAATTCCACGCTCTTCTGGCAGGAATTTAGAAGGCTGACAATTAATTCAGAATGCACTTTTTTATTGTGCATGATTATTTGGGGGGGTGGAGGTGCAAACTGATTGGCTCGCTCGGAGGCACATACAATACACTTTCTATCTGTAACAAGGAAACACGGTCAAAAGAATAAACTAAAGCAGACGTTGACAAAAGGTTAACGAGAAACTAATACTGTAAAGTACACAAACTAAACTAAAGCTGGAGCCTAAACCAAAGGATGATGAACAAAATAACAAAACAGAATCTAACACAAGATAAGGAAGAAAAGATAATTAGCAACCAAACACAACTTTAAAGGGAAACTGGAGTGCTAGATGTACTGTAAGTAGTAGAAGTAGAAGACACAAGAACAGGAAAACCACACACACAATGGGAGCAAGCAATGCGTGAAAATAATCAAACATCATCCTTCACCTGTAGCTGCACCTAAGTAAACTGCTGATTAGCATGGCCAACAGGTGTGCTCACCAGCCATCCCCCAGATAAGTGTGTACCAGAAAAACAGAGCAGACCAGGCAGGGACTGGAAAATGACACCCTCCATGTCAATATCTTTTTCTTTCCCATCTCTTTTGCCACAGTGGTAAATCTTTCTCATATGCTCATTCATCCACGCCAGCAATTACTGCAGCATAGTTGATTGTGTCATTGACATTAAATGATAAATTAACTGGACAGATGACAGTAGGGTTGCCAACTTTTTCACTCCTAAATAAGGGACAGGTGCACGGTGGTGTGAGCATGATGTATGAATTTGGGATTTTTTTTTCAAATGTTCACGTTAATGCGGAAAACACTTTCACATAAAAATAAGAAAAATTGAAAAAAAATGGACAGTGTTTTTCACAGGACAGCGACGATATGTCACCTCATATGAAACCACAATTTGGCTTTTTTTTAATCAAAAAACGGGTGTAAGAAATCTGAAATGTAAAAGAGGAGTGTGACTCACCAAATTAGTTGTTTCCATGGATATTTATGACTGCTTTTGACTGACTCAAGCAGTCTTCTGTCATTTTGCGCAGCCAGATAGAAGTCCTTACATGACAGGTGGAGTGAGTGACGATTGTTCTGAGATTGAGGCTTTATCTGTTCTAGGATCTGTCACGTGTAGTACCGAGAGTCTCCATTTAGGAGCGCTGTAATGTGCTATCACTGTTTAAGAACCAGCAATGTGTGTTCGAGCAAATATACAAGTAAAAGACATTGAGCAATCCGTCTGTGTCCGTCGATAATGACAATTGATCGCCATCCAAAGATTTACTAAAAGCATCTTTTTGTTGATTGTCAATATACGGGACATTTAAGGTCCCATATGGGACAAACCAAATCAGCCCAATATACGGGACGTCCCGGCTGATACGGGACAGGTGGCAACCCTAGATGGCAGTCAACATCTAAATCAGTCAACTGTGACTTTAAGAGACGTGTCTTCTCATGACAGTTGATTTCCTTACTGTTCACCGGTGTCGTGGTTCATGTGTGTGTGTGTGTGTGTGGGGGGGGGTGTAGTGTTAGAGCCGTTTATGTGCCGATTATGGGACAATTTGGAAGGTGTCATTAAAAACTATTTTTGACTGTAACCACTTTTTATTGTCACATCCATTTTGACATGTGGAGGATAGGTTTAAAATTGTGATAGAGGTTTTAGCCTGTCAAAATTCTAGAATGTGTATCTATTCTGGGAGCATCTGAAATGTGACATACAAGGAACACAGCGTGGTGGCAGCGCGATAGCAGTGACATCATTAGGCCTATTTTAATGGGCTTCAGATTTTTATCTGAAAAAAAAAAAAAAAAAAAAAGAATAAAAAATATCGCATGGACCAGCCCTGTGATTGATTCCACACCGTCCTCACTGGTTGAGAGGTGAGCACACTAGCTGAATGGATTATGCACGGCCGCAAATTAAGCATGGGCAAGAGGCAAGGGCAATGCTGCTGTGTGTTACTTGTGTCCGGTCTGCTTGTTTCAAGTTACTGGGACGCCATCTGGAGGAAAAATAACCTCATTCTTTAAACGCGTGTTAACGTGAGTTTGTGCTGTATTCAACAATAGCTATATTCAATGGGAACTGGTGCTTTTCAAGGCGAGAATGTCAACCAAAGTTTGAGCCTTTAAAGATGAAGGGATAGCTCCTCCAGTCAACTGTAGTGTGCCAGCCATTATGTTCAAGAACACGTGAGCTGGAGGAGATGGGAAGTGTATACATTCGACAAGACAGTTTCACTCTGGCAACAATTAATCGTGGACTCGCTCCATTTCTCCCTACTTGCGTCACGAAGCTGTGTTCTTTGGCTCTCCCTCTGTACCTGCTCTGCACCCGGCTAGCGAACAAGGCGTTGAAGTTGGCCGCTCCGTAAGCTGTGGACACAGGGCTCGAGAAACACTCAAGCTGTGGGAACATTTACCCTCAAACTGCAGTTAGTATTATCTGCTTGTGATTATTATTATTATTTTATTATTGGCTGTCTGTTATATTTTCATAACCTCAATTTTGCTGCATCTGCACCATAGAACATGACAATTTTGCCCTTTAAACGAAGAAGCCGTGCAAGTCTATCTATACACGGACCTGGGTGTCCTTCCAACTTGGATGCTAATGTAATGTATCAAATATACCAAACAGATACAAAGCACATTAACTGAGGTAAACAGGCACAAATGACAACATGCACTAGGTCAATTTAGCGTCAGCTAATGCTAACATTAGCACATGTCCATCGGTAGCAGCAGCAGGAAGTAAACTTCACCAATAAATGAACACTACATATTAAACCTCTAATGGACGCTCATTGGAAAAGGCACAAAAAAAAAAAAAAAACCTCTTCAAACACCGACACCTTTGTTGGGTCATAAATCTCTAAACAGGGCCCCAGTCTTTCATTGCTTAGCAACCGGGTCACTCTTCTCTCCTCTTGCTTGACCGCAACACCATCAGTTTTTCCTGCCACCATGTCTGGACTGTGCATCTCTTGCACGCCAATTGGAAAGGGAATGAGAGAAGCCGCTTCTATTGATGACAAATCAAATTGACGGTGTTTACCCCCACATCGGCGCAAAATGCCTGGTTTAAATAACTAGTGCAAGTATTGTAATAACAGTGAATATTTAATGACATACCACAGATTGGTTGAACAGCTTCAGCGTCTTCCAGCACACATTGATGAGCTTCCTCAAGAAATGCATTCTTCCCTTTTTGTAAACAGCATCCACGTTGGTGCTCCAATCCAGTCCATTGTTTAAGTGTACAACTCGCTCCTTAGTGTTGCTAGTGTTGAGGGCAAGATAGTTCTGACTACACCAGTCCACAAAGTTGTCCAACCCAAGCCCGCTGCTGCACAGATTTTGACCACGTCTCAAGACAGCCTTGGGTTGGTCACAAAAGCAGAGCCCCTTTACTTTCACTTAACTAGAAGGTGATGTTTTTCTTTTTCTGTTGTTACAATGATAGATTACAGACCACAATGTCGCTAACACATTTTTATAGTTGCACCGTGATCTAATTTAGACATCTGAAGAACACATCATGTTTTTCAACAACAACAACAACAAAAAACAGTTTCAATTGAATACTAACTTTCACAAAACACAAACATTTCAGCAGTAAACTTAACATTTTCAGTGGCTAGGTCTTTTTTATGAGAGGCTTGGCATTGTGTTACTCACAAGTGTACTGTAATCAGGTGTGGAGCTTGATAATGAAACCTTGATAGAAGCTTCCAGATGTGCATCATTATGTTAGGTGCGTTCTGAGTGTACTTAAATTGGGCCGGTTTTAACGTAGCGTATCCTTCCCTTGCCTGGTCCCCTCTAGCCCGCACTGAGCACTCATTTGTGCATCTGCATGTTTGTGTGTCCTGTTACTTTGTGATACAACACTGCCTTACTACAATCTCTGCAACACATTAATTATTAGCATGGAGGAATAATTGCATAACTTATTAGATGTGCCTCTGTTGCATAGCAGTGTATGTGTGTGTGTGTTCACGAATAAGCAAGCACAATGTGGGCTGTGACTTTATCGATTATTATTACAATGTAAAGTTACCTTTATCATTAACAACTGGTGAGAGAAATGGTCGCATGGATTTTACATGTCCACGTTAGGCTGAAATGATCAAACATGTTTGATATTCGGTGCACATGAGGCGCTGATGGCGAAATGCCGAGCACGGATGGCGACGAGCGCCAATGGCGCCTCATGTGCGCCGGGCTTGAATGCAAGTCAAAATGCTCATGTTCAGCCCGGCAAGTACTGTGCCACCTTGACGGGTCAAGTTCCATTGGTGAGCACAAGAAGCACAGCGTTCTTCCACTTGGCTTACTATTCATTTAATTAATTCTTTATTGAACATTCTACTAAGCTAGGGATGCGCAACTTAAACGTTGGACGGGGCCACAGTTGTTCATCAGCGCCACTGTGGGGTCGGTTAGGACTGCACACTTCCTAACTAAGATGTATGACAAATATGTCATTTTTAATGAGGCCAAATAAAAATTACTATTCAGGCACAAAACTGCTGAACAGCAAACCAAGGTGTGCAAGAAATAATTTTGTGCATGTTTTCATGAAAATCTACTCACTCAATGACTTTAATATGAAACTACTTGTATGTTTGTCCTGATTGTGATTCAAATTGATGGGCTGGCTCACTCACCTGCCTGAACACAATGCAACATAGGTCCCGGATGCGTCCTCTCTGTTAGGTGTGTCCATCACAACGGCTACTTATCCATTTAAGATATCATATGTGTTTGGAACAAGCGGTGAATAGAGTGAAGCCACAAGAACCAAATCGCAAAGGAACACTGTACTTCTCGTGTTTTTTGGGAGTACAGAGAACTGGTGGACAACGTTGTGAACATTAGGTGGACCAGGTCCATCACTCAAACTTCTCTCCATCTTGAACAATTATTCACATCTCTCCAAAACACTGTGCAGCAGCAAAGGAGCCTAGGATAAGCGGTTTGGATAATGGATGGTTGGATGGAATTATTCAGCTTTGCTGATGGAAAAAATGTTTCAGTTAGTGTTCGTGTTTCACTTAGAAACAGTAATCCATCCCTTCGTTACATCTCGGCTGGATTACTGTAATGCACTTTATTTTGGAGTCAGACAGTCCTCCCTCAAGCATCAGTTAGGACGGCGCTGACTCCTTGTTAGAGTTCATTTTAAGATTATTTTACTTGTCTTCTTCTTTAAAAAGCCTTGGCCTACCTTGCCTCTCTGAGCGCCTCCAACTTTACGTACCTGCCTCGTACCTCAGGTCAGCGTACCAAATGCAACTGAAGGTACCAAGGACTAAATGGAGACTCAGAAGGGATCGAGCTTTGCCGTTGCCAGTCCCTTTGGAGTGACAGGCCTTGCCCATGAGTCAAGATAGGCAGCTTGCTAAGGATGCCATAGACTCCAGGGGGTGCTAAAAAATCGACAGAAAATTCACTTTCAATATATTCATATTAAAATGAATTTTTACGAATAATTCTACATTTCAAGTCAAAAGGAAAGAGGAGTAAATAGAAATCAGTATAAACAAGTGAAGGGGACCAAGGTGAATTAATGAGTTTTTTTGTTTTTTTTTAAGAAATGCATTTTTTTTTAAGTGAACATTAATGTACTTACAGGTAGTCAGTTTGACTATTGTATCATCTTATGCTCAGCTTTTTTGAGAAATGTGAGTTCGTCAGAGACACCAAGAGTCATGCAGTCTTTGAACGGTTATTGAGGTAAAAAAATGTCCCTCACGTTGACATTGCGTGCATAAAAAGAGAATGCTCCATCTTTGTTACTTTTGTTTACCAGAAGATGACCTAGAAGTACATAAACATGCATAGCAAAAATGTGTCCCCTTGCAAAAGAAATTACGTTACATCACAATCATTGTCACAATCAAAACGCAAACTGCTTTTTTTTTCTTCTTCCACGTTACGGTGGGGGCTCAGTAACAACCCCACGAAGACGGCTGAGATAGCCTTGCCTCCAGCACTCCCGCAACCCGAGTGAGGGAGGATAAGCAGTTCAAAAAATGGACAGATGAAGATCGGGTAAGTTAGCACTTAGTTTTATTTACTGCCGCTTCCTCATTCATCAGTCAGACAGCTTCTTTGATTGGCTACATTCCGTTACGTCTCCGTCTGTGAAGTCGTATAGCTCAAGATAGCACCCTTGAATAAAATCCAGACAAAATTTGTGGATGAATGAAACTCTTTCAACTTTCAAGTGCGCAGCAGCTTGGACACTGCGGTGGCAGCAGTCGCCCTTCACGGGGTCGCGATGCGGCTCATGACCCAAAGTCAGAATCGGCTAAGTACGTCTAATTGTAACATTGAACCAACAACTTCAACACACAAATGCACATATCCAGCTAATATTTGGATTAGATCACACGTAGCTGCAGCATATACATAAAACTGAACATAAAGATACATCCTATGGTTACATAGATTGCGTAGATTAGATAAACCTTCCTTGCTTCCCCTTAAAATGCAGCGTTGTGTTTGTCATATATATTTTCTCTCTAAAGCAAGACAAGGTTAGCCAATCAATTGGTGTTCAGTTGCAAGCTTTTAGTAACAGTTTAAAGATGCACGCGTGCGTGTCTGTGAGTGTATGTGTGTGTGTTTGAGAAGGCCTGAGAGGCGGTTCGCGTGAGTTGAATCCAATGCTTGTTTTTTTCAATTGAAGGGAAAGTCTACCCAAACTTTTTTTTTCAATAATATGTTCTATGCAGGCCCCCTAGTCCAAACAAGGCATTATGATTAATATTGTTTGTGGAATATGAGTTAAGTTGTAAAATCCATCCATTTTTACCATCTCAGGGGTTGGCCATTTTATTACTTCTGTCGACTGACAATGACATCACAGATGCACTGAGGGCTCAAATAACGACCAATCATGGCTCAGTTTCAGAAAACAGGTGAGCTGTGATTGGTCGCTACGTGAGCGCTGAGCAACTGTGATATCATTTTTAGTTGAAAGACCTGACAAAATGGCTGCCCCCAGTGATGACTAAAATCAGGTGGATTAACTCTTATTCCAAAAACGCAATATTTATCAGAATGCCTTGTTTCAACTACTGGGCTTGCATGGAGCATATTCTTAAAAAATAATATATTTGGGTTGACTTCGCTTTCATAAAGTATTTGCATAAGAAAATCAATCCTCTTATTCATTAAGGGTATTTAAATTCAAGAAATTAATGCGACAGAAAAATCAAGGGATTTTTTTACAATAAATAAGATATGCGATTAACTACGAGTTAACTATGAAAAATGCGATTAACTACGATTAAAAATTGCAATCGCTTGACAGCACTAATATATATATATGTATATATATATATATATATATATATGTATAGGGCGGCACGGTGGTCGACTGGTTAGCACGTCATCCTCACAGTTCAGAGGTCGTGGGTTCGATCCCGGCTCCGGCCTCCCTGTGTGGAGTTTGCATGTTCTCCCCGTGCCTGCGTGGGTTTTCTCCGAGTACTCCGGTTTCCTCCCACATCAGAAAAAACATGCATGGTAAGTTGATTGGACTCTCTAAATTGCCCCTAGGTGTGATTGTGAGTACGGATGTTTGTTTGTCTCTGTGTGCCCTGCAATTGGCTGGCAACCAATTCAGGGTGTCCCCCGCCTACTGCCCGAAGACAGCTGGGATAGGCTCCAGCATGCCCGCGACCCTTGTCAGGATAACCGATATCAATAATGGATGGATATATATATATATATATATATATATGTATACATACACATACATCTCACGTCCTGTGAGAAACACTTATATCCATTTTTTTTTTCATTTTTCATATTTTTACGTGAATCGTGTTTCCGCGTTACAGACATCACATTAACGTGAAAATTAAGATGTTTTCTGAAATTGGACATAAGTGTTGTTCACAGGACAGGGACGGTATCCATCCATCCATTATCTACCGATTATCCTCACAAGGGTCGTGGGAGTGCTGGAGGCTATGCCAGCTGTCAACGGGCAGTGGGCAGGGGACACCCCGAATTGGTTGCCAGCCAATCGCAGGGATCACAGTGACAAACAAACATTCACGCTCACAATCACACCTAGTGGCAATTTAGAGTGTCCAATCAACCTACCATGCATGTTTTTGGAATGTGGGAGGAAAACGGAGTACCCGGAAAAAACGAACAATCAGGGCTCACCTGTTTTATGAAGCTGAGCTATGATTGGTCGTTATCTGAGCCCTGAGGGCGTGTGATGTCATTTTCAGTCAACAGAGTGACAAAATGGTCACCCCCAGAGATGGCTAAAAATAAGTGGATTTTGTTGCTTGGAGTAAAAAACATTTTCCCACAAATGCATTGCTGCATTGCTTGTAATAATAATTTGTTTAAAGGAAGTAACCTATAGTACAATGCACTCATTTGGCCGACTAAATTTTTTTGCTGTCGTATTAAAACTGGAGAAGTACTGACCTTATTGGGGTTCAAGGAAGCTTCAAAGCAGCTCCGGTGTGTATTTTGGGGAATTGGCTCCCATTGATTCCAGGAACTTGAATCCTTATCTTGAGTATATTTATTTCCCCTGTTACCATTTGCCATGCTTAATTGATTGTTGTGTCTCTAGTGTCGTTCTCACTAAATTACATTACCTACCGCTCTGAACCTGGGAAATTGTTTCCTCAGTTTCCTCATGTCAATGAATTACCACTTAAGACCATTCTCCTAATCCTACACATAACCGTACTTGGGGCTATGATTAATAGTTACAATAACAAAGATTACCCAAGGTAATGTTAAGTGAAGAGATTGTAGAGGTCACTCAGCAGTAGAGGCTGGTATCACTTAGTCTTCTGTTAGCATAGACGAGAATGATAAGACACAACAAGGGAGTTCCCGGGTGAGGCTGCGATGCTGCGCAGCCAACCAGCTCACAGGATAAATCCACCCGTGCTCTCGTCAATATCACACCGGGAACTAATCATGCGCCTTGTACTGCCCGTGGGTATGTAAAAAGTCAACTACCTCTTTGAAACAACACGTCTTTCCGCAGGCCGTATTTTTTAATTTTTAATTTTTAAAGGATTGGTTCTGAAAAATCCGCAATGCACTGAGGGCGCGAAAGTCGAAGCGCGAAGTAGCGAGGGATCACTGTAAATAAAATTTTAAAATCCATCCATTTTCTAAACATCTTATCCTCATTAGAAAATATAATCTAAAGAAGTGTATGTGGGTTGTGTGTGTGGGTGCATGTGTGTGGGTGCGTGCATGCACATTCACATTAAAGAAATCTGTGCCACACTTGGGTTCAATTAACACTTAAAGTCAGATACAATCGAATAGTGTGAGTGCTCTTCTCCGTACTGATTAAGTTCAGTTCACTTCCCTTTCTTTGGCATGCTTAATAGAGGTGGAGGACAGTATTGTGAACGTAGAATTGATGTCATACAATTATTGCACTGCTTAAAGATAACCAGCAGTTGCATAATAGAAATGGTACATATAAAAACAAAAACAATCCACTAATTTAAATATATCCACAGTGCACCTCAAAAATGTCCGCAGTCACACATGGGCACAGACAGTAAGTAAGTGTTTCATTTTTATGCCATTGCTCGTTAGCCTGTTATTGAAAAACACCACCTGTAAAAGGTGATTGTAAAAATTGAACTAAATTATAGGACCAGAAATAATCTACAAAGCAGGAAGTTTACAGTAATACATTCTTGAATATCAAAGCCATGCTTCTTCAGCAGCATGAATGCACACCAGCGGAGGACATGAGAGTTGTACATCAGGGGTGTCCAAACTTTTGGCAAAGAGGGCCAGATTTGGCTTGGTGAAAATGTATGGAGGCCGACCATTCAGCTTCAAATTCATGGCATTTGTTACCAGTCACCTTCTTGTAGTGTGCATGTTTCGTCTGGTAGTGACTCTTAAGTACTCTGCATAGACTCTATTTACCAATATAGTGCTCTTTGTTAGACTCTATGTATTGATGTCTATGCTTAAATAACGAATTATTTTAAACGGTACAGTTTCAAGATTACAGTGTCCGTGGTGTCTAATCTATCACTTTATTGGCTTCAAATGAAATGCAGAACCGACATGAAGTATTTGATCAGACATTAAAGTCAAGTGCTAGTACTTAAGTGTTAGGCATGTATTTTTACTTGCTGATTCTGAACAGTTGCACTTTAAAAAGATCATTAAATTAAACGCAAGATGAGCATAAAGTGGCCTTTAACAGGTAGAAAATATGAATTTTGAATGGAGCCCTTTACGTGTACACAGAGGAAGGAGGAAGCCTCTTACACCGGCTTCATGACGAGAGCCTGGCTAGTTCGACCGAAGCCAAACTGCGCAGAATGGAGCTCACGTGTAATTTGCATTCTTCTTCAGTGTTGTCATCAGTGTTTACCTTAAAATATCTCCATTCGGTTGACATGGCTCCCACCCGCAAGGAAGAAGCAAACAGGAATATTACTGAGTGAAAGAAGTCTTTTGCTCTAGTCATTTTTTGATGGAAGCAGGGTTATTATTATAGTTTTGGAATTTTAATCATAGTTCGTTTTTAATTTTGTTTTTTAAATGTTGTTAGTTTTAATTAGATTACATAAACGATTACAAAGACGGGAAAAAATGGGCTTTCGACTATACTTAGTCCGACAATTGTTTTAAGTTTTCCATCTATCGTTTATCCAGAGCTGAGCACGTTGCCCTTTTTTGCCGGTCCGTCCTCCGTCCGCGACCTGGGTAACCTTCTGTCCTCGTCCTCCGTCCTCGTTCATAAAAATAATCATCCTCCGTCCTCGCTCTTTTAAAGTGCTTCCGTCTATCCGTCCCTCTCCCCACTCATAAACATTATTTAAAGATCATTACCTGGCTAATTTCCTGTGCATATCTACTTACCGGCTGGGAGTATCGTGAGTAGATTGAATTGTTTACAACTGTTTAAACTAGATAGCATTTAGCTGCAACACAAGGCCGTCGTGATGTGAAGAAGATGATGCCGACTGGAGCAAGCCAGGGGACATCAGGAGAATATTTAACATTGAGTAATAACGCAATACTCTTGCATTTTATTGCAAAACTTTAGCATTTTAATGCAAGATGTTTTCAGTTTTTATAAAATAATTATTGCAAAATAACACAAGGTTATTTTAAGAGGAAACAAAGACTTCCACCTCCGGGTCGTTTAAATGTATTTGCTGGTACAGATTTTTACGGTCTACAGATGTTCCATACAAGGACATACTTCGTATGCAAAGGAATAAGGTACTAAATGTTAACAGTTAGTTAACAAAAGAAAATTGATATCCCGAATTACACACACAAGACAGACTAGGCGTGTTTCTGCCAGTATGTGAAATGACATCCTTGACTCCTCTGTGGTCTTTCTTTTTAAAAGAACCCAACACAACACATTCAGTCGGTAGTAGACCAGGTTAGGGATGATTGGAGGGACAGATTTTTTTTTTTTTAAAACTTCTCGTTCTCCGTCCGTCCCAAAAATGGACTGTTCCGTCCCTGGGATGGAATGCTCAGCTCTGTGTTTATGCTCTGCTTAATATGTATGCATGTATGTGTGTGTATATATATATATATATATATATATATATATATCCATCCATCCATTATCTGTACCGCTTATCCTCACAAGGGTCACGGGGCGTGCTGGAGCCTGTCCCAGCTGTCTTTGGGCAGTAGGCGGGGGACACCCTGAACTGGTTGCCAGCCAATCGCAGGGCACACAGAGACAAACATCCGCACTCACAATCACACCTAGGGGCAATTTAGAGTATCCAATCAACTTACCATGCATGTTTTTTGGAATGTGGGAGGAAACCGGAGTGCCCGGAGAAAACCCACGCAGGCACGGGGAGAACATGCAAACTCCACACAGGGAGGCCGGAGCCGGGATCGAACCCGCGACCTCTGAACTGTGAGGCGGACGTGTTAACCAGTCGACCACCGTGCCGCCATATATATATATATATATATATATATATATATATATGTATATATATATATATATATATATATATATTTATATAAATATAAATATATATTATGGTTATAATATATCCATTGTGTTAAGTGGTTATAGTAGACTTGATGGCATCTCCGGGCTGACTCTTGTCTTCAGCCCTGAAGGCATATTCGCTACAGTACTCACTAGTGGTCCAACGGATAACATAAATCACGGTTCGGATCTGTCATAGATTTTGAGGATCATTTTTTGTATGAGCAAAAGGAAAAAAAAAGCTGAATAGAACTTTGTCTTCAGTTATTTTATAAAAAAACGCTTTTGCCCATAAAAAAAAAACAACTAATGTCTAATATTAAGAACACAATTTAACGCAATTTTGTAAGTGGTACATCGTATACATTTCAAGGTATCCTGCCAGACGTTTTGAGCTGAATGTTTTCTTACAATTATTAAGCAAATATCCATCCATCCATTATCTATACCACTTATCCTCACAAGGGTCATGGGGAGTGCTGGAGCCTATCCCAGCAGTCTTTGGGCAGTAGGCGGGGTGACACCCTGAATTGGTTGCCAGCCAATCGCAGGGCACACAGAGACAGACAAACATCCGCACTCACAATCACACCTAGGCGCAATTTTTAGAGTGTCCAATTAATCTACCAAGCATGGTTTTGGAATGTGGGAGGAAACCGGAGTACCCGGAGAAAACCCACGCAGGCACGGGGAGAACATGCAAACTCCACACAGGGATGCCGGGGCTGGGGTCGAACCCACGACCTCTGAACTGTGAGAAGGACGTGCTAAACAGTCGACCACCGTGCCGCCCTTAAGCAAAAATATTGTTATAAATTATGAGTGAAGACAAAGTTTCATTTTTATAAAAAAAAATGTTACAATGAAAAAGACTTGAAGTGTAATTTAAAGCACCTTTCTTAAATCATGGACAGCACATTACAAAGTAATCTATGTCAACAATATAGAAAAAAAGTTTTTAAAAAAGCAGCAGCTGTTGAACTACCAGCTAATGATAAAAGCCACTAACCACTGTCGCCAGAGATTTGTGCCGTATCATACAATGACAGCGTAATTAAATAGCTGTTTGTTCGTGTCCTAAATTAGCGACTGAATATGATTTCGAGACAGTGTTGTGTTGATGTTAGAGGCAAGCGTTAAAACTGCCGATACTTTGAAAACGGAAGTCAAGTTAGCCGTTACGCCACCACGCGGCCAACTTCAAAGTAAAAGTTGACTAAGGCTATTGCATTGGCATTAATGACTCAATGTATTTGGTAAGCTTTATTTTGAAGTTAGCCTTTGTGGAGTAGGGGTGGGCGATACTGGGAATTTTGGTATCGATCCGAAACCAAGTAAATACAGGGTAGTATCGGCCGATACCGATAGGATACTGATACTTTTTGCTTGGAAATGTTATGATCCCCCATATATATATATATATATATATATATATATATATATATATATATATGTTTTGAAAATAAAGTCAGTCGTTCAAATAGTGTAAACAATACAATGTAAAAACATTTAACACTATAAGAAATAAAATACTTCTCCGACAACAACTATTGTTGATTGTTGAAAGCCTCTGCCAGAGTACATTGTCTCTGTGTCCACGGGGGTGTTCGGGCTTGGGGATCTCCCCCCTCCTCCTCCTCCCTCAACTTTGCTTGTAGCTCATTGCTCTCTGTAGGGTGAGCTTTTTTCATATGTTTGTGTAAATTTGTGGTGTTACCACAGCAGCAGAGCCCTTTATTACACAAATCACACTTGGCACTTTTCTGTTGTTGTAAAAAAAAGTCCACACCGCGCTCGGCTTCTTGCTTGGCTCTATATTGCTTTAGGTTCCGGCCGCTCTCTCACTCTCCCATCATCCTCTCTGCCAGGGAGGGGCTAAAAGTGTGCCTGAGTCACTCACTCAGGCAGAGAGTAGCACGGGGCGCTGGGCGAGAGGGAGAAGGTGGGAGAAGCGGCGCTTTGAGCGAAGTATAGATCTCAGGACAATAGTATCGATCCGATCCAAGTACTTGCTTAGTGTCGATAATATCGATATTTGATCGATATTATATATTTAGATCCGCCCACCCCTATTGTGGAGGCAGTCCGTTCGTTAAGTATGTTTGCAAAACGTTCCCATGCATGTGATATATGTGATCCATAAGGGTTTTCAACTTCCTCTGCTGAATGCGGACTAATCACGTTGCCTTATTGTGAACGCGCACAGTTTTTTTCACGAACCATTCTGCGGATCGTGTCCATCCTGAACCGATGCTTGATCCTTACCAATCAAAGATGATTCGTTGCACTGTGTACCACTAGTGTGTACAGGTACGCAAATGCGCGTCGTGACGCAAATGACGGGACGCATCAGTACCAGTTATGTGCACCCCTGTACATATAATATATATATGTACATCATATATATATATATATATATATATATATATATATATATATATTTGTGTGTGTGTGTGTATAAATCTATATATTATGTATATATGAATGTATGTGTGTGTCGGTGTGTGTGCGTGTATGTATGTGTGTGTGAACACAAACACATTGACATGACATTCAGTGTATTCTATTTGTGGGCTAACAAGACACTGCTGATATGGTTATAAATGAAACGGTTCATGTGAGGTCCATTGTTCATATAAAGTTAGTCAGTGGTCTGTTTTCATGAATTTCAGAAGAGATAAAGGCTGAAGACACATTAAAATGTGGGGTATATTCATGCATGCATAATCCTGCTCAACCCAATAGACTGGACCCTTGCTAAAAGTTATTGCTCCAAAACTTTATTTCAACAGATGCTGGAGCTATGCACTAGTAGCCTTTGATAAGTGCTACACTATCAAACACGTCAGCACTGGGCAAAGCTCCAGCAGCCTCCGTGAGCCATAAAATATTAAAAGACTCCAGCTTTGTTGGCACATAGGGACAAAGCAAAAAAAAAGTAGCTGTATCAGCTACTGAATGTTGTTGCTGTATCTAATGCTACTCCATCAGCAAATAATGACAGTAGCTTGTTCTCTGAGTCTGAGTCTTAAAATCATAAATCTTAACATCTAGTGTAGCATTAAAGGGTCAAGTTGAGTACAGTGCATAGCATCTCCCAATGCTTATAGGCTAGCCCAATATTATAAATACATTGTGCTGAAGAAACATGTGTCGTGTTACGTGGAGTATAAAAGATTTACCAAAAGCGCCATGGTCAGATGAAGTGATGGATCATTTGGTAAATATATTGAATGGACTACGTTCGTCGGAGCAACATTGGTTTGAATTGGGGAAATTTACCTCAATTCTAAATTCTCGGCTTCAGATTTAGACACTAGAGGTCGCCAGTGCTTTAACACAAGGCCACAATTCGTGCAGAGAGACAGCTTCAATGCAACATTATTTCAATATTCAATGCAACAGATGATATATATCATTTTATATTGATGTATTATGTAATAGTGGCTCTGCATGTTTGCTGTGCACTTGCTGTACTTATTTGCTATGGTTGTGATCATTTTCTATGTTTCGTTCATTTGCTATGTTTTGATGTGTTGTTGTTTATCTACAACCTTGTTATTGAGATTGCTTTGCATGCTTAGCTATTGTCACATATATACTCAGTAATTGCTTACCTGATGCTATGTTTGTGCTATGTACATATTCTCACAATATGCTAGATGTGATAAAAGTTGTAACTATGTTAGGCCTATTACTACATGTGCAGAAAAATGTAGTGATGTGATTGAGAAACATAGGGTTGATTATTATTACTTATTGTGATATAGGGACTGGTGAAGCCTTAGGACAAAAAGGAAGTTTTAGCCTGAATGGTGGAATTTTATAAAATCAATGTTTCATTGTACATTTGTAGGAAAATGATGGGGTGATGCTGACTGTATGCTGCTGAACAGGGCATATGATTTATGGTCACACACCGATAACACAGGCTGATGGGCGATAAGGCAGATTTCCAAATATGGAGTGAAGGTAATTCGGACAAAGGTGAACGATGAGGTAATGTCAGGAGAATCACGTGTTTTACAGTGGAATTTTCCATGACCTCATCTCGAAGCTTCCAGAAGGATGATGACCTATAAAAGGCCTCTGCCTTTCATAGACCATTGTTCTCTTTTCCTTCTGCCAGCTAAGGGGCTGTGGTCTGAGGGGCGCATAGCGAGGAACTGAAGTGGATGAAGTTAGATTTTTGCCTTTTGATTCTGTAGTGTAAGACGCTGTGACAAAAGGACTTATTTATCTTCTTTTGGACTTAACCAAATGACAGCAACGATAAGGTAACATTAGGAAAAGCACTCTATTGCGTTTAAGAGAGCCAGTTAGACAGCTTACTTTTCCAAATTCCAAATACCTTGTCGATAAATTAGGCTTCCTGTTAATTAAGAACTGATCAATCTTAATTCCACCCAAAATAGACGAATGCTTAATTTTTCCTTTTTATCACATTTATGTTTTTAATTGCATTCAAGCCAATTAATTTATTCTATTCATTTTCTTACATTCAAGCTGCTTTATTATTAAGGTTGATCCTTTCCATAATTAACAACTGGATTTTGTTGAATTATCTCAATTATTGGGAGTTCAGATTTGGGTGGAAAAACGTTTTGCTTATAAGACCAATGAGTAATATCATTTTCATAGTATTATGATAAAAGGCTGTCCTTTTCCAATTTGATTATTATATTTTATCACTATTCGTATTAATCGTTTCCAATTATTATTTGACTATTGTAACCATTTTATTTCATTGTTCATGATTATTGGCGTGTTCAACATTGACTCATGATTATTGTATGATTTATTCATTACTTTATTGAAAAAAATATATATAAAATAATCTTTGTCACTTTATTCTTTTCTTTTATTTCAACCATTCAACCTTTTTAATGAATAACTGCATCCATAATAACAGTATATGCCATAAATGAATTCAAATAGTAGCTCCGGTTTCCTCCCACATTCCAAAAACATGCATGGTAAGTTGATTGGAAATTCTAAATTGCCCCTAGGTGTGATTGTGAGTGCGGATGTTTGTCTCTGTGTGCCCTGCGATTGGCTGGCAACCAATTCGGGGTGTCCCCCGCCTACTGCCCGAAGACAGCTGGGATAGGCTCCAGCATGCCCCGCGACCCTTGTGAGGGTAAGCGGTATAGATAATGGATGGATGAATTCAAACAGTTACCCCGGCTCAATGTAAACAAATCCGAGCCATCCTACCAAGGAAAGCAACATTTTCTAGGTCGTAACAAGTGCAAACAATTCTTAACAGGTAGAGCTGCCTAAAAACGAGAGTGGTCGGATCATTCGCCTTAATTCTAAAGTGGTCACTCGTTAAGAGCGTGAGGGCGACGGAATACGGGTTGACCTCCTAATACTACGGCAGTTAGTAGTAGTTCCTAGACGTGTCTAACTCGACGCCTGCTTAAGAGAGCTTCCGACAGCCCCCATGAGCCCGCGTTACTGCGCTTCCGACCCCCCCATGAGCCCGCGTTACTGCGGGCGGGGGAAAACGGAAAGTTGAAACCCGTTAGATGGAGGGCTGGCGAGGACTGGGACTATAGTCCTGCGGCAGGTGTAATCTGACACATGACTGACACTGACTGAAAAAAAACCTGCCGCCAGTGGGGGGGTGGGTTGAGTCTCCTCTGCCAGACACCTAAGAGCCTGAGAGTTCTGCATAGTGTTTTAGCTGTGTGGCTATTGGGCTAAGGTCATTCTTGGAATTTTTTGGAGCAACTCAACTAGTCTGGGGATCACAGCTCCCAGTGCTTCAATTAATTTTGATCTTGCTTGTGATTGCACCACTGATTACAATAGCCTAATTGTTTGTCAACCACGAGCTTGTCTGTGCCACTGAGGGCATAGTGGTGCATTTGCCTTTCTTTTGTCAATTCAGTGACGATGTGAATTTCAGTCTGAGTGGCCTTATGTCTCTACATGTGCCTAGATATTGACTAGAAACCTGCCCAGGGTGTAAATGGATGAATAGCTCCTCAGTTTGGATTTGGAAGTTTAACAGGATCTTAGCTCGGCCATTCTGGATCACCTTTTGGAGGTCTCTACTACTGGTACATTGGGGTGATTTTTCAAAATAATATTAATTGTGGAGTTTTTTTGTATTAACAAATGTCAAATCTGTCAAAGTGGAGTTATGAGGTTGTGATTGGATGGTGACGATATGCTCCGGGCTTCCTCCACACCAACCTTATTTAACTTTATATGGCTTGTCCTTAAAAGTGCACCTACTTTGGAAAACTGTCATTTTAAAATGCTTGGAAACAAATTGTGTATGTATGGTCGGACACAGCCCCCCAGGGCCTTGATCATTTGAAACATCCAACTTTAAACCATTGAAGAAGAATCAGGGTAAATCAACACAGTACAGGTACATTTTCAGCTGTGTGCTTTTCAACTGTCATTTATGTTTTCTTGGATCATTTTCAAATAGCCAAGTGCAAACACCACTGATTTGAAATGATATCTGATCCAGGATGGTTGGCATATCAGTGGGTCAAAAGTCATCTCACACCTGTTCTGTATTTGCTTTTCAGTTCTACATAAACCTCAACACTCATCTCCTGTTCATCTTATTCAGATGTCATGTTTGATTTCTCTCTTCTCATTTGCAGTGCAGAACTCAAGGACAATGAGCTTTATACAAAAATATATTTGACCATAGGTTCACAAAGCTCAAGATGAATATTTCTAACTTATTCATCTGCTTTTCAGGATATTGGAATACAACTTTTTAAACTTTGTTGCGCTTCAGTTTCGTTGCTGTACCATTTGTGATTTTTTAGTAGCATAAAAAAAGTGTTGTCCTGCAATTATAATTATGTATTGTATGGCTAGGTATAATGTTTTGAAATATTTAGCTGTGTTGAAAATTGATGTTATTCGAAGATGAGTTTGTACGATATTTAATGTAGAGATAGAGATTAGAATGCTAGCATTCTATTTCCTGTCTTGTGAGATAAAAATGCACTGATCTCTATACATATTAGGACTGGGACAATACACTTTTGTCCCGATGCTTGGGTTGAGATCCGATACATATTGTGATACTTAAATATTATAAAAATATAAAATATATAAATATAAAAAATATATGTATAAAAAAAAACTGAGGCATGTGTTTCCAAAGTTTTAACTTAAGTGCTATTTGACATTTATTCAAGTGTCATGATTGAAAAGTGCATAAACTGTTGCAGTAACTGTTCCTTATACACAGGGGTGCAATAAATTAAACTCCATTCACAAAGCTCAACTTTAAGGACCTCAAATGTTCAAAAAGTATGTTATAGAACATGCAAAACATAACATAAAATAAGGTATGGAAAGTATCGATACTTGGTATTGGTATGAAAAGTTTCATGATACGATATTTTTTCCCAGCCCTAATATATCCATCCATTATCGATACCGCTTCTCCTCACAAGGGTCGCGGGCGTGCTGGCGCCTATCCCAGCTGTCTTTGGGCAATAGGCGGAGGACACCCTGAATTGGTTGCCAGCCAATCGCAGGGCGCACAGAGACAAACATCCGCACTCACAATAACACCTAGGGCCAATTTAGAGAGTCCAATCAACTTATCATGCATGTTTTTGGAATGTGGGAGGAAACCGGAGTACCCGGAGAAAACCCACGCAGGCACGGGGAAAACATGCAAACTCCACACAGGGAGGCCGGAGCCAAGATCGAACCCACAACCTCTGAACTGTGAGGCGGAAGCCCTAATATGTGTGTGTGTGTATATATATATATATATATATATATATATATATATATATATATATATATATATATATATATATATATATATATATATATATATATATATATATATATATATATATATATATATATATATATCACATTTATATCACATTTTTACACAGTTTTTTTTCCGGATTATATTTTTGTTCATCATGAAATCCACAATTTTATATCTTTTACACTTTTACAACTGGATTTCAGTATTGTCCAGTATTGTTTCTGACATAATAAATGACAAGGTAATGTGGGTATTTTCTTGGCTTGGCCTGCTTGGACCTGTTTGCTTATTGCCTAAGGAATCACATTTCATCCGAACAAAACAAAATCAAATTGTGTTTCTTGTGCAGGGATAAATATTCTGCAGTCAGCAGCTCTTTGCATGCCATTAATTCCTTGGCAAAGATTAGTGCAACACGTACTGGAAAAGAAAAGCCATTCGTCTTCCACTCGGGCCCTTCAGCGAGGAATTAATTGTAATTCATATGTGGAAGAAAAGCATCAAATAAAACTTGCGACTGAGTTCATTTTTTACAATTACTGCGTCCACAAACACAAAAGAAAGCACATTCTGTAATGAGGGAATAATTTGCAACATTCATCAGCTACTGCTGCACTCAAATAGATTTGTTGAGTGGAAACACAAGTACCTGATATTAGTCAATTACGGAGTTAAGGCATATTAATTATTAATATTGAAATATATAGAAATTTCTTCGACCACCACACAGGGTAAGGTTCTTTTAAATGAACAGCACTGGAACTGACCAAATTCACAGGTACACAATACTGTATACATACAGTACATGTATTTATATTAAGCATGTATACACAGGTATATGTATATATAAAAAATATGTGTGTCTGTATATCTGTTTTTATATTATTGTATACTGTATTTTGTATTTTCTGGACTATAAACCGCACCCGCTCTATTTAAAAAAAATAAATAAAAAGGAAAAAAAAAAAAACAATGTGTAAACTGCACCGGGTTATAAGCCGCACCTATCTGTGGAAATTGATATTTACTGCATTTACAGAACGATTTTGAACTGTACAATTTAAGATGGAACAAAACCAAGAGAAAATAACCAGCATTTATATATTTTCATTTTTCCTGTGTTTGAAATCACAAGTCACTTGAATCATCTTCGCTGAAACGCGTTCCAAAAAAGCTGTGAACGGGGCATGTTTACCACTGTGTTACATTACCTTTTCTTTTAACAGCATCCAATGAACGTTTGGGAACTGAGGACACTTCTTGTTGGAGTTTTGTAGATGGAATTGTTTCCCATTTTTGCTCGATGTACAGCTTCAGCTGTACAACAGTCCGCTGTCACATTTTACGCTTCATAATGTGTCAAACATTTTCAATGGGAAGCAGGTCTGGTCCCTAGGCAGGCCAGTCTAGTACCCACACTCTTTTACTACGAAGCCAGGTTGTTGAAACACGTGCAGAATGTGGCTTGGCATTGTCTTGCTGAAATAATCAGTACATGAAAAAGATGTTGCTTAAATGGCAGCATATGTTTTTCCAAAACCTGTATGTACCATCTTTCATCATAAATGGTACTTTCACAGAGGTGAACCCTATCCCTAACCCTACATTAATGATTATTTGCTAAACATTAAATATATTGTTTTTGTAGTGTATTAAATTAAATATAGGCTGAAGATGATTTGCAAAACGTTGTATTTTTACAGGAATGGTGTTCCCGCGCTACAAACATCGCATTAACTTGAAAATGTATTTTTTTTCCAAAATTGGACATAAGTGTTTTACATCCATACATCATTAATAAGTGCTTTAAATATTTTGGATGCCATTGCTCCTGTCAAGGTCAGAATGTTTATAAGCAGACAAAAGTTGCCTTGTAGAAAAGAAGACTTGGTTGGGGCACAGAAGAGGGAGTCAAGTTCAGACTTTTTATAGAATGAGGGAGAGTTATTGTTCTGAAATATCAATAACAACTCTTGTCCTATTTGCTACAGTAAACGAGCAACACAGTTGCAGTCTTACTGCCCTAACAACTAACATCTACATCTAAGTGTAATGATTGAGGAATATTCTTGAATGAAAAAGTTCAATGCTTTAAAAATGTAATAATTTCCACAGAACAAATAATTACTATGTAGCTTGCTAGACACCCACAGTAGAGCTGCCACATTTCGCAACAAAACAAAGAGAATCAAGAGTCCATCGACGTGATGCCTTGATGTGTTGCCCACTCGATTTCTGAAGTCTGTGCTGAGCAGTTTATTACCAAAACTCGCTCGAGTCGTAGACAAGATCAAGAACTTACTGAGGTTCTCCTATCCAATAATGCTCTTGATACTTTCCTAATGGGCTTTGGGCCCCACCATAGCATTTCGGCAGCTTTGATCAAAGTGACAAATAATATCTGCCTAAACACAATTCTGATGGACCGGAGTGCTATCTTTGACACAGTCGACCATATGATCTCATTACAGAGGTTAGGAAGACTGGGTGGGAATCTCTGGTTATGCTCAAAACTGGTTCAAGTCCTAGCTGGAGGACAGAATGTACTTTTTTGTAATTGGTAACTGTGGGGTTCCCCAGGGGTGAATATTGGGACTATTATAGTTCAGTCCGTGCATGTTTCCATTCGGCCAGTTAATAACTGTTGATATAATGTCCTCCCATAACTATGACAATTGGGACTAATCCCAGTGTGTTTCAGTTTTCTGGTACTAAAATTTGGAGTAGTCTTGGAGTAGATGTGAGAAAGGACTCAACCCTGACCATTTTTAAATCCAGGCTGTAAACAGTTCTATTTTGCTGTATTATTTGACAACTGAATGTACAGTAGTATTTTATCTGCACTCCTTACTTTTAAGTAATGATTAATTTGAATCTCTGACCACAATGAGGTTATGCAGTACATAAAATGCATCGATGGATTCTTAGTTTTATGACTCACCTAACAGCTGACTGCTATCAGGGCTTCACACCTGCTACTCAACATTATAGGCTGTAGTTGTAGAAAGCGTAACCATTTGGCTTCCTGCCTCAGTTCTCTAACCTCACTCATTATGGCCTGCCATCTGTCATCAAGTCAGTTCTCAATAAAAGAACACGATGATAAAAATAATGACGTGTGTTCTTTTTGCTCTTTCTGTATGTGATGTACTCAAGGTGACCTACACAGTAGGGGTGGGTGGATCGATCCAAATATCGATATTATTGATCTTAAGCAAGTACTTGGATCGAATCGATACTATTGTCGTGTGTTTGATACTTCGCTCAAAGCGCCACGCTTCTCCCGCCTCTCTCTCTCGCCCAGAGCCTCCTGCTACTCTCTGAGTCTCTGCCTGAGTGAGTGACTCAGGCACACTTTCAGCCCCTCCGTGGCAGAGAGGGAGACGGGAGAGTGAGAGAGCAGCCGGAACCTAAAGCAAAGGCAGAGAACAAGAAGTAGAGCGTGGTGTGGACTTTTTTTTTTTTTTTTTTACAACAACAGAAAAGGACAGTGCCAAGTGTGATTTTTGTAATAAAGTGCTCCCTACTGTGGTAACATCACGAATTTACACAAACATGTGAAAAAAGCTCACCCTACCGAGAGCAACGAGCTGCAAGCGAAGAAGTTGAGGGAGGAGGAGGAGCGGGGGGGGAGATCCCCAAGCCAGAACACCCCCGCGGACACTGAGACAATGTACTCTGGCAGAGGCTTTTCAGCCAAAAATATCAACAAAAGTTGTTGTAGTAGGAGTATTTTATTTTATTTTGTGTGTTTTTACATTGTATTGTTTACACTATTTGCACTCCCCCTGCCTGCGTGGGTTTCCCTGGGTACTCCGGTTTCCTCCCACATTCCAAAAACATGCATGGTAAGTTGATTGGACACTCTAAATCGCCCCGAGGTGTGATTGTGAGTGTGGTTGTTTGTTTGTCTCTGTGTTCCCTGCGATTGGCTGGCAACCAATTCAGGGTGTCCCCCGCCTACTGCCTGAAGACAGCTGGGATTGGCTCCAGGACGCCCGCGACCCTAGTGAGGATAAGAGGTATTGATAATGAATGGATGGATGGACACTATTTGCACTTTCTAACTTTATTTTCAAAACGTTGTGCAATGGAAGGTATCATAGTTGTCATGTTGACATTGTTATGTTTGTATTTTTGTTACATTGCTGCTTTTTTTGGTTTGACTCTCTTGACATTTGATCTGAAACAGTTGTAGAAGAAGTATTTTTTTTATACTGTCAAAGTTTGCATTGTAGTCATTTAATAATATATATATATATATATATATATATATATATATATACATATATATATATATGTATATATAAACAAACATAATATACTAACGCAAGGGGGATCATGACATTTCCAAGCAAAAAATATCGTTATCGTATTGATATCGGCCGATACTACCATGTATTTACTTGGTATCGGATCGATACCAAAATTACCAATATTGCCCACCCCTACTACACACCACACCACACAAATAATCTCCATTGACAATCCTGGTTTGAGTGACTGACCAGTCCGTCAGTCCACCACTGACGGACGCCCGTTTTACTGACGATTTTCGAATGACGGGGCACTTTTTAAAAATGACGGAAGCACTGACAGAAGTGGATTTTCGTCCATCAGAGTAATCGTCATTAACCACTTCCATCAGTGATGGTGTGTCAGTCGGTCACTGATGGACGCCCATTTTGTTGAACTTTATTTTGGGTGGGTGGACTGACGGACTAACTGACGGACTGTCGAACTGACAATTACAATTCGTTTCATCACAAAAAATAACAGACTGACGAGTGACGGACGGGTACCCTGACCGCTGACGAATGACGGATCAGCAAAATTTTATAAAATGCCCACCTCTGATGATTACATTGCTGAGGCAAATTTTCTTGTCATTTCTATTGGTTCTATGCAACCCACCCAGTTCCTCTATTTATCAAGTTGGACAGCAGCACAATCTTCACATCACTTCCGAATTGTTAGGTTTATTCTCATACTCACAAAGTCTGTGGCTCAGTGTTGACCACAAAAGTATTTTCGATCGTAAATATTGAAACTTTTCTGAGCAGAAGAGGGAAGATGAATCATGTATAAACAGCAATTATCTGACTTTAACTGGGAGTCAGAAATCAAGGATCAAAATTGGCTCATTTATCGATGTGTGTTTGTACCAGGTTTTTATTTGCTTAGCCTTTGGACCTCTAATTACACTGTGATGCCTTCTAACAGTGATTCCACCGAGGAGTCACCTGAATCACTTGAGGAGCAAGCAGGAAGAAATGTTAAGAGAAACGAGACGTCATTTTCTCTGTATAGTCATTTTATGGAGATGCATGATATGTGAAGTCACAAGATTGCCAAAAAAGAAAAAAAAATAAACACGTGAAAATGTTTTTGCATTTTAGCACTGTACCTTTGACACTCAACAAGGAGATCTCAAACTTAAAATATACTTTTATGGCTGTCTATTGATGTTCCATTAAATCTCACCTGCTCCTCCACAGGAGTTGAATATAACAAGCTTTACCCTGTCTCCAGTGTTTGAAACTCAGTTAAATTTTGCTTCAGCATTCATCTCCAGGGAACTTTCTGAACAAAGTAACTTTAGGGGTCACACTGCTGGACTGCCTCACAAATGTTTAAAGGACCAGAGATAAAGAAGGCTGGGATACATCATAAAGTGTCAAAACAGTTTGTAAATTTATATTGTAGATTCAAATTTATAAAAGCCAGCTAGCACATGTTGTTTTTTGAGTTTTGGTTTTGAAAAAAGTACCAGTGTTTTGCAAGGACAATAAAATGTTAAGCCAATATAGTGATGCATTGGAATCAAATCGAATTGAATCGAATCATAGGCCTCTGAATCGGAAATGAATTGACTCATAGGCCCCTGAATCGGATCGAATCGTGAGTTACCCGTAGATTGCCACCCCTTTGTTCAACCTATGTTTAATTGAATACACTACAATGACAATGATATTTCAAACTAATAAACTTTGGTGTTTTTATCAAATAATCATGAACGTAGAATTTTATGGTTGCAACGCGTTCCAAAAAAGCTGGGACAGGTAGCAAAAAAAAAAAAAAAAAAAAAAAAAAAGGAGAAAGTTGAAGAGAGCTCATCAAACACCTGTTCGTCAACATCTCACAGGTAAACAGACTAATTGGGAGCTGGTGGGCGCTATGACTGAATATAAAAGGATCTTCCCTGAATTGAAGCAATCAAAGCATATAGGAGTGCTTCTTGGATGTTTTGAGTTTTCTCCCAAAATATATTTTTGGTTTTCGTTGATCCCTCGACTGAAGAGCTTCAGTCAAGGGATCAACGCAGAACTTCAAAACAAATGGAAACTGATGCACGCAAAGTGGTCCAGAATTAAAAGGCCTTTATTTTAACATGGCCAGTTGGAGAAAATGCCTACGCGTTTCAGCCTTGGTAGGCCTTCGTCAAGGCAAGCTCGAGTGGACCAACATTGTACTTCTTTTATGCAACAAGGTCACATGTTCTATGTGGGCTGGACACATACAGTCAGCTGGTGCAAAACATCCAATCGGCAACATTCTAAAAACAACTACAAGTATCTGATTGAAGTGTATTTGTCTCAAAATCATGTCTTCTTAAGTCAACGTTTTTGGCCGCTTTCATATGTGGTCCTAGATCAGATACGCGTCAGATTTTTTGTCTGAACCACGCAAGTTCGCATATAACAGACATTGATGTCATCCAGAACACAAAATGGCCCCCGCGTATGCGCATGCGGGTCACTTTAGGGATGCATTATGCTCACACACGAAAGACACTGAGGTAGCATTTATAATGTAATAGGAACGCTTACACACACAACAAAATCAGATTTTTTTTCAAAAAGGATGGCATCTTGCGGTCCTGCAAAAAGATGAAAGTGACTTCCTACAGCGCAGAGGTTTTGGAGCAGAGGTCCCATTAACCAGGTGAAATAAATATTCAGGCAGTTATTTTTCAAATATTTATTTTCATTGTTCAGTGAAATAGTGCTCTTTTTCCAGTGTATTTTTAAATTCAGGTCAAGGCTATACACTCCGAAAGCCCAAAGGATGACGACTGACGGCATTTTTGTTTGCTAGATGGATAATTTAAGTTAGCTTTTTAAGTCATTTGAAAGAGACCTTCAATTCTTTTTTTTGTGACAGGTCAAAATGTGTTCAGTTAGTAAATAAAATTTTATTTTCTGAAACATGGAAGGACTGCGTGGATTTCATAAGCAATACACTATTTTACAAGTGTAAAGATATACATATAGGCTAATATCTTCATTTCAGATGTCAAAAAGTGTTTGCGGCTTCCACTGTTTTCTTTTCCGTGGAAATGGCTCTTTAAAGTTGTTGACCCCTGTTCTATGGAAGAAGTCTATGGAACCAAATGTATTTGTATATGTTTGTATTTATATGCTGCAGCTGTGTATGCGGTACGCTAAATATTAGCTGGGTATGTACATGTCATGCGTGTGTTGACTCACTCTTTAGTTCGAGTTTAACTTGTTGGCTCAATGTTGGCTCAATGTTATACATACTTAGCCAATTCTGACTTTGGGTCCGGATCCGCACCAGTTCTAAATAAGACTAGGCATTGGCTGAGGCAGCCCCAACACCCAAAGTCGCCGCCGCTGCCTGTACGTGCTGGCGTGGAATAGCTGACCAAGAGGAGCCAGTAGGGACGAGTTCATGCACGACGTAGCAGCAGGAGGGGCTGCACGTTGTGTGCACACATTTTCCAACGGTCCTTCTTCGTTCATGCTTCTTCCACGCGGCTAACTCGAAATTGAAATTTAGGATCAACGTTCGAAAATCGGAATCGGATGGGTCGTAGAGTAATCGGAGGGTCAGCTGTTCGAATCCCCCTTTGTCCAAGACGTGTGTTGTTGTGTCCTTGGGCAAGATACTTAACCCATCTTGCCTCCAGTGTCACTCACACTGGGTTAAGGCTGGGTATGAATTTTTGGTGGTGGTCGGAGGGGCCGTAGGTAAAGCATAGCCACACTTCTGTCAACCTGCCCCAGGGCAACTGTGGTTGCAGAATGTAGTTTACCACCACCAGAGTGTCAATGTGCGAGAACATGAATAATGTATTCATTGTGATGTGTCTTTGAGTATTCAGAAAAAGTGCTATATAAATCTGATGCATTATTATTAAAAAAAAAAGTTGGTATTGAAACTGTTTTTTAAAAACAAGAGCATCCATTGTAGGTTATAGTTCAGATTAATGGTGGAAAAAGTTTTCAAATTATTTATCTTGGTCTCATTTTTTATATAACAAAAGCCTGGCATTAGAACAGGAGTGTGTAGAATTTTTATAACCAATGAAGCCCTGGAAAACAGCTCCCCGCATACTGTGGTACATTGTACTTAAACCATCCATCCATCCATTATCCAAACCTCTTATCCTCACAAGGGTCGCGGGGGTGCTGGAACCTGTCCCAACTGATTGCGGGCAGTAGACGGTGTAGACCCCGAATTGTAAACCAGTCTAAGATTTTTTTTTTATTAATTTTTTTCAGCGTTTTAGAATAATGCCACCACAGCTTGGGAGATAGGCGTGAAGGGCCCCCACGGCCTGCGCTTGAGGGAGCAGACCGAGAGGATCAACCAATCAGGACGAGCTGCTGTGCCGTGCAACCATTTCTGATGAAATTCCTGGGATCCTTCAATGATAACTTCATTCTGAGAAATGAGGTAGGGAAAGTAAAACAGGAATTGACAAACATCCGTCTCACAAAATATACAGGGTAAAATAGAAATGAAACATAGCCAATTAGAAGACTAAAGCTAATTTAAATAAAATTAATTACAAACACTTCAGTGCATTTCCACCACTCAATTTGGCTTAAGTGGAATTTGGAGTTCAAATTGAATTGTCTTTGGTTCTTTGGTTTTACCATCTACATTTTTCTTCTCTGATGTTCACCTTCCCTTAAGACAGATTCTAGTAACCAAAGAAAGCCAGACAAAAACTACCTTGGAAATTTCCGGGGGAATTTAATTGAGTTTAACAGTATCAATTATGTAATGAGATTTGTTATAGAAGTGAGTTTCTTTAATTAAAAACACAAGCACACTTGGTGGAATTAAACTCCAGACCAGGGGATGCATTGTACACTGAAATGGGAAATCACCACCCAAGGCACTACAAACACCACCTTTGGCCTTCGGGGACAACCGAATGGGAGGTAATGAGGTTACTTTAACACAAAATAAACCAAGGTACAAATAAACACACTAAACTCACACCTGATGGTTAGTTTAGCAAACAACAACAAATAAAATGTTCAAGCTAACATGAAGGTGGATGGGTGGATTTGAATGTAAATAAATGAAAATAAAAAGGAAAACAATCTGATTGCCAGAAATAATTACATACAAATATTATCAATTGATATAAAATAAATTACATAGGGGCAATCATTGCAAGATCCACTCACTCCCACATTTAATTAAATTAACAGGACTGACAATTAAGGGCCTATTAGGCCAGGATGGCCCACTTTTTTTTTCATTACAAAACCATGTACTTTTTGATCAGGAAAATGAAACTCGTGACAGTACCTGTCAAACAGCCGAGGTGGGCATTCTGTCCCAGGGACGGATCGGTCGGTCCCCGGTCTGACGCCCATTTGGTGGACGGATGGACAAAGGACGAGAAGTCTTTCAAAAAGGACGGACTAATCAAAGGGCGGAAGTGGGTTTTTGTCTGTACCTCTATTCACAATAAAAAAAAAAAAAACTTTAAAGGACAACGGGGTCAGAGGACGATTATTTTTATGAATAAGGACGGAGGGACGAGGACGGAAGGGTACCCAGGATGCGGATGGAAGATGGAGGATGGAATTAAGTTAAGATTACCTTATTTCTAGGCGTCCATTACTTTTTCTTTTAAAATTATGTTGCACAACAAAAAAAGTGTCATTAATTAATTTTCTGTAATTTTATGCTTATTACTTCCAGTTTCAAGTAT
The DNA here is from genome assembly GCF_054856515.1 of Filicampus tigris. Classification (NCBI taxonomy): domain Eukaryota; kingdom Metazoa; phylum Chordata; class Actinopteri; order Syngnathiformes; family Syngnathidae; genus Filicampus; species Filicampus tigris. Next base: position 17,641,716 of record NC_141229.1, on the reverse strand, counting down.
CAGTGACTATTGTTTTTTTTTTCTTTTTTCAACGAAAAACGGTATTTACCATTTATTCTCCTTGTGTGTGTGCTGAAAAGAAGTGTGAGACGATATGTTTTTTGGGTTTTTTTTATATTGGCTTTTGAATGGTGTGTTAATGAAACAGCAACTACAAAAGTGATAGAGATACTAAAAATAGGCTTATGCATTAATTATTTAAAAACTAGATGGAAAGGACTTTCTGAAAGGTCTGGCTCATGTGTGCGCACCTTACATAGTGATGTAATGATACAAACCATCAGAATGTCTTTGGCGGTACAGACGTCAATGTTTTAGCATGTTTGGCAATTTTGGGGGGGTAGAGTGCTCCTTTATGTTATGGTATTTTATTGTAAATGACCTAAAACATTAAAGCCTAAATGTGAAGTAATGTCAGAAAATGCCAAATGAAATCTAAGTAAAGTTACATTATACAAAAAATAAAGCATGAAAATATTACGTATATTTGACAAAATCACAGTTTTTCCAAAGTCAGAGGCTGACGAGCTTGAAACCAGAAGTGCGACGTCATTAGATGAACAACCATAACAGCGCTCAATGGGGAACTTGTACAAAGCCACTCAGGAACTGACTCAGAAAGCGGAGGATGTGGACAATAGTTAGTTGGACAAGAAGGAGGAGGAGAAGGACACAAACAAACTGACAGAGAGAACAGAGGGGAAGCTCAGAAAAAATGGAATCATTTTTCAATAAGGTTCAAAATGGTGATACAGCGCGAGTTCTACAAGTGGTGGTGATGATGACCCAGTAGTGCGGGCAGTGCCTGCTCAAGCACACCGGCGACTGACGCTGGGAGTGGGAACCAGGGAGAAGCCATTAGGGTGCTAAAGGGCTACCTGAAGAACTGCAAAAGTAAGATAATACATTTTTAATATTCAAGCTACAGTTTTTTTCGCCGTTACTCGTGATGCCATTTTACACCCCCCCCCCAAAAAAAAAAAAAAAAAACAGAACGCTCTAGCAAGCAAAAATGTGTTTCCCTCTGTAATATACTTAGTTTAGGTTTTCGGAGTGGTCCCTGAAGTGCACACGTATGAATATGAGTGGCTCATATGACGGGTGTGTGATATGTTCTGTTCTACTATGTGAGATGCTGTAGTTAGAGGAGTAATTTTTCTGAATAAGAGCGGAGGGTTGAGGCAGGAAGGGTCCCCAGGTCAAGGGCAGACCAGCAAAAAAGGGTCAAGTGCCCAGCTCTGTGAATTGGGTTACCTGTGTTGTAGTGACATTTGTGTTTTGCTAAGTTGTGTTATTTCTGAGGTTTCTGAATGCATCATACGACCCACTGCATTGGAGAGGGGCGTGCGAGTGAGAGGAGTGAACGGACGGCAAAGGACCAGAGATCCGTGTGTGCTTATAGGCCCTGATACACCAAACCGACGTCGGAGGTCGTGAAGCGTCCTGGCGTCATTAAGCGCTGTCTGATTGGTGTAGTGACCACCGTCGTACTGTCGTAACCTGTCTCTAAGCGTCTGGAGGGGCGTTTACGCATGTTGAATCGGCGTCGCCAGTCGTGACATTTGGTCACCAACGGGATGTGACAAATGCAGATAAACAGTGAGCACGCCTCCGCTGCCTTAATCCTCTTACAAGTACAAGAGCGAGGGTTGACAATGTAAGTATTTCACAATACCGTGTCAAGAACGTGAGGGTTTACTTCGCGTGGGAGTTCATCGTGAGCGAAGAATAGAGCTGAATGCATTGTTTACGTTTTTATAATCCGCCCCCGGCCAACAGCTTTCTCGGTTGGAGTTTTCTAACCATGAGTAATGGTGAGTACCGCCGCCGATGGTATGGAAGGGTATTGCATCTTATGCATGCGCAGAAGGTACCTTAATGGTCAGCGTCGCTGTCTGTCGTTGCGGTGTGTTTTGCCAGCGTGACGTGCCGACAGCCAGCCCGGACGCCACAGGGGGTAAGCGTCTTTCACTTTTGGTGAACGTCGTTTTGGTGAATCAGGGCCTTATTTATGACGAAACTGTTGTTGCACTGTAGATGGCGTCGACTACGGCCTACATTAGCGGTGTTGGAGTAATAAAAAGGGAGATAACTAAGATAACATAAGGATGAAAGAGCCACATGTGGCTCCGGAGCAGAGGGTTGTCAACCCCTGCTCTAGACGGTTTCAGAGAGAGGGGTAACTTAAGCTCTCGGTCAATTACCGCAGTAACAGACTCTATGCACCGAACCAGGTTTATCTCAATGAACCTCGAGTTTCTCTTAGTCTCTGCCCTCTTTCAGAGCCACACACTCCATTTCATTTCCTCATTCATTCAGTTCACAGGCGAGTTTTGGCATAGCCTAGTTCTGCCGTCTGTATTTTAAAAAATCTGAGTCAGTACATGAAAAGTCCATTAGGCACACTATCGCTGAAAAACGTTTCTGTTGAATTTATTCAGTTTTATTTCTTCAAGTGGTTGCATGAAATATAATCATCTGGATCCAGATACATTTTTTAAGTAAACTGTACATCTACTTCAACCATAATTTTTTCAGTGTACCCTCATGAGATTACGCCAAGGTCTGAACTGTTTGAACAAGGTTTTTATATTTCATCTTCAGCTGTTGCAAAGCGCGCTTCTCCCCCGCGAGATTGCACCTAAATGAAATAAATGAATAGGCTTCCATTCAAGCAGTTTCCCCCTGTTATATTATTGTGATTACTGATTGCAAAGGACTACATTGAAACCTACACATTGACCCGAGCAGCAATGTTCTCACATGCCTCTTGCCCATTGCCATGGTGACTCATCAAATCGGGGCTCCATTTATACTGTCTTTTCATAGTTGTGGTGCATTCACTTAACTCCAGGTGGAGACACTTCGAGTCGAGTAAACTAATTGAAATCAGCTGTTCTGGAACTGGAAACTCAGAGTTTCCTATCTCAGTGTAAATCAACTCAGACTATAGGATTAGACTCAGAGTTTGTTGGACCTGCTTGGTAAAACGGACCCCTGATTAAATGATTTACTCTTCAGAGTAGGATGTGCCGTCAACACATTGAATTGGACCCTGGTTTGTTTTTGAATGGTGAATATAAATCTATAGGAAAAAAAGTAGAGTATTTTTGTGGTTATGTGCTGAATGACTTGATTGTTGCGCTAAATCCACCTCATAGATGATTGGCCACTCTTCTCCTGGTGAATTTTCTGTGGGAATGAGAACTCTTCTATTTTAGGCCTCATAAGCTCCCTATTCGTCCATCAACACATCATTCAAGGTCTAAAAGTCAAGGTAAACGTGGGGTTCTGTCCAACAAAGGCTTTGTGTTTTCAAATATCATGTTAAAATACTATTGTCCAGTCTAGTCGACTCACTGGCTTCGTCATTACTTACAACGATGTTGCATAAACAGCTAGGGCATTGTACTGCCAAAAATTGTTAGACGTGCTACCCACAGCATAGCCGCCGATCTCATGTAGGCAATGTCGGCACACAACTTTGGGACTTATACACGTACCTTTTCCCATCGGCGATTTTAACAGGACAGCCAGAATGTTCCCAAACCGGAGACCGCAGTGTACGTGGGACTTTCGAGCTCTGGCTTATTTGCATATTTGTTTGCTCCTCTTTAGTGCCGCCGCCCTCCTCTCCCGCATGCAACAGTCAATAGCGCCCGTGCGTAAGCTCGCACTAATAAGTGGACCGAACCGAACATGTCATACCGAAACGTATTAATACACCCACGTGTACCGTTACACCCCTAATATATATATATATATATATATATATATATATATATATATATATATATATATATAAAAATATACATATATACTGTATATACCCGCCACTCAGCCTTTTCTGCGTTCATTCAACACAGCAAGCTGGAATCCCTCAGTGTGCATGACATGCTGTATGTTTGAGTTTGCAGTATTTTGTACTTGAACACTGATAGATGGAGCTGTCTACTCAAAGGCTACCCTGTCAGGGCTGGTAGGGAAAGCTCTTAATCTTATAATGAGTCCATTTCTGAATGCTGTCATTTTATGAAGAGGGGTACAATCCCTCGCTGGCAAATGATCACCTGCAACAGTGTTGACATCTTCATCAAAAATGGGGTTCAGGTGGCGGGCAGTTGGGAGATGACATGATTAAATCCAAACCTTTAATGTGGCCCCCATGTAGGCTTCTGTAGTTGTAGACATCCAGAGTGATGATGGGACAACATTTAGGGTAGATGGTATCTAATTCTTGCCATCACTTGACAGTTTCTATCATTCTTGAAACTATTCGGGTTTTATTACAAAATATCTCAGGAACTAGCCAACTGACATCAATTGTATTGAACAAAAGACGACTAAACGGCAAGCTTGAAGGTTAAATCAGTTTGTTCATTTCCAGAGTTGTAGAATTCACACATCCCAACAAGGGAAACAACCAATTCTATACTAGTGTACATTTCCAAGACTTTTGACAGATATGTTATAGATAAGGTCAAAGGTCAGATCCTTTGCTACATCTGTTGTGTCAATTTTTTTTACAGTTTTTCTTCTATTTTTTTCTCCATCTTATTATAAGCATTACCAGAGCTGGGCATTTTACTACAAATTGAGCGTCCGTCATTTGTCATCCATCAGCAGCGTGGATACCCTTCCGTTGTCCGTCATTCGCCTTTTTTTCTGGGGGGGAAAAATAGTACCGGCTATAGGCCGGTCCGCCTCTAATTTTAAACAGGCTTCCATCGGCGATTCAGACAAATCTTTCGGGAGCCCCCATGCTCCATGTCCGGTCGGACTCCTTTTAGGACCCTGATGTTGCAAGCCTTGGCTGTGGCCAATGGTCTCCCAGGCAACTACAATAAACTATTGTTCCTCACTGTGCTCGCCGCGGCCATCGAAGCCCCACCACGAAAAATAGACTAAAGATGGACTACAGACGAAAGACAGATTAATAAATACATGGGCTTCCGACTGTGTTTAGTCCATCTATTTTAAAACTTCACCCGGCATTTGTTAACAGTCAGCAAATCGGGCGTCTGTCAGTGACGGATGGACGAACCGACCCATCAAATAGACGTAATGCCCAGCTCTTAGCATTACATTGTTTTTGAGGTCATGCACAAAGGTACATGTGATGTGCATGTTTTTGTTACTGCCCAACTGCTTTTTATCTTTCACTGATTTATTTTTTTTTCAAAAGTGGGTAACCATCTGAAGAAGTACAGAGTCTCCTTGTTCTGCAAATGTATTTGGGATGCTACAGCCATTTATCTGAATTATGTAATTTCATGGAACAGCTACAATGATGAGTAATACGTTTTCAGAAACATACAATTCTCACTGTTAAGTTATGGCCTGGAAGGAAAAAAATCATACATGATAAATGTGACCTTGTCCACATAACATGGTTGTACAGCTACAAATTCTGTGTTGAAAATATTTTTCGTCTGACAATAACCCATATATTTCATCACTGGTACCCATGATATAAAAAATTCAGAAGAATCGTGCTGAGTGTTTTGACATGTTGCTTCCTACACATCATAGAATGGTAGCTCTGTACAAACACTTTTACTTTGGAATTTTACCAGAGGCAATTGTAATGGCAGAGCTGGCGCCAAACTGCAAATCGAACAGGTGAATATTATTTACCGGTCTTCTGACATGCCAGCTCTAATGTTAAGATGTTTCTTTCTTATGATTGATTTTACCTCCATAAAGGTCAGAGCTTCAATGGACATCTCAATACATTTGGCCACATTTGTTATGTAAGTGACATGTGTCTTTGTTGCCTCTATATGTGACCTAGAAACAGTTCAGTGGCTGTAATTTAGAGTTTAAAAAAAAAAGGCATGCCCACTTTGAATTATTGCATGAGCCTGTATGGATAATCCATCTTTTATACAAATCCAATGAAGTGGGGACATGTAAAATGTAAATATAAACCCAACAATTTGCGAGTCCTTTTCAATACAATACAATACAATTTTATTTGTATTGCGCAATTCAAAACAGCTAGAGCTGTAACAAAGCACTTAATATATAAACAACAAAATAGTCATAATACAACAAGTGAAATCAATAAATTAACATAAAACATTATATATAGACATATATTATAATAGACACGGGAAAACAGCCGAAGATTCTCTGGTCGGAGCAAAAGCCAGAGAATAGAAATGTGTCTTCAACAGGGTTTTAAGAGTGGACAGAGAGGGGGCTTGCCTATCATCCAATGGCAGGTCATTCCAAAGGGAAGGACCAGCAGCCGAAAAGGCGCGATCCCCTCTGAGGCTCCTCTTGGTCCTCGGCACCTCGAGCAGCGCCTGATCCGCAGACCTGAGGCTGCGGCAAGGTGCGTAGGAGTGGAGGAGCTCGGAGAGGTACGCCGGGGCCAGGCCATGACTTATAGACAAATAGGAGAATCTTAAATTGAACCCTAAAATGCACTGGGATCCAGTCAATGGAGGCCAGAATTGGTGTTCTGTGCTCTGTCTTCCGAGCTCCAGTTAGGAGGCGAGCAGCAGCATTTTGGACCAACTGGAGACGTTTGAGACAGGGTCGGAGCCAGAACATGGCTAATGGGTGGGCCTGGAAAAATCAGGGTGGGCCAGAGTATTTCCCTCACTGAGCACAATCCTCCTGTCTCGACACATCGTATATTCAAATAAAATGACACGGTGAATCGTATGAAGTTTAGATCTTCCTGAGACAACCACAATCGTACCACATTCTTAATATTTAATAAAATAAAAAACACAACGAAACACAAATTCAAAAATAATTTCATAATAAATTACAAACATTTTTAAAGTATATATTTTTTCATAAATCTCATTGGGTGGGCAGTCTGTCAATCTGGGTGGGCCTGTGCACACCCATGGCTCAGCCCCTGGTTTGAGAGAGCACTGGCTGACTCCAAAATAAAGTGCATTACAATAATCTATCTGGCATGGAACAAAGGCATGGATGACTGTTTCTAAGTGCTGATGAGAAAGGAGGGCTTTAGCTTAACCAGCTGTCTAAGATGAAAGAAGCTGGACCTTACAACAGCGCTGATTTGATGGTCCAATTAAAAGAGTACTTAGAGTAAAAGAAGGGAAGCAAAACACGAAAGTACTTTGGAAACTCGTGTGTTTGATAAATCTATCAAACACATTTCACCCACGTAATGCTGTTTATCCAAAAATATTCCCAAACTGATGACGTAACCTTCCTTTTTTATCAACAATTTCTTCTTACACCATCACATTTGTTTTTGTTTTTATTGGAGAGTTTTTTTTATTTATTTTTTTTATAGCAGTGTCAGAACCTACCTAAAAACAGCGTAGACCAGCATCGTTTTGTTGTGTTTATGTGCTGGTCTTGCTAGTGTCACCATCAAGAGCAAAACAGCAGCAGCATTAAAAGCAAAACAAAACAGACAAGGGTCATTCTTATCATTTTCATTTCATATATTCTTATCAATTCCATTTCGAAAAGACTTTCCTCATACCAGATGACCTCCTGCTACAAACGATTTGATCAATTCCACATATCCAACCAGAAAGGAATAATTACTGTCTTCTCGTGTCCTGCGCTTTAATGTCTTGCAGCACAAGTCAGTAGTAGCAAGGCAAATGAAAATATAGCATTCAATTGCTGGCTATAGTGGCTGATGCGGTGAGCGAGTGACTGAATCTGTGTGTGTGTCTGTGTTGTGGTGCAGACAGTAAAAGGAGGTTGAAAAACGATTGTCTCATTGTGGATGGATTGCTTTTTACTTATGTCCAGACACTCGTGAACTTTTTTCACTGTCGGCATGACACACGATTGCACATCAACCCCCTAAATTGGATGACAGGAGCTGCCGCCCCCTCGGTCCCCCGCTCTGCTCGCCGCTGCATACGGTATGTCATGAATTTTTCGGAGTCTTTTAGATTTTAGACCGGGGGTCACAAACATGGTGCCCGCTGGCACCAAGTAGACCTCATGAGTAGCCCGTGGGGCTGTTCTAAAAATAGCACACCAGTTGTACATTGTGATTTTCTCTGAATGTTTTAGAAGTGATCATTTAAAACTGTGAACACTAGCAGAGATTTGTGGAAAAAAAAGTGTTGCATATTGTTGCTGACCTGCTTCGAAAGAAAAGGGCAGCTTTAAATCTCAGAAATGTGAATTACATATGAACAATATGTTCGATGCATATATCTGTCTTGTGTCTTTTATCTTTCCATTCCAACAACAATTTACAGAAAAATATGGCATATTTTGGAGATAGTTTGAATTGCGATTAATGGCGATCAATTAGTTTTTAAAATGTGATTAACTCGATTAAAATTTTTAATTGTTTGACTGCCCTAATTTTTTATAGAATAGTAAACAGTAGGCGGCACGGTGGTCGACTGGTTAGCACGTCCGCCTCACAGTTCAGAGGTCGTGGGTTCGATCCCGGCTCCGGCCTCCCTGTGTGGAGTTTGCATGTTCTCCCCGTGCCTGCGTGGGTTTTCTCCGGGCACTCCGGTTTCCTCCCACATTCCAAAAACATGCATGGTAAGTTGATTGGATACTCTAAATTGCCCCTAGGTGTGATTGTGAGTGCGGATGTTTGTCTCTGTGTGCCCTGCGATTGGCTGGCAACCAGTTCAGGGTGTCCCCCGCCTACTGCCCAAAGACAGCTGGGATAGGCTCCAGCACGCCCCGCGACCCTCGTGAGGAGAAGCGGTACAGATAATGGATGGATGGATGGATAGTAAACAGTATTGTTTTAATAATATGCCATTGTGTAGCCCTGGTATAATGATGTTGGAATCAGGAAATAAAAACTAGGGAAAAAATAAACCAAAAAACGATTCAATTACAGTGGTCTCTCGTTTATCTTGGGGGTTACGTTCCAAAAATAACCCGCGACATGTAAAATCCGAGAAGTAGGAAACTTTTTTTGCAATTATTATACTGTGTGTTTTAAGGCTGTAAACCTCACCATTATCATTTCTGTCTTGTTTAAACATGCTAAAAGTTCAAATCTTAGTAAGAAAAAAAGTATACTTTATTATTAATTATTATTAAGGTAATTAATTATTGATAATATTATTTTTCTAACGAAATCAATGTCAAAACCTTTTTAACCCTCCTGTTGTGTGGTGGGTAAAATTGACCCATTTAGAAAATCTAGGGAGAAAAAAATGGATTAACCCTAAAACTTTGTTTGCTGGACACTTTTTTAAATTTTCATTTCTTAATATTAATATCAATATTATGTGTTATTTTTTTTATGATTAAACATCAGAGCAGGTAACACTGACCCGTGAACATTGTTCAAAAATGATCACAACAGTAAGTTAAAGTCTGTTTAAGAAAAAAAAAAAAAGTAAACATTTTCATGCAAATGTTGACGAATTTTTGAACTAACAAATGTAATTTTAATCAACAACATATGGAATTGCAAACATAAGAAATGATTAATTTTGACTCACACGTATCTCACGCTTTCTCTGACTGGCCTCCCTCTGTCCTCCGCAGTAGCATTTTTTCTACTCTCCTTTGCAGAGAGAAAAACATAGTTATAGGTATCGTAGTTGTTGTCTCTTTTTTTCTCTCTCTTTAACGATAGAGTGCTCCATGTTAGACTCTTTATATTGATGTCTATGGTTAAATAATGACTTTAAAACGGTATAGTTTCAAGATTACAGCCTTCCATGGTGTCTAATCTATGGCTTTCTCAATGAAATGCAAAAATTCGATATGAAAGTTACTTGAGGCAAAGATCCATATGTACTGGTACTTCCAAAGTCAGACTGATCAAATGAAGACAGTTTGTTCCCCGGAGTGAGCTATTACAACATTGTGAATTCCTTGATTATAAAGAAGAGTGCCTACACTTGGGAAGACTTTGATGTCAAGAGAGTGGACTATTAATTACTTTGTGCCCGGGTGGGGGAAACATCTTGGCTGCATTCAACCCAACTTCCCATCTTCGTCTCGTGACAGCAAAGGTATGTTACTTTTGGTTGATACAGTACGTCGATCACTACAGTACTTGAATGGTGTAAAACGTTGTTCATCAAATCGTTTGTGTACAGATAAAAGTCTTGCTGTACGATGTCAAGGCTTGGCTTGCTAGCTGCTAACAAAGGGACGCGCTTGTTTGCAGCATGTCGCGCAGCAGACATTAAGTCTGGGTTTAAAGTGTTGTCATTATCATGTGCAAATGTATGCAAGGCCGACTAAAAATCTAAATCCATCAACGTGTAAAATCTGTTGTCTCACTCGACTGTGTACCCTCGACCGCTTGCCCTCGAACATGGACGCCTTTGCACACGGCACACAAACGTGACATCAGCGTTAAAGGGTCTTTAAACGTGTTTATCGCCACAATTATTGATTTCAAATGAATGCAGAGGAACATTGGTGGCAAAATGTTGCATATAAGATAGTGTGAATAGGTAAATACTTAGGTTAATGTTGAAATGGACAGATGCCTACAAAGAGATGTTTGTTGGAGTGGAGGTGTTAGATGGGGTGTTAAAGCTTTAAGGAGGTGGTGCAGTTCGTCTCACGGGACCTGTCTATGAGGCTGGCTGTTGTTTCATCACTCCTCCTAGCTGTGTAACTATCAGTATTTGCTGCAAAGTATTGAGCCTGCCACTTTTTTCAGAAATAGTTAGTCTGCGGATAAGCCTGTCGTGTGGTCCTTTTCCCAAGGTATTTTTACTACAACGGGTATGCCAAGGCGGGCATTGTAAGGTAAATTAAACATGTGGCTTGGCTTTAAAATTTTTTACTGTGGCAAGCACTTTTCTATATGTAATTGTGTCCTTATACTCGTTTGTGCATTTTTAGAATACATCTCATTCATTGAAACGACAGCTGTACTAACAAGGCCTTTTACTTCGTGGAGCATTTTTTATCTGTGGTGTCAAAACACCTTTGTCAGAGAGGACAAGCACTTCTCGCACATTGGTGTGTTGACGCTAAATGTTAGACCAAGTACGAAAGCAGCTTGCTCTGTTTTTTCGCTGTGGTACTAACAGTACTTTGACAGGATGTGACCATATGCAAATGAGCAACACTGTTTTCCATAATTTTATTTTTGCTCTTTTTTTGTCTTCTCACTTTTATTTAAAAAATAGATTAATTACTTTACTGCAGGGGGCAGGGGCAGTGAGGCAATCACTGCATCGACAAATTATGAGTTGTTTTTTTTCCCCTGGAGAAGCTAGATCTGCACTGCTGTGAGCTTCAGTTGCCGCTTATTTGGGTGTGTCACTGTCACTGCCTTCAGTTTTGTTATCAGTGAATGAAAAGAATGCTCTGTGACAAACTATTCAATTTCTTCTGAACCTAAGGTAGGTGTTCTAATGATTCGCTCAGTTACATTCAGTCATTAAAAAGCCACACAGAAAGTGTTAAAACTTGACTGGATTTTCATTGTTTATATTTTGTTATCTATTCAATTCCAAATTGTGTTTTGTTTGAGTACAATTTGAATTAGAAGTCATTCTTGCTTTTAAAATGTCTGAACGTGTGTTGGTTATGATTTCATAAATTTAGGATTAGGAACTAATTTCTAGTATGATTTGTTTACAACTCCAGTTCATCTGGATACTTATTATTTAAATTATGCACGATATAACTATCTTGACAGAATCGTTAATTCCACATATGCACTTGCTGCTCATGCTGCACTAAAGCTTGTTCAAATTTGCAGTCATTGTTGCAGCTTTCCATTTCAAATCTTACAGAGGGCAGGGGGGAAATGTGATGCATATCAGGGGCAATTTGATTCACTCAACTTGCCAAGTTTCTACAAATTCGTAAAGCCACTGACCACAATCAGAAAAAGTAATTGTTTCCAAAAAGGTGAGCCAAAAAAGTACTATTTTCATTTACAATTAATCATAGTGTTTTAAATCAAGTTGCTTGACGTAATGGAAATTGAACAGCCTTAGCTCGCCTTGCATCTAGTTCAACAAAGCTGTCCTTATAGGGCAGGTGTCTTGGTATTTTCCTTTCATTAATAGCAAATTTAATTGGCAGATAAACCCTTAACCCTGCATGTTCAAATGTGGTAGTATTTCCTTGACATTGACATTAGCCTTTCCATGGTTGACTTTAAAGTTGGTAGTCGGAAATGTTAACGGAAGCCCAATTAAAATGATAGGCGGACCGCCTATAGGTGATTTCTATTTGATCCGGCGGGACAAAGTGGCGGATAAAAGGATGGCGGAAGGCTACCAGGGCTGTAGGCAGAAGGCGATAAACGGGCCGCAAGTTTTTAGTAAAATGCTCAGCTCTGCCTTTTTCTACTCGACTTCATGAGCGGCAGCAGGCATATATTTATATACTGTTAATTATATTTTGGATTTTTGCGGAAGTGAGAGTTGCTTTTCCTAATAGGAGCTCACATGTCAATAAATCCCAAATATTATGTGCAGATTGCTTTTACATTTTCACATGTTTGAATGGACAAGAGTAGGAATGTATATATGAATTTTGGTAGCAATTAATCACTGTTTCATACATTAGGTGACAACAGTACGTGACAAACCAAGCCAAGAAACAACAAGTATTACAATGCTTGCCTCCCCGCTATGACGAAGACAGGCTGAGAAAAAAAAAACAAGCGCCAAAAGGGGGCGTGCCAATCTGTGGCATTAGACCTCACAAAAAAGCCCTTAAATTATTTTAGGTCGGTGAATTTTAGCGCTGACATCATTTTCACATACAGAACTTCTATAAAAGTGCCAATACCAGCCCACTCAGGTCATCTCTCGCTCATGTTGTTAAAAAGTATTCAGGCAAAATTACAAATAGATTGATGCCCAACAGCACTTTAGCAGTTGCCAAATTGATTTAGCCATTCAAATGTATTACATTTGTAAGTAATTCATCTAAAATATTGTCAATGAAAATATTTTAAGAGAATGAAATCTTATTTTATTGGAAACTGCCGTGACCTGTTGAAACAAATGACAACAAAAACAGAAAACCTAAAGATCAGTGCATTGCGTATGTAAATTATTTGGCAGCTACAATTTTAAAATCCAAATTTATTTTATTGTATTATTATATTAGATTATTTTCCTTATTTATATTTGTTCAAAGATCCACCTTATAATTTTAACATGTTTATTACAAAAGCAAGTCAATAAACAAATCCATGGGAATTATTACAAAATGAAGAGTAGAAATTAAAGTTTTTCCTCATTTAATGCACCCTTTGGGCACTCATCATCCAAAACTGTCCCTTCCACTTAAATGTCTTCACCCAATCCCATCAATTACTTTTGTAATATGTATTTTTCAATTGTGAACTGAATTTGTGGACATCCTGTATTATTTTCTTTTGGCGTTATGAACCATCTTCTGGTCAATGCTATATGAATTTTTCTTTTCTTTTTTTTTTTTTGGTTAATTCCTATGGCCATACAAATTACTTTGGCTCATAATAAAAACATTCTTATCACCACTCAAGACCTGCATTTACATTTTCATGAGTAGAGACTCTCCCACAGGGATGGAGCACCGACCTTGGCCGACCCGTCCTTGAGTTCTGTGCAGTGCACAACAGCAAGTGAAGGTGCAGAAGTGTAGAGGGTCTGCTGGATTCTCTGTGTGTGCAGAGCTGCCAAGGATGGATGTTTAGATGAATATTGTTTGTTGAAAATGTGGGTGCTGGCAGACCTTGCATTTGTTATTCCCAATACCGCTGCCAATGTTGAATTATTCAAACATATTAACATCCTAGAAGCTGGCTAATAATATATTATTGAAGCAACAGTGATCCATTGATTGCCTTAATCACATTTTGGAGTCATGTTGGCTGTAAACACTGAATATAAACTCGGATATGGTCCTCAGTGATCTGAAGTAAATGTATTGTGTGATGTATGAACAGTAGTCATATATACCTATCATTTAAAAAAAAGCTGTAATCAAGTGCTGTTCAGATGTTACAGGTAGGTCTGGCAACAATGATGAACAATACAATACAATGTCATCTTCCAAACCGCTTATCCTATATAGGGTCGCGGGGAGTTGCTGGAGCCTATCCCAGCCGTCAATGGGCGAAGGCAGACTACACCCTGAACTGGTCGCCAGCCAGTCGCAGGGCACACATAGACACTGTCACTGAGCGGGAATCGATCCCACGCTGCCCGCACACAACTCAGGCGTGTGTACCACTACACTATCAGCGGACCAACAATACAATACAATACAATACAATTTTATTTATACAGCGCATTTCATAACAAGACTAGGGCAAAATATATATACACAAAATTATTATACTTATAACCATTGATCAATTTTTCACATTAGACCAACCAAGCTTATAAGCTTAGCTGAGATAAATATGGAATTTGCCCCCCCCACACACACATACAAACAACAGCAAACTCAAGATTAATCAATCCAATAATCCAAAATATTAGTAAATTACCAAACAAAAAAAACTGAATAACAGGAAATAAATACCACTAATACCAGCTAAAGTTCTGTAGTGTTTTAAAGTGCTCTGTTGGGTGAAAAGTACTTTTTTTTGCAGGTCGAGGCACATTTCTTAGTATCATAGAACTATTATACATATACATATATACAAACTATTTTATCTGCATGAGATGAATTTCTTTAGCACAGTGGATACAACAGGTGCCACTGAAGAAATTGTTTGTTAGCTGGGTTTGCACACTCACATAACCCAAAGAACGTCAGTAACAGGGGCGGAGCTACAGGGTGGCCAAGGCCACCGCCTTCACCACCTCCATACCAAGGGCAAAATGTTGATATCGATGATTTTTCTGCCATTATAACATTGATGCAGTATTTCTTTACCCATTTATACTCTGCCACATTTAAAAAAATACTTTAACTCCATATTTAAAAACAACACAGGGAGACTAAAAGCAAAGAGTACACTAATTAGCACAGATTTCTGGGCTTCAATTGGACCACGAAACACACCTACCTCAAACGCTGCAGCCAACCAGTAGTGATGGGCTAAATGAAGTGGGGCTTAGGAGCAAAAATGGGCGTACCACAAGAAGCCCCAATTCAGAGCATGTATCTGTTCCCAAAAATAATCATCTGACTGATGACAAACGATCCCTCGGTTGGTGTGGAGTGCGTAATTGGTTTATTTAATGTATCGCCTCATAACACTGAAGAACTTGCGCCGCTTTGCAGGTGTTGTCGGAGTTTGTAGTGAGTTTAAAGGGGAGATAAACCAAACATATTTTGTTCAATCATGTTCCCAGCAGGCCCACTAGTTGAAACACAGCATTCTGCTTAATATTGAGTTTGTGGAATATGAGTTAAGCGTCAAAATCCACTCGTTTTTATCCATCTCCGGGGGCGGCCATTTTGTCACTATTGCCGACTGAAAATTACATCACAACTGCTCAGGGCTCAGGTAACGACCAATCACAGCTCAGCTTCAGAAAACGATGCTTAAAAACGTTCAAATCGTTCGATTTTTTTTTTGGGGCGTATCTAATCCACCGTAGTTTCCTCTGCATTTCCCGTTCCTCCCACGAGCGTGCATACCAGAAAAACTACAACACCATCCATGGCTACCGGCGATTCTGCTATTTTCTCAGGCAAGTGAGCATTTAGTTAATAAATCGGGCAACTATAGATCTGTAGTGTAGTGTGTGCCCCGCATGTACAATACAACCAGCGAGCATGTAACTCAACGTTTTTTTCTCCTCTACAACGGACCTCTGGCCAGCCGATGCTTCCGTACTTAAGCTTGACAGTGCATTGTATTACTGAGTGACAATTTTGCTCTAATCATTGATTTATGTTTAAGTAAGACCAGGGAGAAAGGTGAAAGGCTAGTCACTAGCTGGTTGGCAAAATGACTTGCTGACAGACTGGTTGGTTTACAGAATTGATTGTCTACCTTCTCTCATGTTGATTTCGTTTCAGATGGTATATGCACTTTCTTCTTTCATTATTGGTTTGATTAAGAACAGATCTGAAATCTATTGTGTAAGTTAAATGCTATTAATCCCAATAGATTGTTCTGTGTGTAGTTAAATTGACTTGCATTTTGAGAAAGAAAAATGAAGTTGAAATAAAAGACATTCAAAATACTTCATTTTTCATTATTTTTTATTTTGTAAAGAAATCGTAATCGTAAAATCGTGAGAATTGAGATGAGAGAAAATGATCGGGATTTTCTTGTTCGGCAAAATCGAACAGCCCCAGGTTACACATTTTGTAGGGGTGTCAAAATGTCCGGGGAGGATAAATTTAGGGCACACTAAATTACCTACAATGCACTTGGAAATGTAGTGAGCATCGTTGTTCACTCAACAGGTTAATATACATTACAATGCACTGGGGACAGGAAAACAACATGGTTCAAGCGCCACTGTCAGAGATACAGTAACTATCCACCACGGTAATAACTAAGTCATTTTATTTCATTGAAAGTATGTATGATAACGGAAATACAATACAGTTTACAATATGTTTTATTCACAATGACTAATCAGAGATCTTAATGCACCGGTGCGTCATGATAGGTATGGTTTTCAGTGGTATGTGACGAGGAGAAAGTAGTAAACTAGCTTTTCGAATCTCCAAACAGAATGAGGCGTTAGGGGATAAGGGTGGACATTCGAACACAGCCCGTGACACAGACTTACTGTCACTCTCACTCTCTCTCTGTCTTCGCTCTGATAACACACTTGTTGGGCCATCATGTTTATCTCCCCCGTAACATTTTAGAGACTGCCACCAAGCAAGCATAATAATGTGACTCTTTCTCAAGCTGAAACAAAAAAGACCATTGCATTGTCACAGCAATCAAGACAAGTGACTACAGGATGCTTTTTGTCCTGGTATTATAGTCACCAGGGTTATTTTCCCCAAGCAAGACAATTAAATTTGTAAACATGAGGCAGTCGCCCTAACAGCCCTCATTCATATAAATATGATGGGAAAACATCATCTTATGATATACCTCAGTACAGTTTATAGGGTCCCAAATTGCAGCCTCCCATGCCCATTAAAATGATCTCTCCAAAAAGATTCAATAAAAAGTGAACATAATATTGAAGGGGGTGTTATTGCAGGGCTTTTATAATGCTTTAGTTTTATCATTGGGTTTGGAGAATAATTTATGCAAGTATTTTTTATTGCAACTAGATTGAGTAACAAAATCTGAGCTTGAAGATCTGGGCAATGATAAATTTAAGAATTGTATGGACAACGGGCAGCTAACAGATGAATTTGAATGCTTACAATCGTAGCAAGATGTCAATTGGAAAACCCTGAATGTGTCCCAGAGGCATTGGGATCTTGCAGACATTCATATGGATGCTATTTATTTCTAAAAACCCTTGGGGCCAAGCTGTTGTGTATATTTCGTTTAAATTATGATGCATACCTCTGCTATCCCCAAAAAATCCCAACAATATGTTTCTTTGAAATGACACATAATGTACAGTATTTATCAGGTAATAATTCTCACTTTAGTCAGTTACAATTTACGAATAAACACACACAGAGACAGGCTGTAAAATTACATGCACAAAACTTTCATCAGCATGGCAGGGGTGCAAGCAAAAAAGTGAAAATAAATTAATCCATCTGTACTTTAATATGCCTGTTTTCACTCCAACAAAAACATAACCATCCATCCAACACAATACACAAGAAGATCATTATTTCAGTAATTATTATTCACCTTACTCTCATCAATAAATGTAAAAAAAAATAATAGCAGTATTTCCACAAACTACAGTAGTTTGGTTCAGTTAGGTGTACTACAGAATTTATTTACATTTGTTGGTAAAAGGGAACGACTACTAAGCCTTTTTTTTTGCACAATTCGATTGAGGTATCAACGTCACTAACTTTGCTTCTCAATACCTTTACATCTTGTTGAGAGCTTATACGCTAACATTTATCTTGTTGATGACTATAACGCAAAGGCGTCACAGCAGTAATCGTATTTGACTTATCGAACAGATGTAAGCCTTTGAAACCTTTGTAGAGTGAAATATGATGATTCTTATCAGAGATGGGCATTCCGTCCCAGGGACAGAATGGTGCATCCATCCGGACACCCATTTTGGGGACGGCTGTTCAACAACCATTCTGAGCCATGATTGGTTGTTGTGAGCAGTTGTGATGTCATTTTCAGTCGACGGAAGACAAAATGCCCCCAGAGATGGCTAAAAACGAGTGCATTTTGCTGCTTAACTTATATTCCACAAATGTTTGAGTCAACTTCCGCTTTAAAGCTACGATCCGGAAGTGGAACTGTTTGATTCTCCTCCTACACGCCTGAGTTGTGTGCGGGCAGCGTGGGATCGATTCCCGCTCAGTGACAGTGTCTATGTGTGCCCTGCGACTGGCTGGCGACCAGTTCGGGGTGTAGTCTGCCTTCGCCCATTGACGGCTGGGATAGGCTCCAGCAACTTCCCGCGACCCTATATAGGATAAGCGGTTTGGAAGATGACATGATGACATGATTCTCCTCCTGAAATAACGTTGCGTTATGTTTGCAATAATTATTTTTATCATAAAATAACCTAATAAAAACTGAGCAGTTATTGCGTTATAACGCAAAAAGTTTGCGTTATAACGCAATTTTAAATATCCTTGTGATATCCCCTGGGTTACTTAAAAAGTTGTAAACAATTCAATCCACTCATGATACTGCCAGCCTCTAAGTGGATGTGAATAGGAAATTAGCCAGCTAATGAGCTTTAAAGAATGTTTATGAATTTTGAAACCGTAAGCATCCTCTCCCACGGCATCCTGTACAGATGCTTTTGTGTGTGTGTGTGTGTGTGCGTGGCAGGGGTTCAAAATGAACTAGCTCATAGTTCTTTTTCTCTTTTTTAAACAAGATACGACCCTCAAAATACTGACATTTCCCCCATTGTTGCTACCCATTCAGTCCCACTAGTAGACAGCTGCAACTTGCAGGTTGTAGAAAAAAAAAAAATCAATTGCGCCAATAATTTTGGGTAAACCAGCAATGGCTTAAAAGCCACATTTTGTTTCATATGCAATTCAAAAGTAGATTTCTGCCTTCAAAACCCTAAATAAATCCCATCAAAATTCCAACAGGCCTTAGTTGAACTATCTGAATGTAGTTGGAAGACATTATGCTTTGGTCAAGACAGTTTTCTAAAAGTTGCATCATGTCATTGTTCACTGATAAGCTCCAGCGAGGAATGGCTAGAATTAAATTGCTTCTTTCTGCCTTAGCTGGGAGCTTTGATGTTGCATCATAGCATGTGACCCTGCTCAAAATATCAGCAAGCTCCTTTTTTTTGTATTCTGCTCTCTTAACAGAGGACTAAAATTAACAAACAGGAATCCATTAGCTCAGGGGTCGCCAACCACCGGGCCGCGGACCGGTACCGAGCCGCAGGCCACTTTGGAGTAGGCAGTGGCAGGCCGCACAGATGAAGGAAAGGAAAAAAAACATACAGTACTTCCGGTTTATTAAATATCCGAGGCTGAAAAACATTTTATTTGGAAAAGTGACCGGATTCTCTCCGTTATATCCATCTATGACTGACTCTTAATACAAGTTGTCTCCATCGCGTAACGCTAATATTAAATGGACAAGCTAGAAAATGAGTAAAATAAACAGACATATTTGTAACGTTTCCCCCCATCCCCGCCACCCCAACCCCCGGACGGGGAATAGTTACAGGGCCGCAAAGGGTATAGACTTGTATGAACCGGTCCGTGGCCGTGGCAGAAAAAAGGTTGGCGTCCACTGCATTAGCCAACAAAAGTCAGTGAACATGTTCCACACACAATGACATCTTACCCGTTTATGGCCTCAGTGGCTAAATATATTGGGCCTAGTGTGAATGTGAGCATATTTCAATCATGATGATGCTTACACAAATTTGTAATGATAGAATAATGCAAGCCACAATGACCTAATGGGTACAAGTACATCATTCCCCATACAATATAAAAGTGCCTGACAAAACTAAGATTAACATATTTGTAATGCTAATATCATTGTGAAAGGAAAAGCTGAATACATTTACATTGTGGTGCTGTTTGCTCATCAGCAAGAGCTGGGGCTGCGGCGCGTATCCTGCATAACTGCGTATCCTGTGCCTACTCCATCTTACATGAGGATTACTGAAGAAAATCTAACTTGGAAGAAACATACCTGTTAAATGTCCGCATAAATTCTGCAGTCCTGAAAAAATGTGAGTGTTTACAATAATCAAGCCAGCCATTTTCCATACGACAAAGAAAAGCTTTCAGCCACAGAGATCAATTCACTATTTTCTCAGCTATTTGTCCGTATAACAAGCACGAAGCTGACCTGCTCCTGTGGAGAGAATGGCCATTTGTTCTATGTTACTCCAAGCCAAGAAGATGTTAAAGATCATCAGTGCATGGTTTCCGCGGCTTTGATACAAACACTGCCCTCAGTCTTGCTTTTCCCAATAGACCAAATCTTATTTCCTACACAAGTCCTGTGCCCCTGAGATCTTACGTTCAGAATACAACCACAAATTTGGAGGTAAATATGTCTCTCAAGTCATGCAAAACTTGCATCAAGGGAGAACAAGTAAAACAGTGTGAACTGCTATCCTGCCTGTCAACTGACATCATGAAATTTCACTGAGCAAACTCTGGGCAGGGATTTGCTTTTTATTTGTCTTTATCACAATGCTTATTCCAAATGATGGCCTGCGGTGGTGCATGGCATGAGGGGAAATGTCAGCTCCTATGAAGCCACAGTACACCTCACCTCCTGGCCTCAGTTCAGTGTGCATCAAAAGATTACCTGTGTCCCTCTTTCACTTTTGCTTGAGCTTTTTGTAACATTTATGCTTGCTATGATACTTATTTGGTCATGATGGAAATGTAGCAAAATCCATGACATTGTAGCTCTATATTGCATCTTGGACATACAACATGCTTAAAAGGTAAACAAAGCTGTGTTTCCAAGTTTCCCCTCACCATTTCATCGCTGTGGTCTGAATATGAATAAAAACACAGTGATAGACTGAGGATCTTTCAAGTGTCATTATAAAAGTGCATTCATCATTCTTGGTTTTGCAATCATCGGATGGATAAAATTTGTTTTATTGTGCCTAAAATCCTTTCGGACCCTACAAACCTGATTATCCCATCATTGCTTCTTTTCTCAGGGTGCTGTTAGCAGTTGGAGACATTTCCAGGAAAAGAGAGCTGAAAAAGGCAGATGTGACCACCTAACAACCTTCAGTGAACTGAAACTACAGTCTTGTATTCTGGAGGCCGATTCCCTCCATTGATGCATATCATTTTCGTAAAAACGCAGATGGGTGAAGGCAGTGTCAGAATGACTTAGACCAATTTGCCACTTTTTGTGCCGATGTGAGCTGTCGCTTTTAAACGTATGCGATTTCTTGATGTCCTAGAAAGAAAATGTGAGATCCCATAACACCATGGCATCTTATCTGATTTCTCCAAAAGAACCATACGTACTCGGATCAAAGAGTTTAGTTCTTTTCACCATCCACTGGTGAGGAATCTTGAATCTGCTTTCCAGCAGTACAGCATTCATTTTCCACACCATGAGAAAATGACATCTGGCATGTCCCAGCTTCTCACCATGTACAGTTACTGAAATCCTATTTTCCCTAAGTAGATCAGGATAATCCTTTGCTGAAAGAACAGAAAATGTAACTTTGGACATGGTTAGAGGGCTATAATCATTTTATGCTGCTGCAAGACTGTGGCGACTTGAAGTTTATAGCTGACCAGTTATCCATTCTGTCACCAGAGCAGTCATTTACCAGATGTGGGCTTACCCAATCTGACCATAGTAACAGCATTACATATTGCAAAGCACAGGTGGTGATTCTTTCAAATGTTGGTCAGGAGGAAATCAGAACAGTCTTTTTATATATATAAGATGGCCACAAACAAGGACGAGGTGTCATGGTTTTGCTTGGTTGCGTGGTTTCTCGTGCTCTCTCTCTCTCTCTCTCCTGGGCTGCTGAGCTGGAGCAGAGGGCGTTCCCTTCAGCTGCGCATCTGTGCCTCTTGGTCATCAGTGGGGTTTAAAAGGACGCCGTTCTCCGGACTGCTTTGTCGGATTCTTGACTTTGCTTGCTTCACAGCCCAAACTCACAGTCTAGACGTCTCGTTTCTATTCTTGTTCAAAGCCTAGTTTTGCCTCGTTATCATTTTGTTGTTGTTTGATCTTAATCAAAGTATACTCGTCACTTTGACTGAGCACTTTATGTTTCACGTAATTGGATCTTGTTTATACTTTTCGATGCAATTTTCCAGCGTTTTATGTTAATACTTTGTCGGTCCTCCACTATTGTAATAAACATATTTTTGCACTTGACGCCTTTTGTTGGATTCAGCTTTTTTAGGATCCAAACTATATAGTCCGCTTGAGTCTGACTTGTCACAAAATTTGCATGCCGCCAGTTACTAGATAGCAGAGGTGGGTATTCCACAGTACTGACGGACACCCATTTTGATGACAAACTCCACAAGAAATGACGGACTAAGCACTGACGGAAGTGGAATTTTGTGTGTCAGTGAAATCATCAATAACTGGGTCAAGTAATGACGAACATCTCAGTTCATAACGGACGGACGCCAGTGAAGGAAACACTCACAGTGCGTCTCCTGCATGTTTGTTGATAGGGTGAATAAACAGGCCCAAAAATACCTGCAATAAGTTAAATCCATGAAGTGATTCGACCACAGGTGTCAAACTCAAGGCCCGGGGCCAGATTTGGCCCGCCACATCATTTTATGTGGCCCGCAAAAGCAAATAAAAAATGTCAACTTCTGTGAGGGTTGTTAAAACCTGTAGCAAAATTTTAAATTGTCATATGTAATAGATATTAAGGTAGACATAGCACAATAATTTTCTTTTTGTTATTACTTGAACAATAGTTGAACAAACTGTTATTCTTGACATCTGATTTGAAAAACTAGTTATCCATCAATTTGTTGTGTACTGTGTATGTAATAATATGATGAGGTGATTAAACATTTAAATGGTTTTACAGTCATAAAAGCCCTCTAAGTGAAACTGTAACTGAAATGTGGTTCGTGCCAAAAATTAGGTGGACACACCTGGACCAGACTGTTAATTTTGGACTTCTTTCCTAGTCTATAGTGCTATAAAAATGCCGTGCGGCGTCTTTAAGTATTCCCAGAGAGTTGCAGTGCAATGACTGACAAAGCAGCCACCCTTCAAACTTCAGAGTTTTCACAGAAGCCGCTACATCCCAAAACCATGACCGATTGCCACCAAAATGTATGTGGAGATGGATAAGAATACAATAATCATAGTCTGAAAATATTAGAACAAAACTTGCAATATTTTGTATGATATTATCGTGGGAATGGGACGTGGCAGCTTCCATGAAAACTCTTAGAGCCTCAAAAATTAACCTTGAAATAATAAGTTAATTAATACCTTATTTGGTCATTTGAGCAGCAGTTCAAGATTAGCGTGTCGTCCTGTGTCATCATCACCCGCTTCATCATCAGTCTGGGTTCTTTTTTGGCCCTTTTGAAGCCACACCAACATTTATGGGTTCAACTGTTTTCAACCCGTGACTGTAAAAAATAACTCATTTCAGAGTTCTCGCTTTACTATGGACGCATTTTGAAATTCGCCGTGAGAGTGCCCCGGCTCAATCCAACTGTTGGGAAACTCTGAGCGTTGCTCAAATTTTCCGTTTGGTTAGGATCATGGATTATTCAGTGTTCACCAAACAAAGTGCCTATAATGCTATGTTAATTAAAAGAAAAGTGAGGTCACTATGTGCAGACATAAAAGCGAGAAAAGCGAGCAAACAGATTGTCATCTTTTTCTGGCTCCCTGCGGGATCACCACCCACAACAAGTAGGTCTATTATGGGTTTTACTTTACAGTGTGGAAAACAAGAAGAGTAGGTCAAGTGTTCTGGTGTGAGTCAAGGAATGTAGGTCTTGTTTTTAAATATTTAACAGTGGGCAACAGATGTTTAGATCAGTGAGAAGACTCTCTGTGGACATATGGGCCATTTTTACATCACTGCAAATGTCAGATCAAGATGGAACAATTTCACATTGTCCTTCATGTTGACTTTGTGTACATGACACTTTTGTATACAGTTGGATGAGTGACTGGAATCGTCTGAACGAGGGTTGGATTAGTGATTTATTATGATCCCAATAGTTTGTTGTTGTTGTTTTTTCCCAAATGATCCAGTTTTAATTATTTGTAAATACAGAACAATACACAAAATGAATGTTACAATGGAGATTGGTGATGTCAAACAGATTCTTCCAACTTCCATTGTTAGTTACAAATACAGAAAAGCAATGTGTCTGATACGTTCAATTTTTTGTGTGCATAAGATATTTTCTGTCATTATTTCTATTATTTTCTCTCCATATCTTACAGTATCTAGTCCAAATATTTATAAAATTTTAATTGGTCCTGCTACCTGTTTCAGATCTGTAATGATCTGCATTTGTGAAAGGTTCACCCCGGCCCGGCCGGATGCCCAATTTTTGGGGCGGGGGGTGGGGGCTGACAAATTTTTAAAAAGGTCTGGACTAAGCATGGCCAGAAGTGGATTTTAGTCCGGCCCACTAATCGGCCCTCATGCGTGTGACGTGGTCGCGAGGCGGACAAATTTAATCTCAACCTACTCGGTAAAAGGCTTCTTTTTAGGCTTCTTTCTACTCCCGCGTAAGGCGCGAGCGACAACTGCCGCATTGATTCACATGACCGACGCATTGTGCTGTTGGCGACAGGTCTGCGACACATGCCACGCACACATCAGGAATTGTTGCTGCTCTGATCGGTCCATTAAGTCACATTTTGCGATGACATACAGTTTCCCACACAGAAAGGAAGAGAGCATGCAGCGGAGTTTGGCAGCAGCATGGGTGTTATGTCACGTATGTGTGTGTAAAGAAGCTACTCACCCACGTTCCCCCTTTGCAGCCACCTCTCAGATCGTTTTCGCAATAAAATTAAATGCATCGTCTAGTCATCTTGGTCCCTTTATGGCTGTACCAGGCACGATATCCATTATTGTCGCTGTCATTTTGAAGCGATGCCCCCCGACTTGGAACCTAACTGTTTCAAAACAACTTGTGTTCGGGAGTATATTAAGTAGTGTTGTTCTAATGCCATTTTTTGGCCCCGATACCGATTCCAATACCCAGCTGTGCGGTATCCTCCGATGCCGATACTGTACCGATACCAGACTTTTGAAAAAAAAAAAAATATATATATATATCCATCCATCCATTATCTGTACCGCTTCTCCTCACAAGGGTCGCGGGGCGTGCTGGAGCCTATCCCAGCTGTCTTTGGGCAGTAGGCGGGGGACACCCTGAACTGGTTGCCAGCCAATCGCAGGGCACACAGAGACAAACAACCGCACTCACAATCACACCTAGGGGCAATTTAGAGTATCCAATCAACTTACCATGCATGTTTTTGGAATGTGGGAGGAAACCGGAGTGCCCGGAGAAAACCCACGCAGGCACGGGGAGAACATGCAAACTCCACACAGGGAGGCCGGAGCCGGGATCGAACCCACGACCTCTGAACTGTGAGGCGGACGTGCTAACCAGTCGGCCACCGTGCCGCCCTATATATATATATATATATATATATATATATATATATATATATATATATATATATATATATATATATATATATATATATATATATATATATATATATATATATATATATATATATATATTATATATATATATATATGAGCATTTTTTTCTTGTAATTCTAAAGAACTGCATACTAACTTGGATGTAAAACCATTGCTATCATGGCTTGGTCAGACTTAAAAGCCTTTGTGAAACAGGAAAAAATAAATAATATACATGGAGTATCTTTGAGAGAGATTGTGTCAGATTAATTACAAAAGCTATAGGACATTATTATAAAAGTTTGTTTTGAGTATTAGTGACCCATCGCAACAACTTCTGCTCCCAAATCCACTTTCAAAACCAAAAACAAGCAGTAGAAAAATAGAAAAGTAGAAAAAAGTTCAACTCCAAAATCCAAAATTGAGCAGGGTTTGTTGTTGCGATCCATTCCCCTTGTTCATGCTCGCTTCCGCTGCCGCCACAAGCTCTGGTCCACCCTGTACAACTTGGAACCTTTGTACGTGATTTTAGAACATGTTTACAATTTAGAGATGGGCTTATTTCACATTTGAACTGGTTTGGTTCAGATTCCCGGTACCTGGGAATTGATTAACGGTACTCATCGGTACCAATTGTCGGTTCCTTTGTGCTGAATGTGCCTGACTTTCCTGTTCAAATGGGCAGGAAGTGAAGTGCGATGGACGGTTTTAAATAATCCTACATATCATGTAGTAATATTATCACACAGCACTGCATTGGCACAGGAAGAAGTCGCAGGTGCCTCTTGTGCAAGGCGAAGCAATGGAGCGAGATGGCTCGTCTGCGTTTGTGATCATCATGCGCCTTAGACGAACATGAAGAAGACAGTAGGAAGTGGAGCGGAGGAGAGAGGCATGATATAAAAATATGTGAAATATATTTGGAGGGATTTAGTTTGTGAGGGCACAACATTTATTTGAGGGGGCCAGGCCCCTCTTGCCCCTGCTTAGATCCGGCCGTGCCCTGTGCCCCATCATTTTCAAAATATGTTGCAGCCATCACATTCTAAGTGAGTTCAAAGTGAGCCACTGATTGGGGAGGGGGGGGGGGGATGGGCGGGGCGGGATGGGGGCCTGGAAAGAACAAAATAAAGCTTATCAGTTTGAACATTAAGCCTCTTGTCTTCATAGTGTATTCAATTGAATGTAGGTTGACTTTGCAAATAATTGTAATGTGTTTTTATTCTACACAACGTCCCAACTTATTTGAAATTAGGGTTTGTATTATGGCACTAAATTCAAATGCCTAATTTGACTGGCTAGTACTGTAATGAAACGCACTGCTCAGCAGCAATCAGAGACATTGCTTGCATTACAAGAAAGGACATAAATAGTAAGGGTGCAACCACAGTTGGGTGTTTTACTCAATTTTCACAGTCCGTTTATCGGCTTCCACCTGCAGCCGGTGTCCGTCTATCTGCCTTTTTGTCCAGCCAGACCAAATAGCAATCGCCTATAGGCTGGTCCAACTATCATTTTAAATGGGTTTCCATTTCTGTTTCATCTACAAAATTCGACCAAATTCTAGTTGCACCCGCATTTCTTTTTTGTTTTTTGTGTTTTTGTTTTTTTTATTTGCTGGTGTGACTAGTTTTATAGTCCCCTGCGACTGGCTGGCGACCAGTTCAGGGTGTAGTCTGCCTTTTGCCCATTGTCACCTGGGATAGACTCCAGCACCTCCCTGCCACCCTGTATAGGATAAGCGGTTTGGAAGATGACACATGACACATGACTAGTTTTATATTTTTAATTTGGTGCTGTGATTATTTCTTCGTTTTGTTTTTTTTGTTTTATTCAAACGGGCATGGATGTACGATTTAGAGTGGTTCATTATTAGCTGTTATCACTCCTGGAGTGTGACAGAACATTGCCCTGTGAGCTGAGGGTGAAGAGAGTGTCCTGCCGAGACAGAGCTTTGAGTAAATAGGAAATGATGTCAAACCGTCCTTGTGTCTTTTTTAATGGAGAATGTAAAGGCACCTAAGTTAAAAATTGAAAAACTTTGTGAAAGAAAATGCACGACAATTAATGGACACGAATGTATTGAATCAAACTTAACCGTGTACTTTTTGTATCGTAGCACTCCTAATAAATATTTGTGTGATTCATTCATGATTTATTTCTGAAGCAAATCAGGACAACTTTAAACAAAAACCTGATCGCTGGCCAGCATAATCATGACTAGTCAGAAAAGCATTGCTTGCTCACTGGCTAATTAAATGCTAATAGCCTTGTCAAGTCTAGGCCTACTCACTAATCAATATTGTATAATGCCCCCAGGAAATCAACCTGACCAAGAGACCCTTGATCCTAAAGATAAAGGAGGTTAATGTGATTCCAGGGGCTCTCACCTCAGTAGCCCTGTGGTGCTTGTGGCTTTTGATTTGTTTTACCTAATAGGTATCATAACTATTAGTGTCGATTTTATTAGTACTTGCTTCACTATTCAATAAGCTACTCTCAACAATGGGTTAGATAAACAGGGAGACTGACCGGCTTTAAAAGGAATAATTGCTTTACAAAGAAGATGCGGTCTTGAGGAAAATGTTGGATGTTGTATCACAATTATTTCCAAGTACTGAGGTCTTTTGAATCAGTCCACATCAATAGTAAATGAAAAAAAGGAAAAAAAGATATTGACAATAAGTTTGGGACGACCACAACTCTTCCCTGACCTGGCCGTCCAGCCAAACTGAGCAATCGTGGGCAGAAGAGTCTTGGTGAGAGAGGTGAAGAAGTACCCAAAGATCACTGTGGCTGAGCTTCAGAGATGCAGTAGTAAGATGAGAGAAAATTACACACAGTCAACTATCACTGCAGCCCCCCACCGGTCGTGGCTTTATGGCAGACTGGCAAGACAGAAGCCTTGCCCGCATAAAGCTTGCCAAAAAACACATGAAGGACTCCCATCCATCGATCCGTTATCGATGGCGCTTATCCTCACAAGGGACGCGGGGCGTGCTGGAGCCTATCCCAGCTGTCTTTGGGCCTTAGGCAGGGGACACCCTGAATTGGTTGCCGGCCAATCGCAGGAGAGACCTGAAAATGACTGTCCACCAACATTCACCATCCAACCTGACAGAACTGGAGAGGATCTGCAAAGAAGAATGGCAGAGGATCCACAAATCCAGGTGTGAAAAACTTGTTGCATCATTCCCAAGAAGATTCATGGTTGTACTAGCTCAAAAGGGGGCTTCTACCCAATAAAATGCATCACTGAATCCTTATGACCATATGATATTTCCGTTTTTTTCTTTTTTCATCCATTTGCAAAAAATTCTACATTCATGTTTTTTTCTGTCAAGATGGGGTGCTGTGTGCACATTAGTGAGAAATAAAATGAACGGTTTTGATTTTGGCAAATGGCAGAGTCAAGCCGGATAAGCGGATAGTCAACAGCTGTGTTCACAAGTTGTGAGCAGAGCACGCTCAGCCACCCGGCAAGCACAAGCGCGCTCACAGCACGACAATGACGGCGAAACAAATGTTATGTTCGGAAACTCATAACATTATTCAAATGTGCCAATCAGTTAGTCAGAGTCAAGCCGTATAAGAGGATAGTAAACAGCTGTGTTCATAAGTTGGGAGCGGAGCGCGCTGAGAACAACACACGGGATGTACAGTACAACAGCTGTGTTTGCAAGTTGTGGCAAGGACGACGAGACATCGGCAAATAAAGTCTGAAAGAGTTTGTTCGTTTTGTCTTAAGTTTGTCTTAAAACAGCTTAACTTAACTAGAATGCCGTGTTGCATTTTATCCAAAGGACCTTGTTGATGTTATTGTGCAAAGAGAAAGTTAAGGCATGATTACCTACAGCGACTGTGCTTCTTCGTTTTTAAAAGAAGTAAAAGGAGGCAATGAAGAAAAAGCGTCAGCAACCGCAGCCATTTTGCTTTCGCTTTGCACAACAACGATGACGACGATGACAAGCGTTAAAAAGTGCAGGATTGTAACTTTGGATAAAATGCACTACAGCAGTTAAGGTAAGTCAATTTTATGATAAAAATTAAAACTTTAACATAGTTATTAGCAAACGTTCCGTCGTAATCGTCCGTTGCTGCGGTTGAAGCTCTGTTCCTCTCACAGGTAGGTATTTACTGTTCATAACAACCTCTACTTTGCGTTTTTTCACCTATCGCGTGGGGTTCTGGTCCCCATTAATCGCAATAAATGAGGGATCACTGTATACAATATTGGCCACCTTGTTACAGCAATGTGGACATCTCCAAAAAGAAATACAACCTTCGACAAAATGGAATTGAATAATACGACTGTCCTGCAATTGGCTTGCAACCAGTCCAGGGTGTAGTTCTAGGCTCTAGCTCAGCTGCCACCTGCAACAAGAGGAATTTGAGGAACACTGACAACTTCATGAAACAATGCATTGATTCACACAGAATTGTGTTTAAAAAAAACAAACTAATCACACTAATTGTAATTAACAACCACTGACACCCTTTTATAAATAAAAACATATTTTTTCTCGAAAAGGGTCAGAACAGTTACATTCAAAAATGGATTAAAAAGGCATCACGTAAAGTTAGAAACATGCAATTTTGGTAATATGGGGACAACAACACATATTTTCCAACTGTAACAGCTTGAAGGCTTTCATTCCACTGCACATGGCTGTACCGAGACAGTTGGACAGATAAGTTAACTTCTGGCACTTATCCTGCCTCCACAAAGCTGCTGAGGTGTAAATTTTAATGTATTGCCTCAGTTGGCTTGATAGACATTGCTGGGTTATCGTAGACAGTACAATATGTACATATGCATCTGTAATTTAATAACTAAACTTTCAAAACAATGTTTTACTTTGGGAAGTAATTAGTCCCAGCATGACTGGTGATCAGTCCAGCGTGTACCCAAGCTCTCACTCATAAATCAACCACAAGGGCTCCGAAGTTCCGCTGACCCTGAACAGCATACGTGGTAAACAAAACAAACGAATGAATGACTACATCTTATTTATGTAAGACATAATAAATGTTCCCCGCCTACTGCCCGAAGACAGCTGGGATAGGCTTCAGCACCCCTGCAACCCACGTCAGGAAGCGGCACGGTGGACGACTATGTAGCACGTCCACCATACAGTGCAGAGGTCGTGGGTTCTAATCCGGCTCCGGCCTTCCTGTGTGGAGTTTGCATGTTGTCCAGGTGCCTGCGTGGGTTTTCTCCGGGTACTCCGGTTTCCGCCCACATTCCAACCTAACATGCATGGTAGGTTAATTGAACACTCTAAATTGCCCCTAGGTGTGAGTGTGAATGTTTGTTTTTCTCTGTGTGCCCTGCGATTGGCTGGCAACCAGTTCAGGGTGTACCCCATCTACTGCCCGAAGACGGCTGGGATAGGCACCAGCACGCCCGCGATCCTTGTGAGGAGAAGTGGATTGGATAATGGATGGATAATAAATGTTGAGATCGTGTCAATGTAAACAATGATTAAAGCCCAAAAGGACACTATTGTGAAACCTCCAGTCCAAAAACCTAGAAGTGGTGCAATATGAAGTTGAACCAAAGTTTCATATGGAAAAAATACACCTCAAAAGTCAAACAATACCTGATGTTCAAAACATGATCATGCGTGATGTCCCGTGAAACGTCACCCAATCACGTTAGACTTAATAGACAAAACGTTACTGTGCCTCGCGGCATTGACTTGTGTAAAGCTGATTAATCTGGTTGAAAAACGCAGAACTCAGGGAGTTGAGGGTAATTTAATGATAATTGGAGAGAGGCTGCGTCTCGATTTCTGAGACTAATCCTGAACTATTGGTGCAGGTACTGAAACTGAAACCTTTCAATTGATTTGAGAATTACAAATGGTGGGGAAGACGGTTTGGAGTTACCTGGAGCACAATATGGGCTGGATGCTACTTGATGCACTAAACTGTGAAAAGCAGCTTTAAAATGATGTTGTGCTATCTGCTGAAATGTTTGAAGTGTGATGGATGTACAGTTGGAAGCTTAAGCTCATAAAAATTCATAGAATTGAAGATATATGTGATGTCTGGTGCACAGTTTCGCTATTTGTCATATCTTAACACAGTAATGTTTTCGAATGGATGCAACTGAAAACATGTGATTTATCAGGTACTAACAAAAACAAAAAAAGCAAATATTTTTCCACTGAACTGTGATGGAACAATGTCCCCCTTGATTTAACTGACTAAATACATTATAATTGCACTGACTCAATATTAAATCACTCCTCTTATCCAGTGAATAATAACATAACACACGGCCTCGGTTTTATGACATTAAAAGGAATTTTTGAGCCTCCATTAAGTTTCAGCCCTGCCAAAGTGTCCTTGAGCAACATACCAACCCACGGTTGCCTCATGCTGTGTCATCAACAGATGAACTACATAATACAGTGGGGCGCCTTATGCATTGAAATGAGCTATACAAACGAAAATTCTTTTTTTTTTTTTTTTTTGATGGACATAACTCTGAAGCAGTAGGCTACAAACATCCATTTGGCTCTGATAACCAGAACTGAGGATTATGAGGAGGAAAAAACAATAAGGGAGCTTGTGTAAAGCTTTTTCTTCCACACTTTTATGTTCATTTACCATTACAAAATTGGAGACATTAAGTATCACTGAATAATGCACATCAATGGCCACATGTTTTAGTAACGATTAATTATTCAATGTTGTTTTCCTCCCACTCAGCATGCTTTATTTTAGTACAAACTACAATTGCAGGAATGTGACATCTCTCCGGATTACTACTTTTATTCATATTTTGGTGCATAAGCAATGAAAGGAAGCTCGCAAACACATTGCACAATTGATGAGGAGGAAGTGTAGTTTTGTTTTCTGTCCTCTTTGTCAACTGCCTAGAGACTGAAAATGGGGATTAAAAAGGTTTGCGTGTTTGTCATGTCTGTCCTAGTTGCAGGTGAAGGAGTAAGAAGCATCTTTGTGATCGCTTTGAGATTGGATAGTAGCTGGGACAGCAATACCAACATTTTAAGCAAAGGGAGATATTGAAATTCAAAACATGTACTATTGAGGGAACACATCCAAACCTACAAATGAAACCGAGCTGATTCATTCCATTTAAACTATTAGAGAATCCACGTCTCCACACAGCTGTACTAATAGCAGAGACAAGTAACTCCAATTCCATGAACATGACTCATGTCTGTGACCCAAACGATCAATCCCGAGAGACATGCTGTGATGTGGCCTTCAGCCTGAAAGAGCCCAGACATGTTCTTATATATCTGTCAAGACACCATTGCACAGGCAGTGAAGCATGTTCATCACTTCTTAATCAATTTTAAGACTTAACCGGTGAGCTGATTGTCGTAAGGCCGATACTGTGTCAAACATGTACGTATACCCATGAACTTTTGATTCTTGCTGCCAACTGCACTTACTGTACATTTTGATACATATTCAATCGAAACAGCCATCTTTCATGAAACAAGACAACAAGTGTTTTTTATGGATCTTAAAAGAAACTGCGACCTGTTCTTGCACCCCTCGATTCTGTCTTAGCTTGCTTCGAATGCATGGAATTAGTTATGCTGTTTGTGTGTGGCTGAGAGATGATAGCCTCCTCACTTATACAGTAAAGGCATGGCAACTGTGATGTGGCTCGCACCACATGCAAAATTTGACTGGATTGATGTTCCTATTGAAACATTTTAAAACAAAACAAAAACAAAAGGTGTATTTCTATTGCATATAGTGAAACGTAGGTTTAGTGAAGGGTGCTATATAAATCACATTTATTATTGATACCAAAGAAATATAGGCCTATACGAGAGGAAAAAAGTTGAGCACCCCATTTACTCATTTCCTCATTCTCTTATAGCGAGCGCTTTTGAAAAGGCTTCTCGCTGTATTATTTTTAGAGTTTGGAGTGGGCATAAGTAGAGATGCCCATAAATGTTGGTGCCCCTTGAGCACAGTTTTGGGATATCATAAGCGATGTATTTTCAGTGATTTTAGACACATTCACATTGAGTCCAGTTCCTCCACTGACGTCACACCAAGTTGTGGAGGGAGGCAGACGCGTTTATATTGGACAACAGAAAGAGGAATTACAACAGTAGATAGCTATTTACTAATTTTTCCTAAACAAATTGATAACATTGAAAATGCAAGATGGATTAGATTTCCTGATTTAAAAAAATGCATCGAGTTTTTGAGTGAAAAATGGTCTGCAGTTGTTTAAGACATTTCTAAAAAAATGTGCAGTGTGATCTGCCATAGTTGGTAAAACCAACAAGGCAGAATACTTAGCACTTCATTTGATGCTATCCCTATTAAAGAGCAACCACTCGTATTGCTGGTGATCGTCATATTATTTCGTATTGCAAATGTCAAACGTCGACGCGTGTGTTTGACCTTGCATTGTGAACACGTTGATCTCCTTTAGATTTGTGAGCTGCTGTAGATACAGCAGTAAACCTTACGGCTTCATAAGGCAGCATCATAAGGCAGCAGTCAGCAGGTTAAAGTAAATCACTCCTACCCTTGCCCCTCAACACAATGTCAATGGCAAAGGTCACTCAGTATCTGCATTTTAAAATACGATTGCATCAAATATTTATGAGAGTCTTGGAGGAATCTTTAGCCCAACATATTTGCTTATTTATTCAAGAAAATGTGGTGTGATACTTGCATACTGATCAAAACCGCATGGAGATCATTTATAACTTTAATGTGGGTCTCCAGTTCCTGTTCTGTTGCCTCCTTCTCCCTGAGCACAGTGAATAAATGATTGAATTTGCCTAGGCTTAAATGGAACTTTTGTTTCAAGTTCTTCCAATGAGGATAAAGAAGTGAATAGCATAAAAAAGAAATGTCTCCAATTTCTGCTTTGTTTAACGAGTCATGCATTCCAGCTCCCTATTGTTATTCTGGAATGACTTCAAAGTCAGCTATACGAACATTGCCTGCATGAGTCTACTTACAAAATTAATATTTTTATGCCTTGTGCTTAAATTGCTGGACAGTTTTCATTAGCAAATAAATAACAAAAGTGGTAATAACTGTGTTATTTTTCTTCCATATCTGTCATGTGTGCATTAGTTGTATTTGTTTTACTACCAAATTGTATCCAAACATAATTACAAATTAAAAAAATACACTACATCAGAAATACATTAGATTTACAATCTAGTCTAAATTGTCCTTCCAAATACTCCAGTTTATGTGTGCGCACTGCAGGCTTCTTTTTAGGTTTTGTAGTTCTTTTAACAGCATATCCAAGCATGTATTCGTTGTGACTATAACATCTTTTACAAATCCCCTAAAGCACGGTGCTTCTCTCGTCACAGTGCAGAAAGGACAGTTGTTATCGCAATTTTGCTCAGGCCAGCCTCCACCTCCTGTTCTCGAGCTTACCCTGCATATATACATAAATACATAGAATACTCAAAAAAAAAAAAATCTCAACTCAACTTTATTTATAAAGCACATTAAAAACAAACAACCAGAGCTTTATAGTGCTGTTCAAAAGAATCAAACATATAACACACTTAAATAGTAAATACAAATATTATTTTAAAATGATATATTTTTTCATAATGTATACCTGGACCTGGAGACTGTTATAAAGCAATTCTTCATTAAAACATAAAAGAAGAGCTCCCGTCTAATTGGAACCTGGCAAACACCATGTATACATGTATTCCCTCATGATGTGCAGTCTACACGTTGTGTATTTATCGATGAGCGGGAGGAACACAAACAAAAAGAACCCTGCTCTTTGAAGTGACGACAGGAGTATTTACAACAGCAGGGTTGGCAACCAACACATCACTTACACCGATGGGGTTCATGACATCTTCTTTCTTGGACTGTTTAATATTTGACACTCAAGCACAGCGAAGCTATAGAAACTGCGATTTAATGAGAAAACACACGAAGAAATATTTGAGGACGTATGTACGTGACTTGTTTGTGATGACGTAAATATGTACGCATGGGGCATCGGTAGCTACACCAAAATGTTTATGCAGTTTAGTGGTTTCTGCAATTAATCCTTTATTTTCAATGACTTTTACGTAATAGTTGTCAGGTTTTGCAGGGTTAAGAAAATGCCCAATTGAATAATGCCGTCGCTAATAAGTAAGCGTGTCTGTTTGTCTGAATGGCGCTTGACGGCTTTGCATTTGAACTCTTCAAATGTTTGGTTTAGATGTAAAGAAGAGATTTATTGAGTTGTGTATTTAGACACGATGTACGGTAAAGTATCACATAAAAAATGGATTGGGTTTTCATATATATTATCAAACTACATCCCACTTGCAACAGTCATTCAGTTACACCAGGTGCTTTAATACGAGGAAAATGACAGTCTCATGCTGAATTTCAAACATGAGGTGCAGTAGTAACTTAACTGACCAAAGATCACACCTAAAAATTAAAAAATTGCCTTCAGCAAAATGTATTCTCTGAGGCCGGGAAGAGCAAGCACAGCAAGATTGTAACGTTTGCAGCATTTCATCCGTCTATCCTATTAATGATTTCTGCATTAGCAACCTTTTTAAGACGTTTGTTATTGTAACCCTAAGCATTCAATCTAAATGCAAAAACAGCTGACACTCTCTTAGGAGGGGGCCGTTCCTCCTTTATTTTTGCCCCAAAAACATAACATGATGCACTTTATTCCTGGGTTGGGGCATTTTTACCAGAGCTGGGCCACTTGAGGTATAAGGCCACATAAGATATTTTCTGTCATTATTTCTATTATTTTCTCTCCATATCTTACAGTATCTAGTCCAAATATGTGTAAAAGAATAATTGGTCCTGTTACCTGTTTCAGATCTGTAATGTGAAAGGTTCACCCCAGAGCTGGGCAGTCCGTCCCTGGGCCGGACCGATCGGACCCTCTGGCCCTATCAGATGCCCATTTCTCGGGTGGGGGGGAATATCTACTTTGTAATAATGTGACAAAAACAAAAAAATGCATCATATTCACCAACCAATCAGAGGACGGGAAATAATGATTTCAAAGTAATTAAAGCGAGCTGGCCCTCTTTGGAGGATGAATTTGAAATGTGATTGGTTTAAGAAAATGCCCCATTGCTAATATACATTGTAGTTATGACTTACATCGCCAACACTACTGATTCTAAAGGCCCTGGGCAGATTAGATTGACATCAACACCACAACACATTGAGGCTGAATTCTGATTGGACAAAAAAACAGCCCACATACTGTAATGGAAGCTATATAGCCAAGAGAAACACTACAAAATGAGGAGAACAGACTAAATTACTACAATTTCAATCATCTAATTTAGAATTTAGGTTGTAGGCCAGTGCTTATAATAGCCTTAAATGGGGAGGCAACCCAAACATATTTTTTTCCAGAATATGTTCTATGCAGGCCCACTACTCTAAACACGGCATTCTGATTAATATTGTGTTTGTGCAATACGAGAGATCCACCCATTTTTAGCTAGCTCAGTGGGCGGCCATTTTGTCACTTTTGTCAACTGTAGATGGTGTTGAAGTTGCTCAGGGCTTAGGTACCGACCAATCACGGCTTAATTTAAGAAAACAGGTCAGTCGCGACTGGTTGTGCCGTGAGCACTGAGTAGTTGTAATGTCATTTTCAGTCGACAGAAGTGACAAAATGACCCATTTAGCCCCCGAGATGGCTAAAAACGGGTGGATTAACTTATTCCACAAACGCAATATTTATCAGAATGCCTTTTTTCAACTAGTGGGCTTGCATAGAACATACAGCATGTTCTATAGTATGACTCATACAGAACCAGTAAGATATTAATAGGAAAGTGAATGATTCAAAATGAAGGGTGCTGATAAGGTTTTGTTTTGTGTCTCCCAATGACTTTGAAGATTAGGCCAATCATGACTCAGCTTCAGAAATCAGGTGAGCCGTGAGTGGTCGTTATCTGAGCCCTGAGCAACTTCAGTGTCATCTTCACTCGACCGAAGTGACAAAATGTCCACCCCCTGAGATGGCTAACAATGGGTGCATTTTGCTGCTTAATTTATATTCCACAAACGCAATATTAATCAGAATGCCATATTTCAACTATAGAACATATTCTGGAAAAAAATGTTTGGGTATTTTTTTCACTTTAATGTCAGCAAAGGCAGATTTGCTGGCCCTGACTGCTTACCTTTGTAAGAATGGAATTCTTTATATTCAGAGAACCTCCATTTTCAGGAGCTTAATAGCATTTGGAAAATTGAAATAATTGTATGTACAACCACCATTTCTCATAGTTGAATGAATAATTCTTGGTGTTGGACAAGCCCGACTCAGGATTTGCTGTTCTTCAACTTCATTAATGTGATGATAATGAGAAGCATTTGGTAAAGCAACAAATCACTTCAGTTCAAGTGTTACTAACCCCCCACCCTGCAATAACTGCCACCTTTGGGGTTTTAACTGAGGGCTTTTAAGTGGGGGCATCAATGTGAGACACTACTGTGAACGTTTAAGTCACAAAATGCTACAGTCTCTCATGTTTCTTTAAATACATACAAGGATTTATTTCTTGCAAGAATTTGGTTTAAAACAATGCAAAAATTTAAATGTTTAAAATTTAAAATTTAATGTGCTTTGAAACAGTAGCTGACACTGTGGTTTTGTCTGTCAAATGTATTTAAAAGAAAATTAAAATTGATAGAAAATGCCCTTTAACAGTTCAACCTTGTTGTGGTTTTTAAAATTGATTTTTATGGTCTTGTTCCTGGCTTGTCTCGGTCTTGATCAAATGTCGTGGGACTGCTTTCGAAAACAGGCGCACATGCGCTGTTGTAAGAATTGGCACATCTTCAATTTTGTGCCCAGACTAGTGTATTTTACAATGTTTTGGAATTTGGCAACCCGCGCTGGGTGTTCCTGGCAGACTGAGAGCATTTTCTATTACATGCCTTCGGCCAGACCCATGGCCACTGGCAGGCCATAGGGGGCTGTGCCCACCCACCAAGTTGCTTGTGCCCCCCCATGCCCCCACCCCCCATTTGAGGCTTGAGTCTCTAAAAAGTATCAATCCATCCATTATCTGAACCGCTTAATTGTATTTTCTCATTGCAGAAAAGACTCCAAAGTCCCAGTATGTTAACCTTTACTACGGTTACTAATTTACATACTCTCGACCCTTGTGAGGATAAGCGGTATAGATAATGGTTGGATGGATGGATGGATGTATAACTTGCTTGTTATTTATTATTATTTATTGTTTATTGTTTGTAAAGTGCTTTGTTACAGCTCCAGCTGTTATGAAATGCGCTATATAAATAAAATTGTATTGTATTGTATTGGGCGGCACGGTGGGCGACTGGTTAGCACGTCCGCCTAACAGTTCAGAGGTCGTGGGTTCGATCCCGGCTCCGGCCTCCCTGTGTGGAGTTTGCATGTTCTCCCCGTGCCTGCGTGGGTTTTCTCCGGGTACTCCGGTTTCCTCCCACATTTCAAAAACATGCATGGTAAGTTGATTGGATTCTCTAAATTGCCCCTAGGTGTGATTGTGAGTGCGGATGTTTGTCTCTGTGTGCCCTGCGCCTGCCTCAAGTGGTCTTTGGCCAACACAGCTCATTTACCTGAATCAGTGAATGAGTCGCCCAATTCCCCAAAAATAGTTTGTATTTTAAGAAATGCTAGTTTTGAGTTGTCAGTACCATTCAGACATTAAAAATATAAAGAAACAATGTCGTTTGTTTGACTGATGGAAGTCTAAAGTGCAACAGCCTATCATGTCGTAAAGTAGGTTCGAAGCATGTGTGTCTGCACTGTTACATTCGAGCCACACATGCACGCGCACATGAACTTGTTTATTGCAATATTGGCAATATTCGGGTTTAGAAAAGCCATGTAAACATGCGCACAAACCC
The DNA here is from genome assembly GCF_054856515.1 of Filicampus tigris. NCBI lineage: Eukaryota > Metazoa > Chordata > Actinopteri > Syngnathiformes > Syngnathidae > Filicampus > Filicampus tigris. Next base: position 17,602,225 of record NC_141229.1, on the reverse strand, counting down.
AAAAGCCAGTCTAGCCCGCCGCGGCGCAGATTTGCACTGGGTATGAAAATAAAGACCAAGTCGTCAAAGAAAACATAGAATTATCCGGTTGATGCTTGTAGAACTGAGTTCTCACATGAATTCATGCATGATCACGATCAAATTTACTTTGAAAGGGATACTTATAAAACTGTGAGTAATTCCAAATTCTATCAACTCTGGAAAAATCTCTTTTGAATGTTCCACTGTAATTAATTTAGTATGGCTTGCAGGGAATATACGGGAATAAATGTTTTGCTGCAATAACAGCATCTAATGTACTTTTAACTGATGCTAAAAAAAGCATATGTTTTGAATGAAAACCTTTGTACTTCATATAATTTGATAATTACATAGTGTCATCAAATAGAATTAATGTGTAATGCATGCATCTGGTTCCAGTCTACTGTGTGAATGACACTGAATATTCTATTTAAGACAGTTTGTTCTGTTCCGTTAATTACAGGTTCATACGTGCACCATGGGATTCCCCACTCCTCCTAATCAGCCAATAGACTCTCTGACTGGCTTGGTTTATGTAACACTTTATATGCTCCGTATAACTAGCAATGATTGAGCAGTGAAGATGATATTATCAAATTCCTCTCTTCAGATGGCCATCCATGATCACTGCTGAGCTGGTGCTTTAATTTTACAGTCTCAATCCTTGCTGATGTTCCTTTGGAATAATGGGGTTGGGGAAAAGACATCGGCCACAAAGTCTGCCTAGAACATGGATTCCATGCACAAATGTACTGGATTAGACCACTAAAGCTCACCCCGTCCTCTTCTTGAGTTCTGCTGCTCCCATCACAGAAGAGGGAAGGGAGGGAGGTGTTAAAAAGAGTGTCTTTGCACCACACTACCGCTTGAGCGTATGCACGAACATGCTGAACTTCACTGCGAGGGCTGGACATACTGAAACCTCAGTGTGGAGCTGCCTAAAGTAAACAAATACCACTGGCTTCTAGCAGAGAATGCCGGTGGCTATATATACTCAGGCAGTCCTCCGCAATGTTCCTAGTTTCCTGCTGTTTATTTCAAATGACCAATCCACTCTACTGTGGTGAGAGTGAACTGGCAATTCAGAATTCACATTTGTTGCTCACTTGATGTTATTGTACATGTAGCAATGACTAGTTGGGTGGGTTAGTATGACTGTCTTGGAGGTTTCTGTTTAGGTAAATCCATGGTTTAGCACAGCAGCAATAAGAATTGAGCCGATCCATACTTCACGGGTCTGACAGGTACATACCGATCTAATTTTGTCCTTGGAGAGCTCGCAAGGCACCCCCCCCCCCCCCCCCCGCCCACACACAATTTATCTGCAGGTCACCTGCAGGGCTCCATAGAGGAGATGGATGAAGCGGTAACAGATGACGGCTTGTGAAGTACCAGTGGTTTGAGTTATGAGTGCACTTGTCAATAAATTTCTCCACAGACTGTCCTACAGCATAAAGCGCCAGAGTAGTACCATATTTAGTGACTGTAAAGACACAAAACCAACAATGAAAGCCGGCGGCAGACCTGTTTAGCGATAGCTGGAAATGAAGGCAAATGAATACTCTTCGACAGTAAAGCGGGTGGTGGTGTTTGTGCCATTTTCACACGATTGGAAGAGGTGAGCCAGTGCGCCTGATTCCGACTTGTGACGGAGGGCAGTCATGTCTTATACAATAGCCATGAAGTTGCAAGGCTGATGCAATTGTGCAGGCGCCATCTCTGTAAAACCATCATTCTTTGAAATGAGGGTATATAAAATGTTAGAGCTTGCAAAGACAATGGATGAAGGACATAATATTGTAGGGTGAAAGAGGAAGCCATCTTTCTGCTTTTATGAAGGCTCCATGTTAATACAAGCTTCAGCCAGCATGTGATTACCAACTAATTTGAAGAATCTCATTTCGTAATTACACTTTGCTCAGTATAATCGGACAACTTCATCATTCCCTTAAACAGCAAAGGAAATTGAACTAGATAAATGACACACACGGCACTAGAGCTTAAAAACTGACAAGTCTTTAAATGAGAATCCAATGTTATAAATGAACTCACTGGTCTGGCCTCTTCGATTTTGGTAAATTAACTAAATCAGAGAGATTTAAAGGTATTCTGATCAAATTATGGCAATTGCGGTCAATGAACATCTGTCTCATGAGATAGGAACTCATTCGGGAAGAGAAACATAATAGGGACTGTTAAAACAGGATTATCCGGCTAATCTAGTATTGGTCAGGGGAAGCGGTATCCTCTGAGCTGCCTGCACACACGAACTGCATTGCACTGCCACCTAGCAGCCAATCTGGAAACCGTAAAAGGCAATTTTAAGCATGTGGTTTGGAAATGCGATTTAACCCCAAATAAAGTTTTTTCTTCCCTGGTTGTTTGGCACACATACACACATCCTCACACACGCATACCCTCTTCCTTTTTGCTGTTTTTTTTCCCCCTTTGCAGGGATTATGCCACTATGTTAATTCTAAGAAGCTCAGGCGGCCACCACATCAACTTTGTGCAAGCACTGCTCTGACTCACCAGTCATGCTGTGTGACCAAAGGCAGTTGAGTGCATGGGGGTATTTTGCTATGTTCAGGTTAGTCCCCCCAGGAGGACAACATTGTTAGCTTTTTTTCTGTCCATCAGTGACTTGCCCCCGTGGGGAAAGAGTCAATACTAAATGTTTGGGCACTTTGTCACCGTTGGCAGCTGTCGGATGCAACGGATTAGACTTCACTTGTCTGCACATCGATGACAAATCATCATCATGTTACATGTGGGGAAACGCCACATCTGTCCCGCTACAGGTGGGTTGCTAGGCACAAGGAAAGGGGACGGTCAGACAGACCACACTTTTAGTAGCATCCAAATCACCCCTTTTGTGTGTGTGTGTGTGTGTGTGTGTGTGTGTGCGTGAGTACTGTAGCTATCTACATATAGCAAGTGACGGGAGATTGGGAAGTTTCACGCCTCGTGTTGAATAGACAATATGCAGCTGGTTGCGTCATATCTGGCTGTAACTTTCGCTGATGTGCTGTGTGTTGCAGAAGTAAAAGAGACCATTTGTTCAAAACCCCTTATGCTTGGATTTATTTACGTCCATGTGTGCCACAAAAAAAAGTCAATATAAACCTTCTACACACTTGCTCAGACCACGTCGAACACCACCGCAGGGTAGATAGCTGGACTAACAATTTATTTCATTCATACATATGTGAGCAATGGGCATCAAACCCTTGGGATCATTATAGTTTTTTAAATTATCACCCTGGGTTGGATGGGTACAAAACTGGCCCTAGGGCTGAATTTATAAAAACTGCAGTGTTGAGTAGCTCCACCCGTCACAACAACTTAAGAGCTTGCTTACTCTTGGTTTGAGTGGTCATGCCTGGAGAGGGACGGAGGGATGATGTCGCAACGTCACTGCTCAATGCACGTGATCACAAGTGCAATCAATCATTGAAATGTCGGTGGGGGGGGGGGGGCACCACAAGCAAGCTTCATAAACAGAAAATAGACATCTCACCTCACACAAGTGCTTTTTGCAACTTCATAGCCTTGTTGCTCTACAAAAGTTTTCTTTAATACTAAATAATTGTTCACCGGTATATAGTGTTTAACGGCTAAATAGTGAGTTGTTCAAATAATACATTTTTCTGTAAATTACAGTTTTTAATTTATTTATTTTACATTAATGTCGTAGTTGCAAGACAAGTGCATTTATGTAATATAAAAAAGTTAGTTGTAATATTTTTGTTTTGGTGTTTTCTAAACAAAACGTGTACCGATAAGAATACCGTTAAGGCACTGGATCATTCAGCAGTAGCTATCTTTAAAGTAGTAGTCTCATTAAAATTGTATCCTTACCCATCCCTAGCTATGGGGAGGTACTGGAACGATTTAGAGTGGAGGGGTGGTCTCCACCTGCCGACTTCACGGCACACGTGCTTCTTCCATGTCGAGACTCTTGTGCGTAACTAGCACGCCACATTTCAAGTTAATGAAAGGAGCTGCTTTTCATTGGCCATGACGGAAGTTGGCTGCAACTCCTCCAGCAGCGGCGCAGCCCTCCCTGTCGCAGATCCACCTGCTGCCACTTGTCTGCGAAATTACCGACATTGGGTCTAACCCACAACGAGTTACGCCACCCACCGCGCAGGGTTTACACCGGTCACCAAAAATAGAGCCCAGTATGTCCAATATCTTATTAGTGCTCACCATTTGAAGTGGGCTGCCGTGGAATATGACCTTCTCATAGAGGCCGTCGTTCTCTTTTAATGTACAGGACATGTAGAGCACAAGAGACTGTTCAAGCACCTGACAGCCGCTCAGTGTAGCATGAAGCCAGAAATGTAAATTTTCAGGCATGAAAGTGCAGAGATTTCCTGCATTTTTGTGGCCCATTGGGAAAGCACAGCAGTATATTTTATGCCCTGCCTCCCAACTGTTCAGAAATATGAGTCTCACTGGGCTTTGCTACTTACTGCAAGGCATTTGTATGCTTGCAGCATTGTGTTCATTGGTTTCCTTGTTCATACTGTGCATATGTAGAGACCGGCATGAGTATCAACACTGATTTTTTACTGCTGTCTAAACAATAGATCCTATGAGCTGTGGTCCTTTCAAGAAGCGTCGATGAATAAAAACATTATTTGATCTCCAGGTTTAAAGACTGTTGCTGTTGCACAAGACGGTGTGCAGTGATCTTAGCGAAGAGATCATTAGTGTGCGAGATAGTGTTCTAGAAAAAGTTTGTACTCTCAATAGAACTGAAAACGAATCTGTCAGGTTTTGATAAACAGTTCCCCCTCGCTTTCAAATTATATAAATGCGGAACACAATCAGTTCCAGCACTCTGGTCTACCTGTGATAAAGCACTTATCGCCTGTTGTTGTTTTTGAAACTTTTGATCTGTCTCATCAGGGGCCATCACAGTGAGGCCCTTGCATGATTTGTCTGGCACAGTTTTTACACTGGATGCCCTTCCTCATACAACACACCCATTTGATTTTATCCAGACTTAGGATCGGCAGTAGCTGAGTTTTGGGGCACTGACGAGTAATCATCATACGTGACATCGGTCAATCATTTGCAAAATATGACACAACAAACTGAAGGAAAAAAACACCCGGGCAAAGATAATCAATTTCTTGCTGAATTGAGATCTTGATAGGTAGGCCGAGGTCTCGCTATGTTGATGTCATATTGAATGATGGCAATTTGTGTCCCTCGTGATGTCACCTTATACTCCACTTTGAGCTAATGTAGGGTCGTATTTTACCAGCAACCATTGGTCTGATTATGAACTGCACAACCTCTGAGATGTTCAGCCATAGAGGTTAGAAAACTCATCTGATAACGCTTGAATGATGATTTTGGAGGAAATATTGTGATTCCGGTATTATTGTTGTTTTTTTAAGGCAATCATACACAACAATAGAGCACAAAGGCAACAGTTCAGCATTCACTGAATGAATACGATGAAAATATATTACATTGGACTGTGGCAATGATGATGGACTTATTACTGTTGTGTTTCTCAACTCATACAGGTATAACATCACAAATAATGCAAAGTATATGAGGTAATGGTATCATAATTCTTTATTAAAAGATTACTCGTACTCCCAGCTACACACTCTGCCTACCTTCTTGGAAATCAGATTGAAGAAGAAGCCTAAAAACATGTCTCCTGTCTCCCTGCTGTCTTCACTCTTTGTTTGATGTATTTCAGAGTGTTGGGTTCCCTATGGCTGTGCACGCATGTGACTGAGCACCAATGTCCTCTGTAACACTTCCTTTCACTGTCTCACACACACACACACACGTTACCAGCAATGTATCACCTGCATACCAATTAGTTCAGGTCCCGCATGTCTCGTTTTCAGGACTGAAAAGCAACACGGAACTCTAATTTTCATCACAGTTCGGTCCTTTGGGAATCAAGTGCATGCTTTCAAGCCTTCGCCCCTTTTTCAAGTAGAACTCTGTTAGCCCTGAGCATAGGATTCTGTCCCACTGCCCCTTGAGAGTGAAAGCCCCGTGATTGGAGAGGCACTTTAAAGAGGATGGACTGGTTTTCAAGCTATCAAGTTACAGTCCTACAGTCAAGAAGGCCTATGTGTTTTTTTTTGCACTATATCTTCTAAGCAAGGAAGGCAAAGGTATTCAAATGCTCCACAATAGTCAAGTCAAGTCAAATTAATTTATATAGCCCTTAATCAGGGTTAGCACGTCCGCCTCACAGTTCAGAGGGCGTGGATTCGATCCCGGCCCCGGCCTCCCTGTGTGGAGTTTGCATGCTCTCCCCATGCCTGCGTGGCTTTCCTCCGGGTACTCCGGTTTCCTCCCACATTCCAAAAACATGCATGGTAAGTTGATTGGACTCTCTAAATTGCTCCTAGGTGTGATTGTGAGTGCGGATGTTTGTCTCTGTGTGCCCTGTGATTGTCTGGCAACCAATTCAGGGTGTCCCCCGCCTACTGCCCCAAGACAGCTGGGATAGGCTCCAGCACGCCCCGCGATCCTTTGAGGATAAGCGGTATCGATAATGGATGGATGGATGGATGGATGGATAGCCCTTAATCACAGGAAAGTCTCAAAGGGCTTCACATATGCACCAGATCATATACACAACATGCCCTGATCTTAACCCCCAGGAGGGCAAGGAAAAACTACAAAAAAAACATCTGGGGAAAAGTGAGAAACCTTGAGAAGGGACCACAGATGGGGGAATCCCCATTCCAGGATGATCAGGCTGCAATGGATGCCGAGTGGGCAACATTGAACACACATTATAGTACTATACAGTGTTTGTTAAAGTGATAATAATACAATAAAAAGCAAACATCATCAGCTGTACATTTATTCATCATGTTCATCTTATCTAAAAGCCAGCAATGCCAGCAATGTATGAGTACACATTCTTACACTACAGTTCTCTTCCTTTATATCATGTTCCGTTTAGGGTACATTTCAAGAAGCATGTTGTTGTATATTATCTCCTCTGCAGTATCAGTTTCTTGGCACCTGACATCTTCTCATGTGATACATCTATAAGTATCAGAGAGGTTGCCAGCCATTTTTGGCCAGGTGCCTGAAGTGGCAGCGCACCAAATCCAGCACCTCTGGGCTCTAACCGCATTTGCAATGCACCGTAGTCATCCGTGGACTCACAATCAATTGTTGGGGAACAAAACTGTACTGCCTACGTTTTGAAAAGACTTTGCACAGGGCTCGTAAACAAGCGAGCTTGTTAGTGTAGCTATTGCAATCTTTCTGTCAGAGATGTAAGATACAAGAGCAGCCCCCAACTTCCTAGTCCCACGGCCTCATCAGAAGGTGTTCTGCGGATTCGTTGTGTTCTCGTTTATGACATCCTGTATATATTTCGGCAGAGAAAGTTTAGCATTTCAACTTTTACAGAGGAAGTGTCTTTATTGGTACTTCTTCCCATCTCACCAGCCTTCCTTTCCGACCGATGGGATCGCATCTACTATAGTTAGTTAAGAGCAACATGGAAATACACTGCCTCTATTTTCAAGAAAGGCAACACTTTCTTCTGTGCCCCAATTTAAATGCCAAGACACTTCAACTGGGGTTTGGGAGAAAATCTAAATATTCTCACGGATTATACTGTGTATATACTGTATTGTGTTTGATAATGTTAAGATCTCTCTCAAATTCTTTCACACCAAATTGATCCGTCCATAGTTTAATGGAATGTTATTCATTTGCATGTTACTGAGGTACTTCATTTATTTTGGTATAGAAATACTCAAAGGAACAGTTTGAAAATCACCTTGAATCTAGAGGAAGAAAATCTCATAACTCATCAAAACTGAGGCGATACCATTTCTAGGTCATTTTGACCATGGTTATCTAACTAAAATGTTGACCTATATGTTTTCTGCACAAACAAGAATTATGCAGCAGCAGACAGGGCAGATGGACCATTGTGAATTATTGGGTTCTCTCATTGGAAACAACAAAAAAAAAAAGACCAGAAAAGTTTAAGAACCTTGTACAGAGTCCGCCAGCCTGTCCAACTACTGCCATCCCTAATCTTCATCGTCATTGTGAGACACAAAACAAAAGCCTGTCAGCACCCTTGCTTTTGAATCATTCACTTTTCTATCAATATCTTACTGATTTTCGAAAAGTCCGTTGTTCAGAGTCAGCCTGATTGTCTCTGGTTTAACATATAAAGTAGCTACTCCGTCAAACGTAATATTGGTGCAAGGCTGAACATTTGCTGTTACCTCTGTCAATACACTGGTGACAACCCCATCCTATTTAGTCAATCAGTTGTTCTATGTTAAATTGACACTTTTCCGAATATTTCACCAACTTCCACATGGTCATGCTGGCATTTGTCAATCCATACTTCATTTTTATTAGTAAGGAGCTGAAACGCAGTATTACCAAGATGCAGCGACAGAAATGGGTCTCTGATTTTTCAGGACGGTATTCCAAGAGATGAAGTAGAAAAGCTCCTGAAGAAAGAGGGCATTTGTTCATCAGATGGAGAAATAGAAGGAGACCAAAGGATAGTGCTTGGCGAGACAAGACAAATGAATTCAGTCCATTTCACAAGGTACTGTTTATTGGCAATTATAGTCAAGTACGTACTTGAGACAGAGGCTGTGTGGAAGTGAGTGACTCTCACCTCACTTCTCTCCTCATGAGGATAAACGGTAGAGGTGAACATGAGTGCTGTTCAATCACAACCATGATACTTTAACTCACAGTTGCTGTTTACTGGCTGTAACACATACTGTATCCACTGCATTTTTATTTTGTTTACTTTTCCAACCTTAACAGGGGATGTTAGGATTCACTTGACAGTTTGTGTGACTCCGGTCTCTACCGCAGCCCTTACGGGGTGGGTGCACAACAATACACATGTATGTTGTTCCTGGTCACATTTTAGAAGCAAGACCACGTACAAGTACAGATAATGGGTACAGAATATGTACTACACAGAACAAAAACCTACATGTAACACTTTCATTTTTGGTCCCATTTTCACCAACTGAACACAAAAAAAATCTATGCACAGTGAGCAATTCTTCTTTGCTGAGATAATCCATCCACCTCACAGGTGTGGCATATCAAGATGCCGATTAGAAAGCATGATTATCCCACAGGTGTGCCTTAGGCTACCCACAATAAATGACCACTCTAAAATGACCACTCTATCACACAGCACATGCAGCAGATGTCACCAATTTTTATGGAGCGTGCAATTGGCATTCTACAAATCTGTCGAAATCTGTGTTAGTGAGCACTTCTCCTTTAACTAATTCATCCATCCATCCACCTCACAGGTGTGGCATACAGTGTTAAGATGTTTTTTGGACAGCATAATTATAGCACATTTGTGCCGCAGATTGCCCATAATAAATCGCCACGCAGAAAAACAGTCACTATCTGAAGTGGGCACCATTTGCCTCACTCAGTGCAAGACATCACCTTCGAATAGCGTGTGGAATGTTGGCTCACTTTAATATTTGTGTGATGTTGTTTTATATTGGCAAGAACTGGAGCATTCCAAACATGCTCCATGGGTGACACATAGAGTGAGTAGTCATGTTCTCTAGGTTCTCTAGGTGGTCTAGGAGTCATATTCGGAAGGTTCCTGTGTAGCCCTCGTTTGAAATTTAAACCACCTACAAATTTATGTTGAAGCTCATTCCACTTAATGACTTGGTCTGGAATGCCTTGTAAACTGAATCCCAGGGCAAGCGAGAATAAAAAGAGAAATGTGAGTCTCGCTAACCATGGTTAGCTCATAGTTGAACTGGATTGCTGCCAGGAGCTGTCACATACCCGAAGAAGCAGCAGTCTCAGCCGACTCCCTCGACCTTTGAATTCCTCCGGCAGACAACGCGCCATATACTGTATTTGCTTTAAATCAAACCGTTTTCCTTCACAGCGCTCTGGGGGATATAATGATTATTACACTGTCACACAATGTATTTTCACATATCATGCTTTGCTGTGACTTAATGCCACTGCTTCCCAGCTCAATATTGTCTCCATTTCCTCATTTCTGCTATTTCACCTATTTTACTTATTTCAAACACCACATAGGATCGGAAGATTATGAGCTTCGGAGGTATTCATATCATTATATGAATAAAACAATATAGTACAGTTAAAATAAGGTTGTTTTGACGTGAGGATTGTTCCCGCTTCCGATGATTTAAGGGTCTTTTGAAATACAGTCTAATAAGAGGGATTTGTGGTAGTTTGCATTTTTCTTCTTACTCGATGCCTAGACATATTTATGGACAAAAATAAAGGGACACTAAGAGCTCTATATTTGTGCCTGGTGTCAGTCTGGTGCATGGCATGGCGTAAATCTGCGTATGGGCAGAGGCAGGACAAGTTTTGGTATTTTCACATATACGCAGCTTGGCGCTCTTAGAAACGGGCATTTTGCGCCATTGTTGGTGTCAACACAGCTAACTTGATTCACCGCCGTTCAAAGTGACTCCTCTCGTTCCCTTTAAAATTGGAGCGAGAGGCGCAGCCTTGACATGAAGGAAACAGAAATTGATTTGCTGGAGTCCATGCAGGACGTCGCAGCGTGCAAAGTGGGTTTCAAAGAAACTGCATGATCTCCACTTGTGGATGACGTAAAATTAGCCAAGGCAATCACAGATCATGGCTGTGATGTTGGTACTTGGAGACCGCCTTCCACTCCGATTCTTGATGTGTGCGTGTGTGTGCCTGTGAGACAATGTCACAGCAAGCATCGCACAGCGAGTCATCAGCCAAATTCCCAAACAAACTAAACAAGGTTTGCACCAGCATGAAAATCAAGATGCACCAGTTTTTACACTTGAATGCACCTGTGCTGTCTATAGAGCCCCTAGACTTTTTATGTTGACACGGAATAAACAGGACAATGGTGTTGATCTCCTATTGTTAGCGGTAATAGGCACAACCATAGTGTTTGTTTTTATTGATGAGATTTAGGTTATGGCTTGCTCTGGGCTTGTTGAGGTAATGCAATTCTCATGGGAAAATTAGTGTTCAAAGTCATACACATTGATGGGGAGAACTTGCACCGCTACAGGGAGAGCAAAAACCCAGTTGTTGTGAGACAACGGTGTTATAACTGAAATCGGATATATTATTTTGCAATTATATTTTATTGTGAAATAGAGCAATAAAAACTGAAAACTTATTGCGTTATAACCCAAATGTTTGGCAATAAAACACAATAGTATCGGATTGTAAAGCAATTTTAAAGAGAAAAACAACCCAAACATATGTTTTAGAGAATATGTTCCCAGCAGGCCCACTAGTTGAAACACGGCATTCTGATTAGTATTGCATTTGTGGGATATGAGTTAAGCAGCAAAATCCACCCCTTTTTAGCCATCTCCTGGGGCGACCATTTTGTCACTTCTGAAAATGACATAATCACTGATCAGGGCTCAGATAACAACCAATCATGACTCAGCTTCAGAAAACTGGTCAGCCGTGATTGGCCGTTACCTGAGCAGCTGTGATGTAATTTTTAGTCGACAGAAGTGACAAAATGGCCGCCCCCAGAGATGGCTAAAAACGGGTGGATTAAATCAAATATTCCTCCATATTTATCAGAATGCCTTGTTTGAACTAGTGGGCTTGGACAGAACATATTTTTGACAAAAATATGTTTGGGTTGACTTCACTTTAAATATTATTGTCATGTCCCCTGGCGGGCTGTGGTCTAGTGACTGATGTGGATGTGTTGGCAGCTGGTTAAAGAGTAAACAATTCAATCCACTCATGATACTCCTGGCCGGTTGCGGACGGAGGTAAAAAAGGGTAAAGTGCAGGGTAAAAGTGCATATCTCCTTGTATATATATATATATATACATATATATATATATATATATATATATATATATATATATATATATATATATATATATATATATATATATATATATAGTAAATTTCATGAAAATCGGTTGAGAAATAAGGGAGTTATGTCACTGAGCTGCTACTGTACGTCGTATCAGGAGGTTGACGCATGTGTGCTTTTGTAACGCGTTAATAGCTTGCCGATAATTGACAGGATAGAACGTGTGTCCATTGGCATATTAGCATCTAACCTCGTTACTCTCTAATCACTGCAACTGAAAGCCTATGATCGCAGCAGAGCGGAGTGGCTGTCGGGCCTGTATCGGACTTTTGGGTTATGTTGGTGTAGTATCCTCAACAATCCGTCTTGTCTTATTTATTTACAGCTCAGCACAAAATGCACGATGTTCTTAGTGCCTTGTTTGTTCTTCATGTACGTCATTATGTCGGTGCCACCCAGTGTTCAGATTGAGACCACAGTTGAATTAAACAGTGCCTTCAGAATAGGATGACACACTTGTGTCAAAATCTGGTTAAATTGTTGGTATTCCTGAAGCTATGTTGTATTTAATTTAATTCTTGCTTTTCACTTTATTTCGTGAAAAGAAGTTGTACGGCCACCAATTTTATTTGGGATGTTTGCTGGCCACTGGATGTTTGTGTTTCATTCATTTATTTAAATTATTATTATTGTGTGTCCTACACAAAATGTGTATTTTATGAACAAATGGAAGAAGTGATAATAGAAAATGGCCATTAATTTTAAGCAATTTTACGATAAATGCTTATTTGGGATATCTAAGTCCTCCCTTAAAATAATCTATCATGGGTTTAATAGAAATGTTATACATCAAAAGTACTAGCGGTATCAACTACTTGGTATCGGTATTGGTTTGTACTCAAAAGTTGAGTATTTGCGTTGATATGGGTCTGAAAAAAAGTGGTATCGAACATCCCTACATAGATATTATACTGCATACACTATTGGACTTAATGCTAAGATAATATTGAAACCCTAATGAGGACAAGCGGTACAAAAAAAATGGATGGCTGGATGCATCTTACATAAAGTTGTCAGAGCTGGGTAGCAAAAAATCGTGATTCCCAATTTAATTTAGTCATCAAAGTAAACTTTTTCTCAGACAGAACCCCATGCTCATTATATAAGGCAGATACAGTTAATGCTGGCTTTGTATAGATAATTGTGTTTCCGTTGCACATACATTCATAGTCACGTAAGTCCTTTTTTGTCCTTTACGCCATGTGCCCCGAAGCTTTTTGACGTAATGTTCTACTCTCCCTTATGCAGCCTCCTGTCTTAAGGCAGACATGTCAAATGACATTTTTGAGAAGCCCGGAATGGAAAATCCAAACACGATGTGCTAGACAAGGCCAAGACTTTCATTTATTTCTCCTTCACGCTTGATTCAGTTTGAACATACACTGGAATGAATTTTCATGTAGACACATCATCACGGTTTTAATCAATTCACTAGGAGGATGACAACTGTATTGTAAGCAATATCAACAGACCTGGGCGGTCCGCCTACATGACGGACCGGTCGGTCTATCCATCACGGACGGACGGCCGTTTTGCTGATTATTGACGGATGACGGGAAGAAATTTTAAATAGACGTAATAAGCATAGATGGAAGCCCCTTTATTTAGTCCACCATTCGTCAGTAGTCCGTCATTATTCTATTTTTCGCGGCGACGCTTCGATAGCCGCGGCGAGCGCAAGGAGGAAAATAGTGAGTTGTTGTTGCTTGGCGGACAGATATGAGTGAAAGACGAGGCTCTGAACAGACTTCCAAAGCGCTGTGAGTCACTATTTATGTTCAAATATCGTACGGTAGAAGGGGTGGGGATAGTGAAAGTTCGGAATCACAGACGGACGCCCTTTTAAAATTAGAGGCGGACCGGCTATAGTATATACTATTTTTTTAAACCCAGAAAAAAAGTTGACAGAAGGGTACCCACGCTGCAGACAGATGACGAATAACGCAGGCCCAATTTGTAGGAAAATGCCCAGCTCTGGACATCAATATATCAGTCTTGGAATTAAATAAACATTAAATAGCAAAATATCCTCTCACAATAAGTCAGGTGTGACTTATGACTTAAAATGTGGTTCTATTAATATTCTTAATGTGCATTTGAAAAGACAGAGTTGGGTCGAATATAACACCAAGAATTTTTGATGAATCACTTTGGGTAATAGTACATTTATCGAGCCTCAGAGTGGTGTTCTTAAATAGGTGCCAATGACGAGTAGGGCCAATAATCAACATCTCGGTTTTATCGGAGTTAAAAAGCAAAAAATTGGGAGACATCCATTGTTTAATCTCGGCAAGGCACGACTCTAAATTACAGCAATTAGCCGGGTTTGTTATCTCGAGCGGCATATATAATTGGGTATCGTCAGCATAACAATGAAAACTAATATTATATTTACGTGTACTATCACCAAGCGGAAGCATGTAGATGCTAAACAATAGGGGTCCTAGTACGCATCCCTGCGGGACTTCACCTGTAACTTAATAAAACTCAGAAGTCGCGTTGCCATGAATTACACGGTGCGTCCTTTCTGAGGGGTAAGAACTAAATCAAGAAATTGCTGAGCCTGAGATACCAACACATTATTCAAGGCGTTCTAATAGTATGTTACATCACTTCAAATGATCAGCTCATCAGCAAGCTCTGAAGAAGCTTGATACCGATCATGATCTTTTGAATCAGGTGTGTTGCAGCAGGGACAGATGGCAGACAGGCAGGAAAGCGGCCCTTGAGGACTGGAGCAGGACATGTCTGCTGTAGGTTGTTCCACACATCCTGGGGTCCGTCTCACATATCGGATTTTTTTTTGCAATGCGACCTCAGTCTGAACCTCCAGGTCGCATACATCCGACATGACATGTCAGGAACCCCAAATGCGTGGGCGGAGGGATTTGTACAGGTGGAAACACTTTTTTAAACATGTATACCGTACATCGCTGATTTCTGTTCACTTAAAAGCAGCCATTTCGAAAATGTGTAATGTGTAAAATTATATAATGATATGTTAGGGCAAATTACAACTTTCATTCAGTACACCCTGGGGTTGACAGGTATGTGAAGAGGTAAGCCATTTTGATCATTTTCTTTCTTTTTTGAATTTTATTCAATATAAAAGCGGATGTTGATTGTTGATAATATGTTTCCAAGTTTTGTTTTGCGGCTCCCACGTGAGATGGCCTTGTCCATCCCAAGGACACAAGTCTGACTCCGCCAATGATGGCATGGACAGGTCCCCCTCCTCCCCGACTGCACATTTACACCTATTTTCTCTCAGCCACATGGCGCCAAGTGACTGGAGTCAAGGTAGCCCATTGAGCTACACAACAATTGTGACAATTCATCTAATTGATGCGCTTAAGGCTGAAATAAACGATGGCATCATATTCACAGTTACTCACACTCACTCCTCGATGTCCTCACTGCATATAACGCATGATGACACATCACTTCGTCATTGACGGGCAGTCTGCATACGTGGGGAGTTGTAACACCACAAATTTCAACTTTATACTATTTTAAGTGGGATGAAAATCAAATCAAATATGAATACTGTTCACCTTGCAGATGAAAGGATGAATGTTTGTGATTGTCCTTCAAGCCCTGTTAATGCACGCAGCACATATTTGGAGTAACTTGTAAATATTGGACAGCATGTATAGTGTTGATGTGTTCCTTATGTATTATGTTGAATGGGGGAAAAAAGGTGTTGAACCATCAAATCATTAGTATTTTCTTCATATGTCCAAATGCATTTGAGATATAATATCCATGATAAATTACCAATAAACTTTGTCAGAGGCCACATCAAAAGGCAAATACAGTAATCGTGTGACACAGAATTCTTAATAAAGATCCAAGCCTGCCTCATTCCTGCCTGCTGACCGCTGCCAGCCGCTGTCTGCCTCCTGAGTGTTGACATGAGTTTAGCGTAGCTAAATGTCCGAAATATAACCAGTCGGAGTTCGTGTGCGCATTCATGCTCTTGTCCGCTTCTGCCTGTGTAAGTGGAGAAGCGATGCCATGGTATTTTTGATTTTGTGGAGGTGATCATGATGAGATCACGTTTTCACGTTGTCAATAAATCCAAACTTTTATACTTGCATGTTGGTGGCGATCGGTCGCCATTTTAGACAACAGAACTGACAAAGCGAGCAATATTACCACGCTTGGCTCCCTCCCGTGACGTGGACAGCTATTTTTTTTACACTGATGTCATTCGCCGGTGTGCTGGCTCTGACACTGCTCGCGCTACTGAGTCTCATCACTTGTCGTACGAGTAGAACCCGCGCTGTATCTCCTGTTGAAAAATCTCCTGCGCAGTTTAACTCGTAGCGTGTTCCGAAGTGTTCCGAGGCAATTTTTGATGTTTGCCCATTTCGCCAAGTAGGTTGGTTTGGCCGCCTCGTGACCACACGCATGAGGGACGATTAGTGGGCTGGACTAAAATCCACCTGCGCCCTTGCTTAGTCCGACCCTTTTTTAAAACTTGTCACCCCCCCCTGTGTGTATAAGCGCAAAATGAACAAGGTTCTATAATAACTCACCCGATAGGTCATCCTATAAGTATACAAGAGATTGTTGTTGTCATATCTTGTCTTGATGTTCAGGATTTATGATTGGACGCTGGAAATGATTCTTTCCCTTTTGTTTTTTTTTTTGTCTTGTTGTTTTTCTGTCTGCTTGACCTCTGAAATGACAAGGACAACAAGAAATGTAACATCTGCTCATTCGGTCTCTGACCCTTGCCCTTGGCCAAGTCAAGTCGCCTGTCATCTGTGGTGGTGAGTTTGCCACATTTCCCACATCATATTTCAATTATTTTTTGGACTGAATTATAAAGGTATTTTCTGTCAGTTGTCTCTAAAAATTAGTTCAGTTTTTTTTCTTCATATAAACTGAACAACAATAATTAGTCTATTTTTCAAGTGAGGTTCTGCATAATCTTTAAGTGTTCGTTTTTGTGCTGACATCTCACATCTGTGTGGACGTGCAATTATTCTCTCATTTTCTAAATTGGTATGCAGCTTGACAACCAGTCAAATAATGATGACAAACCAGTTTGGAAATATGATAAATTTGTTGTAAAGATATACTGTACTGATACAGGAAGAGCAAAAGCACAGTGGAAGTTGCTTGGATGATGTATTATCTCGCTCCAATGTAACATAGCAGAACAGCTTGCGCAGTCTGTTCAAGGCAGATAGAAGCTCATCTTTTTGAGAGCAACATGCATGGCATACTCAGACAGTAACAGGGTGATGACTAAGCAGAAAAGCTAGCGTGTTATTGGCCGTTCTCTCTTTGGTGGCAGTCATTTAGTCGTAGTGAACTTGACGATGAGAGCGGGGGTAAGAAATGCGTGCTACAAGTGCACACCTATTGCGCGTTAGCCATTTTTATTGCTCTGGGACATTAATTCAACTTTCACACACACACGAGAGGCTGATGTGTGTATTGTATATCTTATCGCACTGGAGGCTTGTTGTTGTTGATAAAAGTTGTATTAATTAAATCTTTGCCCCTGGGGTGGAGCAGTGGAATGCGCTGTAAGCACATAACTGACATGAAGAGAGTTGAACGGGGGTGTGCATTGTTGAAATCCTCTTGTGCTTTGCGACACTTTATTAGTTAGATTGGGGTCCACATAGATAAGAGTCAATATAGATAAAATATATTTAATCTTGTAGCTCAAATTTGTTTGGGTAAGCAGCACATACAGGAAACTACTCCTGTCCAAAACATTTTACATCAGATCAACTCAAGTCATTTTCAGTATAAGCAAACTTCATTTTGTCATTCTGGCAGGAATTCATTAAAGTGGTCAGACAGCATTACATTATTTCACTTTATATTCATCATGGTTAGACAGCAGAGTTGGCTCCACTAAGCAGATGAAACGCTAAGAGAAATTTGACTTCGGCATGCATGTGTGTGCGGGATACCGCAATTTGCCATTGAACACTAAAATTAGCAGTTTTATCATTGGCACCCTGTTCTCTTCACAGATGAGAGGAGGTTCACATGGATGGATGATACCATCTTGCCACTTTGAGGAAAGCCACTAGCTACTTTCGGTACTGAACAGTTAGTCGGTCCGTCCATCTCTGCACTTCTCCGTCTAAATGGTTGAGTGACAGTAGATTTAATATCTTTAAACTGCTGCTGTATTTTTGTCAGTGTAAAATTTCCCAGAAGAGTGCAAGTAATCTCCTGTGACTTCTGCCAGTTAGATAATATAATTAAGCTCGTGGATGTGCTTGACAGGCCCGTTTTCTTTGGTTCATCCACCTTGCTTTGAACACACTCACCAATCCTTAAATGAACGTAGGCTGACAAAAATAATACCAGCCTTTTTAATTAAAATCACAGTGCTGGATTTCTGCTCTATTGTTAAAATGCAAGCAAAGAAGAGTAAGTCACATTAGACAATCATCCCTGATATATTGTTCTAGATCAGGGGTCGGCAACCCGCGGCTCTTTCATCTTTATGTTGCAGCCCTGCTTGGCTTGTGAAAATAAATTATAAGTGCCCGACTGAAGTGCTGAATGTTATTTGTCTCAAAAATGTACATCATTCTTAGTCAGTAAAAGTTTTTGGCCACTTTGACATGTGGTCCTGTATTGGATACCAATCAGATTTTTTTTTTGCAATGCGACCACAGTCTGAACCTCCAGGTCGCATACATCCGACACTGACGTCAGGAGCCCAAAATGCAGGCGGGCAGAGGGATCAATGCTGACTGACTCTGCTGTTGTTTTAAATAACAGTATAGACTTTATATTTGATTTTGATTTAATCCCACTTAGAAAAAGCATGAAGTGGACCTTTACGATGATAGTAGTAATTCAACCATGGCTTGATCGGCTCATTTTTTACGCGCGGTTATTACGTGACTTCATCTTTACTGACGTCTCCATGAAATGCCTCGCCTCATCATTTCCCCCAAATACTGTATTTCTACCTCTGACCGAATCGCTCCAATGAATTTTCCAGCCTCTAGAAACGATAAGGGTTGAACTTTAAAGTCAAGATCCGTGGGTCTCATCCTTTCTCCCTAATGCCCATGATGTGTTTATCAGTGCTTTAGAAGAACAAACCCCCAAATCAATAAAGCAATTAGTACACCCTAGCCACCAAATCTCACCAGTGGAGATTGATTGGATGCAACAACAGCCCGGGCACAAAAGGACCTCATCATTTTTCGTGTGCCTGGCTGACCACTGACAGGCACATAATCTGTGGCTTGGTTCTGGCACCAAACCATCTGAGAAGGATTACGATAATGAAACTATTCCTGTCTTTCATTAATGCATCATTTCCATCAAATAATTATTGAGCAGTGGAATCATGGCTCATCTCGTTCCAATCCCAATTCTAAAAAACATCAAGATCAAATATTACATATTACAAAGGGGAAATCAACCCAATTGTTCTATGCAAGCCCACTAGTTGAAACAAGGCATTCTGATGAATTCTGCGTTTGTGGAATATGAGTTAATCCACCCGTTTTTAGCCATGTCTTGGGGCGGCCATTTTATCACTTCTGTCGACTGAAAATGAGATCACAACCGCTCAGGGCTCAGGTAATGACCAATCACGGCTGACCTGTTTTCTGAAGCTGAACCAACTTTCGGGGCTTAATGTCGAGGACCTGTTTATCTGAAATTGACGTCCACTCACTATACGACGCAGAGTTGTAACTCTGACTGGACAAAAATCGCCCCGTGACGGCTGTGGCTCCATGCTACCTGTGCTTCAGCTGACCGGTGGCGGCGTGGAGCTACTCCTACTCGACAACATGAGCGGGGCCGGCAACCGAGACATGGAGCCCAATGTCTGGACGGCAAAGAGCTGATCTCATTCTACTAAACTTGTCTGGTTAGCCATCAAACGCATACCTGTCAAGTTGTACACTTTCGACGTAATTTGTACAGGTGGAAACACCTTTTCAAACATGTACACCATACATAACTGATTTCCATTCACGTGACAGCAGCCATTCAAAAATAATGTGTCATGTGTAAGATTTTATACAGTCAAATTACAACTTTCGTAAGATTCAGTACACCCCGGGGTTGACAGGTATGCAAAATCTATTCCTGCCTTGACAAGCCATGGGAGCTAGCGGTAGCTAACAGCCATGGCTGCACCTCCTGTCTGCCTACGGCGATGTAACAAAATTTTAGTGTAGCTAAATGTCCGAAAACCACGATCAACTGCCCCCAAAATACATATGAACATTCCTATTATTGTCAACTTCAACATGTATACATTTATAAAAATGCTCAGCAAAATATTATTGATTTTGTGGAGGTGATAGTGGCTTTTCCTCATAGGAGCTCGCTGTTATATTTTCACAGGTTGAAATGGACAAGCGTATAAATGTGCATTTGAATTTTGCTGGCAATTAATCACTGTTTCAGACACAAGGTGACAACAGAACGTGACAAGCCAAGCCAGGAAAAAACACGTATTACAATGCTTGCCTCCCCGCTATGATGTAGACAGGCTGAAATTGGGGGAAAAAAAGCAATGCACCAAAAAGAGAACGTGCCAATCTGTCAGTTTAGTCATCACAAAAAAAGCACTTAAATCACTACAGATTCTTTTAGAGGGATGCATTTTAGTGCTGTCCTCATTTTTACATACAGACCTATTATATGAGTGCCATTGTTCAGCCCACTCAAGTGTTCTTTAATCACCCTAACTTGCTGCACATCCTTCCCATCTTCAGCTCTCTCGAGCGAGACGAGAGTTGGAATGAGAACTTGTTTATTCAACAGCGGACACTGTTTTTATGCCCATACAGCGGACGTGTAGGAGGTCGGATAAAAGAGGTGAAAGAGGTTAGATGAAAGAGGTCGGATGGGCGGGGACGCCCGACCCGCAGAGCGCGGTCTGGCCAACCTTTCTCTTCTTCTTTACTGTCCAACCTGGAATGCACGTCAACCTATGCCTCTTGTTTGGCCTTTGCTCCCTCCACCTTTGCCCTACGTCACAACTTTGTTTATGCTTGCCTTCCCTCCTCAGTCCTCTTAGCGTCCCACTTATTCTTAGCTAACCTCTTCCCTTGTTTCGGGTTCAATCACCAAGTCTCTTTCTCCCCATTTCTGCCAGAAGACACTCTAAGTACTCAACTGGCTGTCTCTCTGATCATCTTGGCTGTAGGGGTCCAGTCTTCTGTAATCTCTTCTTGCCGACCAAGAAAGTGTCTGTCATCTTCTCCAAAAGCAGCACAGGATCACATGTTTAATGTGGGGAGAGAGACGCCACAGTTGCGTTGCGTACTCGCCCGCTCTCAATCCAGTTGGCCAAACAAGCTTTCCCAGAGTTCAGGCTAACTGGTCACAATCTAGCTCAGGGGTCACCAACTCCGGTCCTCGAGGACACCTGTCCTGCAGGTTTTCCATCTAAATAAATAAATTATAAGTGTCCGATTGAAGTGCATGTTATTTGTCTCAAAAACGTGCATCATGTCTTCTTAGTAAGTCAAACCTTTTGGCCCCGTTCATATGTGGTCCTACATTGGATACCTATCGGATTCTTTATGCAATGCGACCGCAGTCTGAACCTTCAGGTCGCATACATCCGACATTGACGTCAGGACCCCGAAATGCACTTCGCTTGGGTGGAGGTCAGTGCTGCCAGCGACTCAATCTGCACTTGTTTTGAGTAACAGTATTGACTTTATATTTGACTTTAATTGAATCCCACTTGAAACATGAAGCATAAAGTTGACATTTATGGTGATAGTAGTAATTCAGCCACGGCTCGGCTGATTTTTTACGCACGGTTATGACGTGACAT
Organism: Filicampus tigris; assembly: GCF_054856515.1. Lineage (NCBI taxonomy): Eukaryota > Metazoa > Chordata > Actinopteri > Syngnathiformes > Syngnathidae > Filicampus > Filicampus tigris. The sequence continues at coordinate 17,580,478 of NC_141229.1, read as the reverse complement.
CATCTTTAGTGACATCTCCATGAAATGTGATCGAAAAAGCCTTGCCTCATTATTTACCCCAAATACTACATTTCTAACTCTGACCAAATCGCTCCACTATCAAAATGCCCCAAAACGCTGCACCACATTTACTTCCGTAAACACAACATCGTGAGTGACGTCGACCATCGCTTCTGAGAATGCGGGCCACTTTAGGGGCGCAATTATGTTCACACAAGAAGAGAGACCGAAGTCGCATTTAAAATGTAACATGAACGCTTACACACACACACACACACACAAAATATTTTTCTTAAAAAGACGGCCGCTTACAGTCCTGCGTAAAGATGAAAATGACTTCGCAGCCCTGATTTGCAGACATTGCATGTGTGCAAACGTTCAGAAAACCCATTGTTCGGTGAAATAGTGCTCTTTTTTCCACTGTATTTTTAAATTCAGGCATTTATGCTTGCTCAATGCATCATTTAAGTTCAGATTTTTCATTCACTTGAATGAAGACCTTCAACTGCGCTTTTTTAGTAAGAGTTCAAATGTGTTCATTTAATAAATAAAATTTAACTGCATGGATTTCATAAGCAACATACTATTGTACAAGTGTAAAGATGTATATATATCTTATATATATATATATATATATATATATATATATATATATATATATATATATACATGCATACATACATCGCAGGGCACACAGAGACAAACATCCGCACTCACAATCACATCACAATCACATCTAAGGGCAATTTTAGAGAGTCCAATCAACTTACCATGCATGGTTTTTGGAATGTGGGAGGAAACCGGAGAACCCAGAGAAAACCCACGCAGGCACGGGCAGAACATGTAAACTCCACACAGGGAGGCCGGAGCCAGGATTGAACCCATTCATTCATTCATTCATTATCCATACCGCTAATTCTCACAAGGGTTTGCTGGAGCCTATCCAAGCTGTCTTTGGGCAGTAGGCAGGGGACACCCTGAATTGGTTGCCAGCCAATCGCAGGGCACACAGAGACAAACAAACATCCACACTCACACTCACACCTAGGGACAATTTAGAGTGTCCAATTAACCTACCAAGCATGTTTTTGGAATGTGGAAGGAAACCGGTGTACCCAGAGAAAACCCACGCAGGCACGGGGAGAACATGCAAACTCCACACAGGGAGGCCGGGGCCGGGATCGAACCCACGACCTCTGAACTGTGAGGCGGACGTGCTAACCAGTACATACATACATACATACATACATACATACATTTTACAAAAAGTGTTTGCGGCTCTCAGTGTTTTCTTTTCCGTGTAAAATGGGTCAAAATGGCTCTTTGATTGTAAAAGGTTGCCGACCCCTGGACTATACATTATATGGAAACGCTTTATGCTTCCTGTGCAGTAGGTGTACACCAAAGAGCTGTAATCTGCCAATCAACCAAGAAGAGAAGAGGAAGAAGACCAGTAGTTGGAGTGCACTACTTGGATTGGATTTTTTTTTACTCTTGGCCACAATGCGGGGATGGAACTTTAAATTAAAACTTTTTATCGTTTTAGGAGTTAAAACAGCTGCAGGCAGCCACCAGTTCAACAGACTGGCAAATAAGTGTCTGGATCGACTGATGGACTTCTGATGGACAAACTGAAGAACTACCTGACGGACGGACTGACCAACTGACAACTACAGGTTGGTTCATCTTAAAAAAATGACGGACTGACGAATGATGGATGGATACCAAGACTGCTGATGGATGACGAATGACGGACCGGCAACATTTTGTAAAATGCCCACCTCTGGACATAGGTGTACTGGTTCCCATACTCCATATCTACCCGTTTAGTTGGCTAGATTACACCAATTACGACCAATTTCTGTTAATATTGCACTTTCGCTTCTACAGGCAAATTTTCTGACATTTTAAAGTAAGACCAGAATTGTCAATAAGAATTACCCTTCTTTGTACGGCTTTTATACCTGTGCAATGTTCCAAGCTAGTTGCTATGAATGCTTCATAAATATTGGAAACAATTGTGTTTACTTTTCTGCCTGATCTTGCAAAGAGAGAAACTTAGTTGATGTTTACATGGAGGGAACTGAAGTTGAATATTTGAAGCTTTGAAATGCTCAAATGATGCCTAACATAAAAGGCAGAATGACCATGCTGAAAATCCCACCAGCATAGACCATCATATGTGCTCACAATAAAAACATGTTTTTTTTTTTTTACTGTTACCATTACATTCAACAAAAACTGTGTTAAAACGTTCTGCGTAAATCTTAACTTTTTTCTGCTGTGCATTTTCTTCTCTCACAGTTTGGGAGTGAACTTGGGCAAATATAATCAATGTTTTTTCCCTCAAAATCATTAGGGCCAAAGTGCATCCACGCGAGAAGCACTTCTCTGGTACCTCGCTTGCCAAATGCCGTGTTCGAATGATCTTTTCATCACATGCGCAACAGCGTGCCCATATTTGGAAGTGCTGACGTAGCAGCCGACCAGGAAGTAAAAATGGAGACTTTTCCCACAGTTTTAATGATTAAACCCACCTCGACAAAATGTATCTTTTAGTGTTACAAAAGTAAGCCCAGTCTCCTCATTTTTTCGAAGCAAGAGGAGACAAGATGTTTCCTTCATTATTAATATAGTAAATGTACTGTACAATATTTATCAATTCCCCCACTGTCCCCATACCCTTACCTGTAATTTCAGAGTGAAAAGGGCTTGAAGAGCCGCATTAAACCGAGCACAGAGTGGTTCGCAGGTTGGCCAGGGCTGGTATAAAGCAAACCAAAAGAAAAATGTTTCATATTGAGTCAAGGATTTTCGATGCGAAAGAATGTCTATAATCTTTTCAGCCATCTTTTATGTACTTGACACATATGTGGCAAGGTAATCACATTTATTTATCTTCATTGGTCTATAAAGACAAATACAATTCCTGTGTGGAAACAAAGTTTTATAGCCTTGGGTGCGCCATAGTTCACAAAAGGCAGTTATATCATAAACTAAACGCTGTCCTATGTCCTGCAGGGGATATAAAAGTGAAAGTTGATATTCTACCGCATAAAAAAAAAAGAAAAAGAATCACACAGAGCTGCACCTGGATGCAGCACCCTTCATCCTTAATTACCTGGACTGCTTTCAGGTTGCTGTTATTGCTGATGTTAGCCGGCGGCTTCCATCAGGGAGATGCTCAGTTTGTCACATCTGCAAAGACTATTCCGTTGGCCCCATGGACACAAATCACCATCCTAATTGCACATTCACACCAACCCACTGCTCTCCCACACTCTCTCATACACATTTGCACAAACAGGCAGTCACAGAATAATTCATGCTTTTGTGCCTCCGAAAATGCTAAGCCAGACCATAGTTAAGGGTAGCGCAGAATGCAGTCCCCTTGAGCCCTGCGTGTTGACTGTGCACGGCATGCTAGGTCACACGTAAAAATGGGTAAGGGTGCACAATCAGCAGTCGGTGAAATGTCAAGAGATTTACTTTGCGTTTTCTTTTGGGTGGTTGTGGGACTCTGTTTAATGTCAATCCGTTCCAACCACCCTTGGTGCAAGGACAATTTCCTTTATGTCCTCTCTTTCCTTTCTGGTCATGTTTTAAAATCAAAAGTGGCGATTGTTTCAACTGTTCCAACTGTTTCATCCAGAGGCTGACTAAAAGAGCAGCAGATGGTGTAGAGTTACTATGACTTGGCATGTGATAATACTGTACACCTGAGGATTATCAATTGCATGACGGAGTAATGGCTGCTGCTTGTTTTTGACGAAATTTAAACCATCACTGTTCTCTTTAATTAAGTCACATTGAATAAATAACCCATGCTTGTAGCTGACTACGGAGACAGCTGCTTTCTGGTGGCTCGAACAACATCAATCTGACCTGAGTGTTGTATTGTCAGCAGCTCTGTTGTCTCCATCATATTCCCTGTGGCTGCAGCCAAACAATATAGCAGTAGTAAAATGGTGTTGTTACTGTCACTCAAGTTTATTCTCCATACAAACACGATTTCCCCGTTTCGTCAGTTTTATCCTTGACCTATTAGTGACAGAAGATGTCTAACCTTTCAAAATATGTCCACTTTCTGTCCTGCAACCAAAAAAATAATACAGCATGATGTACTGAGTGTTTGTCATATTTGTTAGCTGTATACTTCTGCCGAGGTCAGACGAAGTAGCCCACTTTTGACCAGACAGACTTGTCGCCGACAAACGTGCACTCTTGTGGCCGATTTTGAGTTGTCTTGACGTGTCGTAGTCTGTGTAATGTGTACTCAATGACTGGTCGTCTGGGACACTTCACGACCACGAAGCAGAAAGTCTGGCATGGTAGGATCTTGTTGCATAGTCCTACGTGGCGCAACGATTTGTTCCTCCCGACATGAAAACGTTTTATAAAAACTGCATATGAAATTGATCTGTTATAACTGGCATATATATGATCGTCTACTTTGTTTTAAAAAAAAAGTGTGGGTTTTTTTTTTTTCATAATGTTTCTTGAGAAGAAAAAGAAAATAACCGTATACACCTTTGCTGCAAGCTAAATTCTGACAGAGCTGAAATGGCAGCTGGTCCTGCACGACCAAAACAAAACAATTTAACAAAAGATCCTTACCGTATTTTCTTGAGAATAACAAACACTTAAAAATACTAAAGATGCTGGGTTGCAAATGAATACACCCTAAAACAAGGGTCACCAACTCCGGTCCTCAGGGGCCCGCTTTACTGCATGTTTTAGACAGAGCTGGACATTCCATCCCAGGGACGGAACAGTCCATCCTGGACGGACGCCCAGTTTGTGAACGGTGGGATGGAGAACAGGAACTCTTTTAAAAAGGACAGACTAAGCAAGGACGGAGGTAGGTTTTCGTCCGTCCCTCTAATGGTCCCTAACCGAGTCAAGTTCCGGCTGACCTGTTGTGTTCTTTTAAAAAGCAAGACTGCCTTGCTAAGATTGCACAAAACTGGAGTGCTCTTTTTCGTGTGCGTTCCCTTCCTGCAGTATCGTTCTCATGGGCATAGTCTGCCCTCTAGTGGACGCCCATTTCACTGAAGAAGGGAAAAAAAACTGAAAGCTATGACCCGGGCGTGGAAGACGTTCGTTCTCCTCATAAAATAACATTGCCTTATTTTGCAATAATTGTTTTTATTGCAAAATAACGCAATAAAAAGTGAAATTGTGCAACAAAACACAATAGTATTGTGTTATTATGCAATCTTAAATATTATTGCGATTTCCTCTGGCTTGCTCCGGTCCGCGTCATCTCCATCATCATCATCTTCATCATCACATCACACAGTGGTTGCTGGCAGCTAAAAAACTGTCTTCGTTAAACAGTTGGAAAAAATTCAATCGGCTCATGATACTCCCAGCCGGTAAGCGGATGTGCATAGGAAATTAGACAGCTAATGAGCTTCAAATAATGTCATGCACAGGAGCGGCGGCGGGGAGGCGGACAGACGCAATGTAAGGACGGAAGCGCTTTAAAAGGACAATGACGGACGGGGTCGGAAGACGATCATTTTTATGAATAAGGACGCAAGGACAAGGACGGAAGAGTACCCAGGTCACAGACACAGAATGGACCGGCAAAAAAAAGAGTAAAGTGCCCATGTATGGTTTTAGATGTGTCCTTCTTCCAACACAGCTGCCCTAAAACCTGCATGCAGCGTGTCACAACTTTTCTGTTTGTGAATACAACTCAAATATTTCCTGTAGCAATGCACCTTGGATCCGACATACACAGTAAGCACAGCTGCTGTGGAATAACTTTGACAAACACTTCAATTAACCTCATGTTCCACTGGGGGTTTCCTGTAAAGCCTGCAACTTTTCAAAGCAGATCCGTCTCCAAGAACATACACAACATTTTTCAATTTCATCATTAGCTGAAGTATAACTACAAAAATTGAAGATGTTGCAAATTGGCTCGGCAATTGCATTATGCTAATTGCCCAATGATTGTAATTTGCATTCATTAGGTACTTTGTTTTTTTGGTGCAGTTTCCCAAATTTCAGTAATTATCTCTTTGATGGCCTCTGCTGACATCACTAAAAAGCGTCAGCAGCTTTCACAGACTCACCTTTTACTGTCTGCAGGCCAAATGTTCAGAATCAAGCTATTTGCATATGAGAACTTTCTTTTTGCCTTTTTCTACCTTTCCGTCATCCCGTCAGGGTGAAAGTGAGCGTACCTTGCTTTAACCTGTATATGTGACACATTTCTTAACTTCTACACAATACCATCAAATTCTTGTCATTCCAGGCTACTATTTTATTGTGCTGCATTTACTGTTAAGTCAAGTTGCTAGGTAGGAATTAGCAGGGTTTTTTTTCTTCAAACTAGGAAATGTTACAGGTGGTCAGACAGTAGACCTGCCACTGTAATGTTTGATTGAAATGAGAGAAATAAGTTTATGCAATGTGCATGTGTTAATATTAAAGCCTGTAGGGCTGTTATTGTTTCATAAAGTGACGTGTGTGTGTGAACGCGCATCTGTGTACAGACAGGGAGTATGTGGAAGAAAGATTGTTTTCCGACAAACAAGAGCCAGGTTCAGTTAAGAGTGTTGGATCAAATGGTCAATCTTTGTAGAATGAGTTTTTAAAATTCCGAATATCATGCCTGGATTACTCCTTTTCCAACGCGAATATGTGTGCATGTATACGCCGATCAGAATATCCCGATAATAACTCTGCGCATGCCCAACCACAAGGAATCTTGGTCTTTGTAGTACAGGAAGTGTATGCGCTGTTTGGCGCGCACTCTATCAGAAATACACATTTAGTGATAAACAAAACATGGTGAAAGCTAACAAAAAAAGATGAAACAATAACAATAAGAAATGAGCCTGTGTTAGTGGCTTGTATCCCGCATCACACCAACAGACCAGATGACGCATTTGCACTGCATAGAAATATTGTTGTAGATTAAGAAGTGCCCATCGACACCATACTTTTAAAGCGAGGAGGAAACCGTCTGCTTCATTCGTGCGGTGAGTGACTTGAATACAATGTGTTTTATTGACGTAAGCAAGTAACAAGCGGACATGACGTAAATTGCGTCATGACGTCCGCGTGTCGCCGTTTCAATCGGGTTATTTAAATAACTCTGTCCGCTCAAGCCATGTAAACGAGCTTTTCCGATTGGTTGTTGGTACGTGAGAGAGCAGGGAGATGACTTACTGTGTGAGTATTCAGGTTATTATTTTATGTTTTTTATGTCTATCCTCACATTCTAAACAGAAACTTGACATATATCAGTGCACTTAATTCTAGACAGGACATCTTCATTGCTACTAATTAACTATATGATTTACTAGTAGCTTAATTTCACCATATGAGGAGGGGAAAACAGGAAGAAACTGCCTTTAAGTGGAATATATAAATGTTGTACTCACTGTAGAGGGCTGTTTTACTCCAGAAACATGCATATTGTCAATGTGCATTTTTTGGAGGTGCTGTATCAAAAGTCATCCTCCCCAGAAATGAGGGTTACCATATGTTGGTTCGTTTTTTGTCGTTTTTTGGAGTTTTAAGGGCTTCTACATCCTGCCACAAGCCGGTCTATGCACAGCTCCAACGAATTCCGCACACCGACACAGACAGCCCCTGTCCCCCCAGTATTTGTAGCATCCATAGACCTCTGATCCTAGAATCGCCCCTGGTCTGCCATTTTAAAAATGCCAACTTAATCCTGGTTGAAATAAGGCAACGGTGTCCTTAAAAGAAAAGATGCTTTACACAGACACAGAAAATCACTGTATAAAAGTAAACAGACCTAGGTGACAAGTGAGTGGTGCATAGCTGGATTGCATTCTAAATCACAGACCCTGCAGGGGTGATTTCAAGCAGGATAGGATAGATGCTGTTTCCTCTCTTTAAAGTGCACACACCATGTGAATGTTTCTCATTGTATAAAAAGAAAGAGGGCAGTATTTAATCATTCCATCCGATGCATTATCAGTGTATGGTTTTGTGTACATCCTGGGACAAGAATGTTTTAACTGTAGTCAAAATCCATTTCCCAGTTTATAATGTCGTTTCCCTGTGGGGCATTTTTAATCTCTTATTTAGCTGCACTGCACGAACGTTTTCTCTGGGAGGAAATCAGAGCATCCTGATAATAGCCTTTCAAGCACAGGGCGGGCATGGAACTCACAGAGAACCCAGATGACTGTCAGGTGAGGTGACATCAATGCACTACTATACATAGAACTGCCTGCTGCTCCATGAATTGAGATGATTGATACTGAATCAGCATCTCACATGAGTTCAGAGAAAAGCAAATACAATCTAAAGATTACAAGCACATCACACCTGCTAACATTGTCATTTCGCACCACAGACAGTGGAAACTTTGTATTGGATAATCTATAATGGCCACAACATCAGGTCCACCTGCACAGGATACTGACATATGGACCACATTTGAGCTTGATTACCCACTTCCGATCAAATTCAGCAAAGACCTGCTTCTTGGATGTCGCTGAGAGATTATCCTGACCTGTTATCCTGTGGTGTGGGCTGTGTAAACAGCGCTATTTTGCTCCCCTATCTGTTCAGAAAACAGCTGTGGCCAACAAGCGTAAATGTAAACGCTTAACATTTTTGACTGAAAAACCCTTACACGCGGGGTCAACTTGTGACTGTGGTTACATTCAGTCAATAACCCTTTCAAACCCGTAATATAAACAATATTATGGCTGCGCACATCCATCTGCGGACACCCGCAAAACCCCAAATATGCTCATATTCATTTTTTTTTTTTTAAACTGGATAAGACCCTTAGTTTGCTTCCTTATATAGCGTGTAAAAAAAACAACTGAAAAACAAAAAACATGGACCGCAGCACATTCAAGCTTAAAGAGAAAGACCCACAAAGCTGTGTGAGTCTATGATGTCCCCAAAAGTATCCATTATATTTATAATCAATCTCCATTATAAATGTTAAATTTGCCATGATTATACTAACAGTTAAATATTTCAGGCCAAAACAGACTGCCTTAAAAGTATTTATGTTAAGTGAAGTTTAGAGTGATTTTTTTTTTTTTAATATAGAAAGTAGTAGCTGTTTATTTTAAGTGGAATCCATAAAGACTCTTATAAACATAAAGACTTTTTTTTTTAATGAAAATAATGTCTTTATATTTTATATTGAATTAAAAAAGAAACTTTATTCCTAAAGTCACAGATAAAAATGTACTTCCAATTAAGTATTGGCAAAACTGGTTGTCAATTTTATGTGAAGGGGGTTGTCGGCATGTGTTGAATGTAACTAATGAAGTAACTTGTAATCTAACTTACTTTTAAAATCAAGGAATCAGTAACTCCACTAGGCGGCACGGTGGGCGACTGGTTAGCACGTCCGCCTCACAGTTCAGAGGTCGTGGGTTCGATCCCGGCTCCGGCCTCCCTGTGTGGAGTTTGCATGTTCTCCCCGTGCCTGCGTGGGTTTCCTCCGGGTACTCTGGTTTCCTCCCACATTCCAAAAACATGCATGGTAAGTTGATTGGATACTCTAAAATTGCCCCTAGGTGTGATTGTGAGTGCGGATGTTTGTCTCTGTGTGCCCTGCGATTGGCTGGCAACCAATTCAGGGTGTCCCCCGCCTACTGCCCAAAGACAGCTGGGATAGGCTCCAGCACGCCCCGCGACCCTTTTGAGGATAAGCGGTACAGATAATGGATGGATGGAGTAACTCCACTACTGTAAGTTACTTTTAAAGTCATGTAATCGGTAAGGTAACTCTCTCAAGGTAACCATGGCAACACTACATAGATTACTGTGCACTAAAAGGATGGCAAGTGTCGTACAATTGTAAGGCAACTTGCAAGTTTCTGTATCTTACTCAGCAATTTGCATTGAAGGAAAAACACAAGAAGCTTCTTGTTGTGGATGAAAACAAATGAATAAAATCAGCTAAAAGTATAACAATAACAATAATATTTATAATTTAAACGCAAAGATAAAAGGTTAGTATAGTAAGAAAACATAAACAATTAAAATAAGTACAGTAAGGGCTATAGTCTTCTGTTCATGTAATGTTTACAGGTCTGCCGCGCACTGTCGACACGAGTCAGCAGTCGCTGGGCCATCGCCGGGCACTTAACTGAATCTAAACTTTAAATACAATATGATGTTTCAGCTTCATAGGGCGCCGGGCTTACTGCAGCCTCAGGAGTGCTTAAAAGAACTGTCAACTACTTCGAACAAAAGACCAGGGGAAAAGCTAGAAATTAACTCAATACAAAGCCTTGTTATTTCACCAAATGCAAATGATGGTGACTAAGGCATCCTTGGGTAAGAGATGATTGTTCTTCATGCTTTATATTGAGTGTATGAAATAGCTGTTTACTCTCATTGCCTTAAAGCGGAAGTCAACCCCCCCAAAGATTCTTTGCAATAGTATGTTCTATGCGCCTAAACTAGTCTAAACATGGCATTCTGATGAATATTGCGTTTGTTGAATATGAGTTAAGCAGCAAAATCCACCCGTTTGTAGCCATCCCACGGGCCGCCATTTTGTCCCTTGAGTCGAATGAAAATGAGATCACAGTTGCTCCAGGTAACGACCAGTCACGGCTCACCTGTTCTTTGAAGCTGAGCCATGCTTGGGACCTCAAGTGGGAGCTCACCATCAGCTCCTTAATCAAAAAGGCCCAACAGAGTAGATGATGTTCTTCCTGCAGCCGCTGAGCAAACCCAAGCAGCTAACAAGATGTTCGTGCCCTTGTACAGCCTTCCTCACCTCCTCCATTACCATGGGGTGCATGCTGCTGAGAAGCTGATCATCTGTAAAGCGCCCATCCATTCAGGACCTGTACATCTCCAGGACCCAAGGGTGTCCAGGTCTGATTATAGCTGACCCTACTCACCTTGAACGCAGCCTGTTCGACCCTCTGGCCCAGGGGTCGGCAACCCGCGGCTCCGCAGCCGCATGCGGCTCTTTCATCCTTATGTTGCGGCTCTGCGTGGCTTGGGAAAATTAATTCGAAGTGTCCGATTGAAGTGTATTGTAATGTCTTCCAAAGACATGACGCCAGACGTAGCTTAGTTATCTCCCTTTTAAGTATTCCAACACGGCTGCCTTTTTATTATTCAAACTACGGTGCAACAACAGTTCTGTCGTAAATTCACAAAGATCTCTTCGTCCTCGTCGTCCGCTCATTCCTCCCCCCCTTTATTTTTGTTTTTTTCGTTTAATTGTGGTTGGAAATTGTAACATTATCGGGACCCCGAAAATTTTTTATCAAATTATAGAGTCAGTGTTGGCCGAATATCTCAGATGTCCAAACATGGTCAAATTCTTTTTTTCCCATCATAAATTGATTCTCATGTTCCGTCCTTACTTCCTCTGTAATTTTTATGCAATTGCAGCCCATTTAAAGCGGTGAAAATAGCAAATTAGGCACAATTTCATGGCCGGAGGTGTGTGCAACACAATGACGTGATCTCTGTCTGCTGAATGCAGCCATTTTTTTTTTAAAGACAATAACGAGTGAAAATAGTAAGGGTCTTTGGATTACGTTGCTTTGTTTAATATGGATCGATGAATCGATGAGATTCTTCGTTGCAAAAAGCCCCCCCTCACGACACACGTCGGGGTCTCCTTTTCATTTTAATATGCACTTCAGACGCGGTTAGTTGGATCATTGTTTTATTTGCTGCATCGCTCATGGCTTCAAACCTGAAAGAATGCATTTTGTGAAGGCGTTGTAGCCAAAATGAAGATGTATTTTATTGCGTTGTATTGGACAAGTGTGTTTGCGGGTGTGACGTTTCAAAGGCAGGGGGCACGATGAGGACAGACTTTGAAGTACTCGGATGTCGCCCGCTTGGTTTTTATACTCTTTTAATCAATCCAAGTGTTAAATTACCGATTAAATGTATTTTGTAGGTAGTAATATGTGGACATGAGTGTGCAGTATACAACTTGAACGAAGCGGTGCCTGGGAACTCAAACAAGCCGATGTTTTTTTGGAAGTTAATGTCAATACGTTTTTGCGGCTCCCAGGGCTTTCTTTTCCGTGGAAACTGGGTTGAAATGGCTCTTTGAGTGTGAAAGGTTGCCAACCGCCGCGCTAGCCTCAGGCAGGAGGCTACGGACCACAACTTCCCTCTACAAGAACAGCTTTTTCCCTTTGGCTATCAGACTCATAAACACAAAGTAGACGGTAACACTTAAAACATCACTGCACTTGATGTCTGTTGCTCATTGTTTAAGCCAGTGGTTCTCAACCTTCTTTCATTGATGTACCCCCTGTGATATATTTTTTCAGCCAAGTTCCCCCTAACTAGCGCAGAGCAGTTTTTGGTGAGAAGGCAAAATGACTTAAAACAGCGTGCTATGCCTTCAATGTTTGATTTATTCAACTTTGGAACTCCATTAGGAGTCATATATCTAGAACTATTTGGAAATGAAAAGTATGTACTGGTATGGAACTTAAAAAAAAGTGAACTAACTTAATTATTAATATTTGAACACACAAGAATAATTATCAATATAGTGTCCTCCTTTGCAATCACAAAAGGAACCTTAAAGAGGAAATCAACCCAAACATATTTTAGAATATGTTCCCAGCATGCCCACTAGTTGAAACTCGGCATTCTGATTAATGTTGCGTTTGTGGAATATGAGTTAAGCAGCAAAATCCACCCGTTTTTAGCCATCTCTGGGGATGGCCATTTTGTCACTTCTGTCGACTGAAAATGACATCACAATTGCTCAGGGCTCAGGTAAAGACCAATCACGGCTGACCTGTTTTCTGATGCTGAGCCCGCAGAGATGGCTAAAACGGGTGGATTAGCTCTTATTCCACAAACGTAATATTTATTAGAATGCCTTGTTTCAATCAGTGGGCTTGTACAGAACATATTCATGAAAAAAATATGTTTGACTTCCCCTTTAAACTTAATTTTGAAAAATAATGTCTTAAAATATCTATTTGATAATTAAAAAGACTGACAGCATTACCAATGGTCAAACTGAACATTCAATTGTTGCAAGGAACTGAGTCTTTTTGCATTTAGTGAGACATTTGGGCTTGTGCTTTCCTGAGGATCTTTGTCATTCTTGGTGGCAAGGAGGCAGCTGCTGTGATCAAGCTGCTTTTTTTTTTTTTTTTTTTGCCTTGCAGTTACTTTTTAAACATATTTTGAAATCTGGAGTACCCCTTGAATTGCCTTCGGGGTACCCCCAGGGGTACTAGTACCCCCATTTGAGAACCACTGGTTTAGGCTATTGCACATCATATATTTGGCTTTTTTTCTGAGTTTACTTATACTTTACTGTATTGCCATTAATGTTTCATGTTGCGCCATCTGACCGATAAAAAAGAAAAAAAAATCCTACTTGAGAATGTGCCTTTTGCTGACACTGGCGATAAATCCATTCAGATTTAATTCTGATGGAAATGAGTTAGTGCAGCACGGTGGTCGACTGGTTAGCACGTCCGCCTCACAGTTCAGAGGTCATGGGTTTGATCCCGGCTCCGGCCTCCCTGTGTGGAGTTTGCATGTTCTCCCCGTGCCTGCGTGGGTTTCCTCCGGGTACTCCGGTTTCCTCCCACATTCCAAAAACATGCATGGTAAGTTTATTGGACTGTCTAAATTGCCCCTAGGTGTGATTGTGAGTGCGGATGTTTGTCTCTGTGTGCCCTGCGATTGGCTGGCAACCAATTCAGGGTGTCCCCCGCCTATTGCCCGAAGACAGCTGGGATAGGCTCCAGCACGCCCTGTGACCCTTGTGAGGATAAGCGGTATCGATAATGGATGAATGGATGGAAACGAGTTAAAAACAGTTCTAGATAAGCCAATCAATATAAGTATTTTCTGATCGAAATTCAGACGCTACACTGGTTTGCCCCAATGCAAATAGATGATTGTAGCTGCAACTTCATCCAGAATCGCTCCAACTTTTAATGGGTTCTTACTCTGTACAGCGTTTCCTGGAAATAGGTTGTGTATTTTGTTGTGTTGAACAAAAACAAACCACCGGTGTGAGTGCAGTTTGCTGTCAGCGATGGCACAAGTCCATCTACCGTAATTTATCCAGATTGTTAGAGATCCGTTTGAGTGTGGACATGCTTGTAAGAAAATGCGGCTTTATTTGCCAACAAAATATAAACATATAGTCTGACACATTAAGAAATACTGCAGTAGAGTCTTTTACCAGAGGTGGGCATTCGTCTATGCGTTTATGAGTTCTCGTCTATATTTCAGGCCTATATATCAGCCAAACGTCGTCGAGAACAGACTCACCGGTAACACATCACATGCAGGTGCCACATTCCTGACACAATAGTTTTGTATACCTTTCGGTCCCACGGATGCAATGACGTGCCCCATATTGTTTTTTATTTCACGAATCACCACGCTGTGCGTGCTCTGCCTTTTACCACTACCCAACAGTAACATGTCCCCTCCTGGACACAATATGCATTTACATAATATGTGATAACACTATAAAGTGCCCCAATGCAAGAAAAGTACAGTCCTGTATAGCAATTGCAGCAGTGCACCCACAAAACACAAACATTCCACCAAGAGATGAAAATTCAGTTGCATCATTATTAACGTCTATGCATAAAAAAAAAAGAAAGAAAATTAAGATCACTGCTCACTTCTGCATGGAGGAAAACACATACCTATTAATACTTGAAGTGGGAATCAACCCCAACACATTTTTTTAGGAATATGTTCCCAGCAGGCCCACTAGCTGAAACTGATGAATATTGCGTTTGTGGAATATGAGTTAAGCAGCAAAATCCACCCGTTTCTAGCCATCTCTGGGGGCGGTAATAACAGTTCAGGTAACAACCAAGCTCAGCCGTGATTGGTCGTTACCTGAGCCCTGAGTAGTTGTGATGCAATTTTCAGTTGACAGAAGTGACAAAATGCCCTCCCCCACAGATGGCTAAAAACGGGCGGATTAACTCTTATTCTACAAACGCAATAGTTATCAGAATACATTTTTTCAACTAGTGGGTTTGCATAGAACATATTCTTGAAAAAAATATGTTTGGCTTGACTTTCCTCTTTAAATTTGTATGACCACAGGGGCTTTTTAAGCTCCTGGTAGGATCTGAGCTTTTCCATTAGTGAATTTATTTGTTTCCTACCTTTTCCCCTTGTTGTTATATGTTGGTCGATGTAAGCAAGTCACAACTAGTCATGATCAGCAATCCAGCTCTCTATTTAAGAGAATCTGCAAAACCAGAAAGCTCAGAGCACATTATTCTGTCATTTGGTGAAATCACACACACGTATGGAGTGGGTTATCACTTGCTATTCCAGTGCTTTGTATCCTTTTTGTATTGCCAGATGGTGACATCACAATTCTGTCTGCCCATCGCCATGAGAGTTAAGTGCATTCACTCACCAGACAATAGTACGCAGAGAGATCAAAAACAAGCAATTTGGCAAGTTCTGCCAGAATCAACACTTTTATGTTCATTTAAGTCTATGATATTGGACCACATTGAGCAGATGTTCCTGTTCCAAATATTGCAGCCAAAGAACTGTTTTTCCTTATTTGACGGTTAAAATGAATACATTCACTAACCAAGATGTATGTCAAATCCATGGTTAACATGTTTCTGTCCTACAGCGATGTGACTTCCCTGGTGCCCTTATGCCAAAAGACTTAGCAGATGAGCATTCAAACTGCATGTAATGTGTTTTAATTGGCAGCAAATGGCCTGGAGCTACCTCATTTGCTTTGGCCCATGCAGGCATCAGGTGAACAATTGTTTTCGAGAATTTCAGTGTCACTGAAGTGTTTGCCACTGTGGTAAAGCGGGAGTATTTGATGGCCTGCCATACAGTTTGATCTGATTCTGTTCAATAGCTGTATGACAGAGCCAGGTGATTGTGGTGTTACCTTGTGTAAAGAAACTAATAATAAAGCTGGGAAGACACATGAGAAGTGTTGCACATCATGCAACCTCCCCCTGCTAATGTTGTCTTACTCTGCATACAAATGTACTTTTTTTTTCTTCTGAAATGTCTGTCACAGCTATTTTAGTGTGATTTTGTTGATTGTCTCACTGCCATGCAATCGTGTGGACAATGAGAATTGAGGCTTGAGACTAAACAACCATGTGATTAGGACAGAGACATTTTTTTCCAGTTCACCCCAAAATTAATATTATCCTTCCTTGCCGGGTGAAACATCCTTTTTCGTATTTGTCACTGCTTGCAGGCAACGAAACCAATTTGAGAATCCAATTTAATTTGTGTATTCATACTTACCTGTTGCCAGTGATCAGAGGAGCTTGATAGGCGCTCCTTTAAGAAGCACAAGTACGCTTCTTGATTTAGCAAAGATCTTCAATTCCCTCAAGTGGTGTATGTGTGTGCATGTGTGTGTGTGCGTGTGTGTGTGGGGTTGGGGGGGGCGGGGGAATCAGCGAGAGAGAGACAGAGCGAGACCGATGGAGGGAGGAGAGAGTGTTCAGATATTATGCGGGTGTCCAAGACGTGTCCAAAATACAAATTTTAAACAAAACAAAAAAACTATAAATAGTTAGAGTCAAAAACTATAGTATGAACCCAAATTTCATCTGGATATGATTATAATCGTACAACATTGAGGAGATAGGAAATCCTCACAGAGTCCATGCTGCATCAAAAGATACAGGATAAACAATGTGGGCTAGCGGATTAGTCGCAGCCACAGGAGTGCCATAAAATGGACGTGGATTAGATAAATCGATACTATGACACTGTATGTAAGCACTGAAACATCTGATCGATTGTCCCTCAGTCTTGTTGCATTTATGTCTTTTGTTTTCTAGGATCCATAGATCCATAAATGTTGAATCTGGGTGAATCTTCACCTTAACCCATTAAGGCCGGGAACGCAATAACTGCGTATCTACCACTAAAGCGCTGTTGCGTCTTTCTACCTTGAAAGCCGGGAGAGATTTTACTTCATTTTCTTTTTTTAATCCAATTCTCTGTCTCTTAGCCAATGAAATGCATCAGAATATATGATTGATGGTGTCGTCAGTCCTCGGAGGATGTCCGCAATCTTTTCGTGAGGCAATAGTGGATGCAGACGATCGCGGGAGCTCTGAAATATGTGACGGCAGTGAAAAAGACGATGAGCTTGTGGACTTTGAACCAGTGGAACCAGTCGAACGTGATATATGGTTAGGATATATGTTTGTAGACGATGACAATGTAGACGGTTTTGGAACAGTATAGATGATTGTAATTACCACTTGATTTTTAAAAAAATTTAAAATAGTGCTTCTCTTCCACTGACACTTTATTTTCACATTTTTGATTGAGACAGTTAATAATAAAATCAGGCCTGTGTGAAAGCCACGTCTAAGTTCTCCAATTCTTTTGGAATGATGTTGCTATCTGCTACAGTGGCTGAGATTTCAGTTGTTTTGGAGGTGTTGAATTTCCGGGAAAACTTTGGGTTTTAGAGGGTGATTCCAAAGTCAACCTTAGGCTTCGAAGAGAAGTTTAACCAGGCGCTTTAGGCCTTAATTTGTTAAAGAAGTTATTAAGAGGATAAAGGCATGACCATTTAAATATTGTGTATTAGATTGTGCAGGGTTATCTAATGTAGTTGCCAAAACAAAATGGGGGAAAAAATTAATAATCTTATCACATATACATTGGAGTTGACGTTGTACATTTTACAGTGTGATTATGCACCATCAACAGTGACATGATAATTGTACAAAACTCATTCATTCAAGTGCTCAATGAGGTTGTATCTGAAGGTTGTTCAGCATGGGCCGTTAAAGAGGTCGCTGAATTTTGTTAAACAGCCAAAGACATAATTGGTGTTCATTTTTGCAGAAGTTTCTGAGAGCCCATTTTCAATTTCATATTCATGGGCAGGGGCATATCATCACTGGAAGCTGTCGGTCTGGCGCAGCTGCTTCAGTAAACCTTCAGAGAGCTTGTATGGAGATGCCTGACTGGATAGACACAATCCTCAGCAGATTCTATAACGAGACACTTAGCCTGCAGCTTTTAACCAAGTTCACTTAAAAAAAACAACCTTTTAACTAATTCAAACTGAGAATGCTAATCTATAACGTAATGAGCTCGCGCGGTGCCATGCTCAGATGCACATGAGTGAGTGAAAGGTGTTCAGGTGGGAGGGGGGGTAGGATTAGATTTTGTATCGCAGGTTGTTAAGCATCCCAACAGTGATCCATTTCAATTTTCAGTGGATTGTTGTTGTGTAATTAGACCCTGAAAGTATGATATTGTATACATTCACAAATGTCTTACATGGGCCTTAGTGCAGTGCTTCTCAATTATTTTTTGTATTTTGCTGCTTAACTCATATTCCACAAAAGCAATATTCATCAGAATGCTGTGTTTCATAACATATTCTTGAAAAAAAATGGGTTTGGGTTGATTCCCTCTCTAAGTGCATCAAAGTGCCTGAAATAAAAAAAAGTAAATCCTTATTTAAACTAGAAACATTTTTACGAACTGAATCAGTTGATTCTGAGAAAAGTAATTCAATCAATTAAATGTCAATTGATCTGGAACATTAACACAGGAGCACCAATATATTTAACATTTTAGTCTGAAGAAAAAGTAAAATACTTTGCTGTTTCTAAATCACATTGATGAAGTAATCATTAATGGCAGGGAGGCAGATGTGGATGGAGTAGCCAAAAATTGTACTCAATTAAAAGTACTATTACTTCAGAATAATATGACTCAAGTAGAAGTAAAAGGTAGTCATCCAAATAATTACTTGAGTAAAAGTAAAAAAAAGTACTTGGTGAAAAAACTCCTCAAGTACTGAGTAATTGTAGCAACGTCTCATTTTTTATTTTAAAATCTTAAGGTAAATTCAAGTACTTTAATAAACAATAAAATAGTAATAGTATGAAAAAAAGAAATAAATTAAGCACAAATAGCACAACATTTCAGCCCCTGTGCCTTTTTTTTAACATGCTTCGCAGGCAGAACAAGGTAGCCCATTAACTCATATAAACTGTGTGGGGGTGTGCATGCGTGAGTTTCAGTCTGTATGTATGTGACAAAACATGCAAAACAATTTTTTTTCCCAGATAGCAGAGAAGATTCTGGATTGTAGTGGTCTGTTTTTTTATAAAATGAACTACATCTGTAATGTCAGTCATGACCTCACTTCATTCAGAGGAAAGATACCTCGATGCCAGTGCTTCACGAGTGTCCACTCAGCATGAGGTGAAGCCTTCTTGATGTGAGCTTGCAGTCCTTTTCTCATCCCTGCACCATCACTGCAAACACCAATGCAGTCCTCCCACTTCAGCCCAGTCTCAGTTAGGAAGCAGTCCAGCATTTTGAATAGCTCCTCAGCTGTTTCTCCGTTTTGGACATATTTACAGAAAAGCAAATCCTCACACAGGGAGTTTGTCATGTCAAAACGCACGTAAACGATAAATAATCTTTGGTGCTGTCGGTTGGATTCACGAATTGTAAAGTAAACCATTTGTCTTTGAGTTTAATCTCGGCTGTTCCTGGAGATTGTTCGCAATGTCATGTATACGTCTTGCCACCGTGTCATTGGACAGTGGGATGGTTTTTATTTTTGCGGCGACTGCGTTGTCAAGCATGACAGAAACCATGTCTACTGCTGCAGGCAGTATCAACTCCTCGGTAATTGTGTGTGTGTGTGTATGTGTGTGTGAGGGGGGGGTTGCACTGCGCAATTTGGTACGCCACTTTAAATGATGCTAAAAGTGCTCCCTGGTTTACCAATGTAGCGTTCACAAAGCGGGATGATTGTTGGCCGTACTCTGCACATTTTCGCTAAAGAAATCGAGCGGGTTATCAATGTGTTGATGTAATGTCTGTAGGTGACGTCTTAATTTATTTGGCTTCATGCTGTTCACTGACAATATTGTCAGACACAGTAAACACACCATTCGTTCCTCGTGTCCCACCGTAGTCACAGTGAAGCCAAGCGCTAGATAGGCTTCGCCATATTTCCGCGTCTCAGCAATTGGGAAACTTTCATTTGTCTCTTTACCGATGTCTCTCTCCGCCTTTCTTTTTGTTCGTGTTAAATATTTCTCCATGGTGTCTCTCGGCAGGTTTGTTGACAGCAATTTAAAAAGTTTGAAACAGACTTTGACAATGAAGCGCCACTGCACCACCTGCTGCCGTGGATGTGCAATTACACTTTGCACATCAAAAGTAAAAAGTAAAGCCTGTTCCCGGGGTCATACGCGACCCCCCTGGCATCGCATCACTATTTGAGAAGGACTGCCTTAGTGTATTGACATTTTCGGATCAGATGATTTAGTACTATTTACTTAGGATATAATGTTTGCATACTTTATGTTACAGATTTCTCGCTGACGTATGCATATATCATGTGACTTGTAAATTTACTAAAAAAAATTGGAATTACTGTGTAATAGATTTAGATGTATAAACTGTTTTAGACACACCCCTTAACGACCAAAATCTTAATCCTTCACCTTTCCAATTCTTCAGTAGTCGAAATATATCCTACCAATTTATTGTTGTAACCGTTTGAGAAAAGCCATTCGCTTTTCCAGCATGACCACGCCTAGTCTACAAAGCAGGTCTACTGTATGAAGCCATGATTGGATGAGTTTGGTGTGGACAAGGTTGAGAGTACCAACCTTAACCTCAAAACCACTACGGGATCAACTAGAGAGGTTGGCACTCAGGGCTTCTCATCCAACATGATATCTGACCTCACGAATGGATGTCTAGGTAAAACTTTCTACACACACACTCTACAAACTTCGAGAAAGCTTCCTTTTTAGTTGCAGAGTTAATTTAGAGTTGAGTTATTTGATGAGCGAACGACACAAATAGAAGCATCGGAAAGACATGCATTGTGTACTACGGATGTGAAAGCACTCTTGCTTCCATTGACTGCATCATTTCAAGTCAAGGGCTACTCACAATGGCCTGTGGTATTGAGCGCCATCATCAATTCAACAGACCATTGACAAATCTTTAAACTGTAAAGTGTGTCTGGTTTCAGTGAGGAGTACAAATCAATGTTGGAGCAGATAAAAGGTGTTTGGAAGTCGTAAGGGTGTGGATTTTGATGATGCTCCTTTTTAGCATCACTGTTCGTGACAACATGGGTGTGGTCTACCCCTATCCTGAATAGGATTGTTTTTCGATTGATTTTAGTATCTGATTTTCGGCATCTCAACAGACCCCGATAATGCATTTGGCATAATTTTCCAACACAATTCGGAACATCTTGTCACAGCACTGCGACTGGACTTGATATTTGGAAATTCTTGCTAATATCTGTCATATGGGCTAAGGCGAAACACCACTAAATGACTCCTGTAAATTGGGGCACAGTTGAAATGAAGGCAGGGAAATCACCCTGGGCTGGTTGCCAACCAATTGTCGTTATCTATTATTTCATGGTAATTTACATATTTAAAAACAACGAATGGGATATAAAGGTTAAACCAAAATCCGACCTGGCTGGCATTGTTAAACGATGAACACAGAATGGTCCAAAATGGCCGGGATAAAACCTAGAAGTGTAAGTGTACAATTATGCTTTAAGGCATTACAAAGGCCTGTTATCTTGCCAAATGCAAATGGAGGTGACTAAGGCATTCTTGGGTAAGACGGTTGTTCTTCATGCTTTATATTCAGTCTATGAATAAGCTGTTTACTTTCATTGCCTCAAGTACGGTAAAAATACATGTAAAATACAGTTATTTCCACAAATAATTGTATTTTACAAACATGACCCGAAATAACTTTATTTAGGAGTGTGATCCATTGTGTCCCTTCTTTAACCTTCTACTTGAAGTATTTATTCCAAATTTCAAATCCTGAAAATGCTAGTCGTTATGGAAACATTTAATTTGAAAAAGGTAAAGAGATGCTGACGTCTGTATGTTCCTATACACTTCATAGCTTTGGTACATTATTTGCCCTGTGTTTGCACTCCGTTCCTGTCATCAAAGCCTGCACTATGTGCCGTTCTTTGATATGCTGACGATGAAGTTGGAGCAGCACTAGGCAGTGCTTTCTCAGATAACGACTTTATTGTATTCATGGGGCGAAACCAGAGATGACTGCCTAATTCCTGAGAGAGAGCAATCATTGCTGCTCCTTTTATTAGTGCTCCTGCTTCATCAGGCCAAGGGGAATGAGGCCATGTCGCCGCTGTGTGCAAGGGGGCAATAATGACCCTGTCATCGTCGTCTTCAGCGTATGGACAGCGAAAAAAAAGAGCCAACATTCATCTGAACTGCCTGTGCATAAAATAGCACACATTTTCCCCTTGCTTGCACAATATGTCCATGATTAGGAGTGACATGGACTTTTGGAGGACCCTTACGGGGGTTTTCATGTCAAAGTCTTGTGGGAAAAAAAACAAGTGTTACGTTTTTCAACGGCGATTCATGTTTGCTCTGTCTGAAAGATGTTGCTTTGACATTGTTAATTGGCCGCTTTAAGGAAAAAGGCTGTTCATTACGCAGAATGAATTA
Source organism: Filicampus tigris (assembly GCF_054856515.1). Taxonomy (NCBI): domain Eukaryota; kingdom Metazoa; phylum Chordata; class Actinopteri; order Syngnathiformes; family Syngnathidae; genus Filicampus; species Filicampus tigris. Next base: position 17,557,991 of record NC_141229.1, on the reverse strand, counting down.
CTTACGCCACAATAGATATTTGCAACAAAATGGTGAATCTGCCATAGATGACAAAAAAGACGTTCATTGCACTTTACTAGGTACATTTATGCAGTCTAATGTTGTATTGCAACATCCTTGTAATGGTGCTTCGGCACTGGACATGAATTTAACCATTTGCACTACCCGATTACATACAGGGTTTTTCCTCTCCCAGCATAGACCAGCGTATGAGCACACGGATGTATCTTTAAATGTTAATACAGCAAATGCATTTTATTTATCCAGGCTTCCGCCATTGTCCTCATGTCGTTACTTGTAAATAAGTATGCCAAAATTGCAGTAAATTGCTTGCAAGATTTTCTCCTATTACAAACGTTTTCTGACGGTGCCGCCATCAAGTTGAATATGTTTCAATCTGAGGGGATTTGCCATGGTGCCATACGTCTGAGTTCGCGCAGCGCCGCCCAGCAACGCTCCGTTCCGTGGCGCCACCCCTCACCACATACACATTAAATGGCTTTGACAATGGGGTGCTGAAAGTTCACAGTGAAAAAGACTTTAAGAGCCGGATGAAAACGGGCAAAGAGACTAATTCAGCCAGGCCTGATGTAGCGGCTCCATAGTGGCGAACGCTATGTTAAGATAAGCTGCTGCAAAGTAACATCAGTCGCGCGGTGTTGAGCAATATCAACCGCAAATTTTGAATGCAGGAAAAATCCTGACATATATCAATATATGAAAATGATTGTGTCAATTATTGAGACAATTAGTATTTAGACAAAATATATTATCTTCTAATATTTTTTTGTTAATATGTTGTGAGGATGACCAGATTGGATAATGCATGGATGTCAATTTATGTATGCCAAGCACGTTTAATTGTGCAAGAGGTAAAACAATTAAATGCTCTTCCAATAGAGGTACAGGTACATAATTTACCTGTATATCCAATCTTTTTGAATAATTGTTTGAAATGGTGTGCCGTGATTTTTTTTTTCCGGGGTGAAATATGTGCCTTCGCTCAATAAAGGTTGAGAAACACTGGTCTAATTGATTAACATACTTTTTTCTTCTGTCAGAGGAGATATGCCGCAAAAAATGGAAAGGTCTCTATGACACCTATTTGACAGGACACTCGTCATGCAGAATCTATGCCATTGAAGAACATTTGGGATGTGATGATATTCCCGGGGGGGCACATACATATTTCAGGGCGCAGCGTTTCTCCTGTCTAGACCTGTGACACACCCACCATCTCTAAATTGTGTGCACAACCACCAAAGAGGCGTGATTCTGTGACCCGAATTGACTGATCGTGTAGTTTTCATGAGACGTGAATTCCAGAGAGATCTATTTTGGAAATATATCACACTTTCATTGTGAAATGTGAAATGAACTTCGATCCAGAAGTGATCTTCGCCATTGACGTGTGCAAAGTTCATCTACGGCAGGGGTGCTAAAGTTCGGTCCTCAAGAGCCCCTGTCCAGCATGTTTTCCATCCCTCCCTACCTGAACACACCTGATACAAATGATCACAACCGTTATCAGGCTTGCGCAAAGCTTGGTGATGAGCGGATCATTTGAATCAGGTGTGTTGCAGGCAGCAAGAGATGGAAAACAGGCTGGATAGGGACTCTTGCGGACCAGACTTGAGCACCCCTGATCTACAGGCTACTTTCATGGAGCGTGTGTTTTTGCATTGAGTTATTAATAAATCCAATGAGAGCAATTTAATCAGAATACCATGCTCATAACTGAACACTTAACTAGGAGACTGTGCAAATTGAGGGTTCACCAGGTTGCCAAGCAACACAAATGCATGCGTGGCGAATCACATACAAAAACAAGATCTTTGTGAATGGCACTTCAGCCCTCCAAAGCCCAAGCCTCCAAGCCCTCATCAATGTGCAAATGCTCCTCACATGTGCAGAAAAAAAGTTTGCTGGCACTGATCCTTATTTTTAACAGATCAATATGATATAATGACGATAAGCAGTCCAGAAAATGGATGGATGGATAGACATTGTCGACATTTGGCCTTCATAATAATGTAGTAGGGACACATTGAGCTGGAGGGGCACACCTCTCCCATGTACGCTCAGGGGTGTGCCCCTCCAGCCGCACATAAGCGCGAACTAGGCGAGTTGGAAAAGTCAGCCGATGACAGTCATCACTCGCTGCCAGCGGCTGTGAAATGACTCAAAACGTGCAATATGGTGTTATGCCTTCAAGAGGCACGAGACCTTAGTACAGCCTCCGGAATGCAGAAGCCAAAAGACGCTTACGTCTATGGGAGGATTTCCGCACGGACAGATTTGTCAGGGAACTTCCCCATTTGAAGGTCCCTCAACCGAGAGTGCGTACATTTTCTGAAGGTTCATAAGTGGCACACTTAAAGGGATCTTCCAGCCGGGATGGTCTATTTTTAAATCACATGCTTAATTTATGTATTTCTTTTAATCAGGAAATTATATTATCTTGCATTTTCAATTTTATCAATTTGTTTTGGAGATATGACTACAAAACTAACAATTTTGGGCTGCCTCCTGAGACTTAACAAAAGTTTAGTGTAACTACATGTCAGAAAACAACCAGTCGCCGCCGGGATTTGTGTGCGCATTCATGCTCTTGTCCGCTTCAGCCTGTTTAGGGTTTTTTTTTCTCACTTTTCGGAGATGATAACGGTTTTTGCTCGTATGAGCTCGCGTTTGATCCAAAATATTGTGCAGAATGCTTTCATATATTCACATGTTGAAGGGGACAAGAATAGTAATGTGTATTTGAATTTTGGTGGCGATTGGATGCCGTTTCAGAACTGATAAACCGAGCAATATTACAATGCCTGACCTCCCTGCTGTGAGTTAAGACAGCTGGCACTTATATCATACATTTGCATGTAAAAATGACATCAGTCCTAAAGTGTCCCCCCCCCAAAAGTCTCCGTAGTGATTTAAGGGCTTTTTTTGTGACTAGGTTTACAACAAATTTCCCCGCCCCTTTTTGGGGCGTGGCTTATGTTGTGTTTTCGGTCTCAGCTGTCCACGTCACGGGAGGGAGCCAAGCGTGGTAATATTGCTCGCTTTGTCAGTTCTGTTGTCTAAAACGGTGACCGATCGCCACCAACATGCAAATGCACATTACTACTCTTGTCTACTTCAACTTGTGAAAGTATAAAAGTGTTCTGCACAATAGTTTGGATTCATTGAAATAAAACGTGATCTCATCATGATCACCTCCACAAAATCAAAAATACCATGGCGATTGCTTCTCCGTTTTCACAAGCTGAAGCAGACAGGAGCATGAATGCGAACGCGAACCCCGGACATATATTCCGGACATTTAAGTACGCTAAACTCATGTCAACTCCCAAGAAGGAGACGGCGCTTGTAGCGAGCAGCAGGGCAGGCAGATTGGAGCTTTATATCCCCACCCCCTTCCCTTCCCGGCTAAAGGCAGGATAACGGGACAGCTAATAGCACCAACTAGCTTCAGGCCGTTAAAACAAAAGGCGTTAGCACAACAACATTAGCTCCTTACTGTCCGCCCAGCGTGTGGAGGTGAACATGAGCCTGCGTCTTCATGTCGCGGGGTTGCCTCCCAAGCACTCACGTGCGGTGTCCGACACTGCTTGCAGCCGCCAGCTTCGGTGTGAGTGAAGCGGCGTGAGAGTGAGGTAAGCCCTCATCGAACAAGCGGCAATGTTCAACGAACAAAAAGTTCAGCGAGGCTGACTGCACAGCCGAGTGTGGCCGCATTGGACGTGTCTTTTCGGCTGTTACGTTCCAAATTGGACGGCGTGTTGTAGGTCGAAAAACTGGGGCCATTCCTCATTCAAATAAATGTACACGTCCACTCATTCCCACTTCAGTCTCTGTAAATATCCTGACTGGTGTTTAATGCCTCGCCCATCCTAACCGTGATCAGCAAAGAAGCAGTGTTTTTTTTTCTTTCTTTTTTTTAAGCAAAGAAGCAGTGTGCGCTTGTCCCAGCATGAAGCTAAGTAGCTCTGCGACTTCCACATTTCCTCATTCTCATATAAATCAGCCACGGAGAGGTTAATCCTTTTGATATGTTGAAGTGGGCATTAGTAGAGATTGCCACATAAATTTTGGAGCCAATTTTTGGACGTTATAAGCAATGAAAGTACAATGATTTCCAATGGAGGGTTTGGAATCGGTTCCTCCCGTGACTCTGGCCGAACAAGGATAGAACGCCAGGGGGCGCGTCCATTGGCCTAATTAACGAGAGATGTTATTCATGGAGTTACTTATTTCCTAATTTCTCCAAAGTGAATGGATAAAATAGAAAATGGCAACTCTTTTCATTTTCCTGATCAAAAAATATATAAAATTAACTTGTTAGTGAAAACATGGCCATCACGGCCCCACCGTTCCTTTAAATCACGGCGGTCTGTTAGGGGGGTGAATTTTAGTACTGATGTAATTTTTACATGGGGAATATGTGCAGCCCAAAAAGTGCACAGTAGCGTGCCTTTTCTGATTTAAGCACATGGTTTCCCAAATATACCACAATATGACTACACTTTATGCACTAAGTTTGCTTTTTTGCCATGACTAGCACTTTATTCCATATAGGTATTTTTATTGTTATGTGCTTTCAATGTTTTAACGCACACAAAACAGCTTTTTATATCACACTTATATGTGAGTATTTGATACAGGTAAAAGAAAGAAAGGAAATCATGCGATGCAGGCAGTGAGAGGGAAAGGGGGATTTGTTTCATAAACAGTGTGACTCACTGCTACCATCACCTCCGCCCTCCAAGGATGAGATTTTTCTTCAAACGCCTGGTTCCTTCCCTACAACCATCAGTGCCACCAAGAAGAAAGAAGAAATCAAATTTAAAGTTTACAAATTAATATATGAAGGCGGCAATGCGTAATATCAGGACCAATAATAATACCTGCCTGGGGGAAAAGCTTTACAGGGAATGAGCCAGGCTTTCTGTTATGAGTTAAAGTTGATTTTACTTTTAACTTGAGCCAATATTTTTTCAAAAGTCATTCAATAAATGCACTTTATTTTACTTTGTGCTCTTTCTTACTTCAAAGTAAACTAAAATACAGTTGACATACGGACACAAACATGGCATTAGTCTTGTTTGGTATTTTGGTTGTATCAAAAGTTCAGGTGCAGTGTCAGGTTTATTTCTGTATTTATCTGCAGTGTCAAAATAGTTAGGTTAGCTGCTAAATACTTCCCACATTTGCCTCCACTAATACGTGGTTACGAAGCATAAATATAATAAGATATATATAAATGTACAGGATATAAACAATACAAGACCAGTGTTTTTTAAACGTTTTGGAGTCAAGGCACATTTATTTCATTGAAAAAATCCCGCGGCACACCACCAGCTGAAATTGTGAAAAAAAAAGCTTTATTTTCACAATATACATTTTATATTGTTTATATAAGCATTTTTTAACATTGAAGAATGACGTTATATCATAACATATTGAATAGGAATTAAATAAACACAAAGAAAAAAGTATTTGATAATGCTTCATATTGATACTTACTCAGTGTGAAACATGGGCCTGTTTGGATAAACATGCGTCACTAATTCGCTTATCTCTAAACAAAGACAATTAGCTACCAGCTGCTGCTGCTGGTATGGAAGAGTACGACCACGACCACGACCACGACCTCTCTGAGTTGTGAGGCGGACGTGCTAACCACTCGACCACCGTGCCGCCCTGAAGCAGACACACAACCAAATTTTAAAAAACACAAACACAAAAAAAAAAAAAACACACACACACACACACACACACACACATAGCGTGGTGAAATCGAAACAATATGGGACAATGACATTGCAGTCTGTGGCACAGAAAGGTATACAACACTGTCTCTTTTTTGGGCAGATCCTCACATGTGAAGAAAAAAATTTGGCTAAATGTCTGCTTGTGCTGTGCCTGCATGTGACAGTACCAGTAAATACGTTGTCAACGCTGATTGGCAACTCGGACGGACTTGGGCTGGCCTGAAATAATGACTGATTGATGACTGACGGACTGTCCACTGCAAAATGAAATGTTATTGAGTATTTAACTATTTCAGCCATATGTGCATGTGTATGTGCACGCATGTGCGTCTAGATGTCGTTTTACTACTTCATTGATATAGCTGTACAGCTGCTGTCATCAATAATAATCATAAATTCATGTGACTTCATACAATGTTGCAGTTGAACAGTGTGTAGATAAAGTTGTGCTCATAAGTGAACATAGCCTAGGGGTATTTAAGTGTATTTATCACCATTCACCCCTAGTTGTCAGAATATACAGTTATGACCATGAGTTTACATACCCCTAGGCCACAAGTCGGCCTCATGTAGTGCTGGAAGTAGCAATCATCCAGATGCATCCTGGAAAAAGAGCCAAAATTGATCAAGGTATGTGGGCCTCTGCATGGTCCCGTGGTTTGTGGGACTTCCACAACAAGATTAAAGCAGCAGCAGTTTCTACATCGTCCATGGATGCTTGCAAAATGAAAGAAGTGGTTCTTCTGCCATAATTTCCACCTCCAACAAGTAATGCTTTTTCTCACTGGGAGGCGCGAGTGGCAGGAATCAACAAACAAAACTCCAAATAGAAAAGCGAGCTGATAGTGCGCTTTGCCTCCGGTGTGAACACACCATTAAGAGGAGGTGCCCGCACTTTTTCAGAATCCGAGCTACTTATAAATTGACCAAGTCCAAATTATGTGCCTTATTTATTTATGCATTCATTTATTTAAAATATGCTTGGAATTTGTTATACAGTATGTACGAAATATACCGGTGTACCTTGCATAACTGCATGAACCGATATTGCACAATATAACTAGTGTACATTTTTTGTCCTTACCGTACTTTACTCTGATGGCTTGCACTGAACTGAATCAGCCAGTGATGGAGTCCGAACAGGAGCTACTGATAGCAAGCCGTACGCACACTTCCCAATGAACATCAGTCATGTTGGAATAGTGCGTGGATTTAATGTTTTTATAAATGGCCCGAAAATGACGCTCCACATTTCCTCCTCAGAACAGGCACAACCTTCCTGTGTGGAGTTTGCATTTTCTCTCCATGCTTGCATGCGTTTCCTCCGCATGCTTCGGCTTCCCTCTACGATTAACAAAGAAAAAATGCGTATTACATGATACACTTGCATATTCGGTTCATTATCCTTGTGTGAAAGGTTGTTTGTCGAAAGCCTATGTGCCCTGTGATTGGTGGGCGACCAGTGCAGGGTGAACGCCATCTATCGCCCAAACTTATCTGGGATGGGCTCCAGCTCATCCGTAACCCTACTAAGGGCAAACGGTACAGAAAATAAATGGCTGGATGGCACTCATTGTCATTCATTACTGCCGTCACATTTCTGGTCACGAGAAATAATGTATCATGTAGGTCTGGCCTGTTACCCCTTGGGAATTGCTGACTCACACAACCAAAGCCAGTACTATTAAAAATTGTTTCACAAATGAGTACATGGAGCATTAGCTACTTCAGGAAAGCCTTGTAAATCTCTCCTGAGGGTTCAGCTCAGAGGGATAAATTGGCATGGTGCACCACATGCTTAACCAAAGGCTTACAGCTGCTACTTGCATGCATGCATTCACTTTTTAATTCTCTGTTGTGCAGCCCTCATCAACATCCGTGTACACAAAGGTATGTAAATCCCACAGGAACACATGCATGTGAGATCCTGCAGAGTTAAGGGGCTAATCTAATGTCCATAATCCAGTGTAGTTGTAGCCCCCCACCACACCCGTCGGGAACGGTGTGTATCTGTGTTGTACTGAGTCAGTCATTGAGTTCGTGCAGCAATTTGTTGCCTTCTTAATGTTGCCTTCTCAAGCCTCATTTGCCTTTCATAGGAGTGCGATGAGGAGCCGATTCTCTATTTAGCCACTGAAGAATCATGGCTCGAGCTGTGGGTTTTAGTCACGGATAGTCTTTCATGTCACTGACGCTACGTATCAGTTACCCATACTTTAATTTCAGACTGTGGTCATTTATTTTTAAATGTGATATGTTTGCCACGGTGTCTATAGATTTTGTATTGGACAAGTCGTTCTGTGATTCTCGAAAAAGTGACCTATAATGAGAGCAATCACATAACTGATTCTAACTTATTCTAAAATGTGAGAAGCCCACACGACGAGGAAAAAACGCTGCTCTTTATAGTGTGCGGTGTACTTGAGTGGGTGTCCGTTCTAGTACCAAAGCTGACCTGTGAGACGCATGTGCCACAAGGCATTGAAACTGTGGAAAATACAAAGAAGTAATAGAAGCTGAAGAAGAAACAGAAGAGGCTAGGCCAACTGTTAGTTTTAAAGCAAATTTAAAGAGAGAATTATCAATTTATTCTCTGAATTCTCACTTTAAACTGAGAATTATGAGAATAAAGTCAGAATTCTGACAGTCAGAATGTCTCACTTTAAAGTCAGGATTCTGACTTTAAAGTCGGAATTCTTACTTTAATGTTAGAATTCTGAGAATAAAGTCATCAAAATTATTTCTTTATCCTCAGAATTCTGACTTTAAAGTGACTGTCTGACTTCTGACTGTCAGAATTATGAGAATAAAATCAGAATTCTGACAGTCAGAATGTCTCACTTTAAAGTCAGAATTCTGAGAATAAACACAGAATTCTAACATAAAAGTGAGAATCTTGCCAACTTTTTTTTTCACTGTCCCTAATCCTCTTCCGTACGTAAACCATACTAATCCCCCCCCCCCCCCACTCCCCCAAAAAAGAACCTAAAACACATCAGCAAAATGGGCGTCCGTCATTGAGGACCAGGCCGTACTCATTTTTATACTTTACAAAATCAGCTCCCAGACTGCTTGTGGGCCTGATCCAGCCTGCCGTACGTTTGATACCCTCACTCTAAAGGTGGAGGTATAGGTGTGAATGTGAGTGTGAATGGTTCTTTGTCTTTGCACGAAAGTAGACGATTACATAGACAGGAAAAATGGGCTTCCGACTATGCTTAGTCTGACTAATTTATTCAAGTTTCCCATATATCGTTTATCGCCTACAAAATGGGCATATATCATAGTCTGCCCAGCTCTGCTCATTACAAATCTCTCCCCATAGAGGAGAGAAGGCGTAAGTGAGGGAGAAAAAAAAAAGTCAAAATCGACAGCCACTGTGTGTGCGGTGTTTTGTGCTGGCCTGGATCTGGCAATGGTATTTGATTGACACTTGACAGATGAATGGGGCTCGATTTCCGCACATTAAGCAGACACAGCCACAAACTTTGACAGTAGTGAGAACGAGAATGGCTTAATTTTTAACATTGATCTTTCACCAGGGCGGCACGGTGATCGACTGGTTAGCACGTCCACCTCACAGTTCAGAGGTCGTGGGTTCGATCCCGGCTCCGGCCTCCCTGCGTGGAGCTTGCATGTTCTCCCCGTGCCTGCGTGGGTTTTCTCCGGGCACTCCGGTTTCCTCCCACATTCCAAAACCATGCATGGTAAGTTGATTGGATACTCTAAATTGCCCCTAGGTGTGATTGTGAGTGTGGATGTTTGTCTCTGTGTGCCCTGCGATTGGCTGGCAACCAGTTCAGGGTGTCCCCCGCCTACTGCCCAAAGACAGCTGGGATAGGCTCCAGCACGCCCTGCGACCCTTGTGAGGAGAAGCGGTACAGATAATGGATGGATGGATGGATCTTTCACCATTCAAATTTATTAGGGTGGTTAACAACACTCTTTTCAATGCTGTGTCAAATTTTGAAGACATTTTCTTTTACTTTACAGGGACTTTGGACAGCCCTGTTAAAAGTAGATTGTTTTGGTGGACTTTCCTGCCATGCAAATGAGCCACTACTCACCCCACACTACGGTGGGTTGTGCCAATGCAGGTTGACAGTAAAAGACTTGAATATGTCTTCACTCATGGCACAAGCACTTCATCACATATCCACCAAATTATACTTGTCAATTAGTCTGTGGATCATGGAAGACACATTGCCAAAAAACAAATAGCACACTGTGACATCCCTGTCAGGCCAAATTCTGAACAGCTTGCGAACAGACACATTTTCAGAAATAGGTAGCTCATCCCAAATAATTACTCGGTCCTCTAATTTAACTTTCAAGACCAGAGAAAATGACCACAACTAAAGATCTGTGCACCAGAGGTGAGAGTAAGTCACATATGTAAGTCAAAAGTAAGTCTTAACATTTCATGTGTGAGCACAATGCATCCCTAACTTGACCCGCATGTGCAGAAGAAGAGACGATATCACTCACGACTTACTGTTTATGGAAGTAAATGTGGTCCAGCGTGTCGGGGCATTTCTATAGTGGAGCATTTCGGTAGGAGGTGGAAATAAAGTATTTGGGAGAAATGACAAGCCGAGGCTTTTCGATCACATTTAATCGTGACGTCACTAAAGGTGACGTCACGTGATAACTGTGCGAAAAAAATGAACCGATCTAAACTGTGGTTGAATTACTACTAACACCATAAATGTCCATTTTATGCTTCATGTTTCAAGTGTGATTTAAATTAAAATCAAATATATAGGCAATACTGTTACTTAAAACAACTGCAGAGTCGATCTCCCCGCTGTCGGCACTGATTCCCCCGCCCGCGCGGAGTGCATTTTGGGCTCCGGATGACGTCAATGTGGATTGACCCTGGTGGGTCAGACTGCGGTCGCATTTCAAAAAATCCGATAGTTATCCAATCTAGGACCACATATGAAAGTGGCCAAAACGTTTGACCTAATGAGAAGACATGATGTACATTTTTGAGACAAATAACATGCACTTCAGTCTGGCATTTCTAATTTATTTTTATTTATGTTGCAGTCGCAACATAAGGATGAAAGGGCCGCATCCGGCTCCGGAGCCGCGGGTTTCCGACCCCTCATCTATGCTTTAGTCTGTCTATGAGTTCTCATCTATATTTCGGTTGGAGTCAGCCAAACAGTATTGTCTTACGGCTGTTTAATATACATGGTTTCGGAATGGTCGACTGGTTAGCACGTCGGCCTCACAGTTCAGAGGTCGTGGGTTCGATCCTGGATCTGGCCTCCCTGTGTGGAGTTTGCATGTTTTCCCCGTGCGTGCGTGGGTTTTCTTCAGCTACTCCAGTTTCCTCCCACATTTCAAAAACATGCATGGTAAGTTGATTGGACTCTCTAAATTGCCCCTAGGTGTGATTGTGAGTGCGGATGTTTGTCTCTGTGTGCCCTGCGATTGGCTGGCAACCAATTCAGGGTGTCCATAGCCTACTGCCCGAAGACAGCTGGGATAGGCTCCAGCACGCCCCGCGACCCTTGTGAGGATAAGCAGTATTGATAATGGATGGATGGATGGATGGTTTTGGAATGCTGGAGGAAGCTTGAGCATCCACAATTTAAATGCAAAGCACAAGAAATGTGAGAGAGACAGACTAGTAACCACTTGTGCACCATGGTGGATGGATGGATGGATGGATGGATGATGGATGGATAGCTAGATAACTTCATCAGGTAGGGTAAAGTAGATTTGGTAGCTTCATGAAGTTGTTCAAACCTTTCTACATGACCAGTTTGTTAACTTCTGGAAAAGAGAAGTTCGTCTCACCCCCGGATTTCGGATTGGTGTGTAGAGGCCTTCAATCTGTGTGTATGACCTGACAGTAGAATATTATTCAAGTGATCTTCTGAAAATGCATCCCTCTCTGGCCCTATGTTATGCCTTATTTCATGTTTTAATTATTAATTCTGTACTTGTTACGACGCAACAAAACTGGCCAATCAGGGACTCTAGCGACTCAGGCTGTTGCGCTCATAATTTTATTGGGGGGATGATTGAACTCCGGTTAGCAACAAAAATCAAAACAAATGAATTGGACAGCCCTCAAGACAAATCACGAGTAGAGATACGTAAGGGTGTTTTTTTTTCTTTCTTTTTTTTAATGCGGACAGCTGCATCGCCAAAGTCGTCATTCTTTGTCATCAGGTATCACCTCTCTTCTATTTTTGATTGATTGTGCATTCCAAGAAATACCATTTCAGACTGGTAACATTTTGTATTTGCTTCCAACATGAACAAGCCACCAAGCTCTGTCCCGAGGTTGCTAAAGACAGAACATAGTGAAGTTTACTATCTTAGGCCATATTTTTTTACAGTTGAGTCAGAGGGAAGAGGGAAAATTGATTGAATTCTGCCCCTCAAGAATCCACGTGACCCCGAGCATTCTTCCTCCTCAGGGGGCATTCACATCATCCCACCATCAATGAATAACTTTTACAAGGGCATGAAAATGTCTTTCCCTGGGAAGAATACACTAGGCCCATGCGTATCAACTGACAAAAAATTGCAAGAGGCATCTATCTTTCAGACGGGCATTCAGCATAACAGACGGTGGATGTACTGTATGGAGTACATGGAGCGGCAGAATCTTCCGGCTGCACCTAATTCTTTCCACCATGTTGACAATCATATCTCAAGGGGCATCATCCGCGAGTGCTCATATAAATAAATAAATGAAGCTTAAATCTTTAGCAGTAAGTGCAAGACACAAATAAACGTTGCACAGAACATTGTCCTATATAACTTGTATAAGTGCTTCAAACACACATCATGAACTGTTTACTACAGGGGGCCCCAAACTTTTTCCTGCAAGGGCCACGTAACTTCACCTGTCTATTCTCTAAAATGTAACACTTAAATAAGATGATATGAAAAAAAGCGTCATTGGAGGAATTTGATTTCATTGAATAATTGGCAATAAAACGCAACAGTATTGCATTATAAAGCCATCTTAAATATTCTCGTGATGTTACCTGGCGGGCTGCAGTCTAGTAACCGACGTAGCTGTGTTGGTAGGTAAATGCTATCTTGGGTAAACAGTTGTAAACAATTCAATCCACTCACGATACTCCCAGCTGGTAAATGGATGTACATAGGAAATTAGCCAGCTGATGAGCTTGAAATAATGTTTATGAGTGCATAGACGTTTTTTTGTTTGTGGGGGGTTTTTTGGAGGGGGGGGGGGGGGTGCATACAGACGGAATGTAAGGACGGAAGCGCTTTAAAAGGACGAGGACGACAGGGTCGGAGGACGATTATTTCTATGAATAAGGGCAGAGGGATGAGGATGGAAGCGTACCCAGGTCGTGGACGGAGCATGGACCGGCAAAAAAGGATAAAGTGCCCATCTGTGTGTGTGTGTGTTTGCAAATACTGTAGTATTATTCAATGTACAAGATATTGTGCATACATAAAATGCATAGAACAGTATTAGGTTCTGTGTGGTAAACATACTTTCGGAAAAATGTCACACATGTTCACTGTTTTTACAGGCTTCGTACTAGCTGTTTGGCCAATGAGGTGGTATTTATACTTTGACCATTTATTACATCCAACAGGTAACACCATAATTAAGTCTACTTTTCTTCTGGCTCAGATTGATGTACATTTTTCCTTTGGACCCCTCAAATGCTCCTTTGGTATATGTTTTTTTGCATTTTGTTTATCATTTTGTCTTTGATGTTCTTCTTTTATTGCTGTAATTGTGGGTATTGCTGTGACAATGCAACAATACAATCCAAAAGTATAAAGCACAGGTGTCAAACTCCGCCGCTGTCCTCCATATTTTCCGTCCTCCAACACACTTGATTCAAATGATCAGGATCGCTATCAGAGCTCGCTGATAAGATGATCATTTGAATCAGGTGTGTTGGAGGAGGCAACGTGCATGATAGCGGCCCGCAAGGTCTGGATTTTGAAACCTGTGATTTAAAGTATTTATCTATCGTTCTATCGTCATGACAAAACAACCTTATTTCATTTCTGCTTTAAAAGCAATGATTCTTAAATCTGTACAGCATATTTTGGTAATGACAGATTAGGTCCTGGTTTACACAAAAGATGACCTATGGGTCCGTATAAAGCACTAGTAAATGCTAAAAAAAAAAAAGGGGGGGGTGGGATCAGCTATTGTTATTCGCATTTTGATGCATTCTGCATCAACAGCACTCACAGATTGTTTTGTGTTCAGTTATTTCACGCAAAGAGCCCAACAAACACACAAGGGCCCTTCACCTCCTCAGCACCTCCACCGGAGCACTTATCGACATCGCCAAGTGTATGACTCAGTGTGTGACCAGCTGCGACGGTGACAGAGTACAAGTCAGTGAGAGATAAGTGAAGCACAATGAACCACGAGTGGATAATCATTGGTGTGTGAACGCTGGTCAAGCCACGCCAGCAGAGACTGTGGTCCCAGAAGAGGGAGAGAGGCCATATCTGTCAGGTCAGTGACCTCACTGTGGTCAGTGCTGGTTGTTCTCATGCTCAGTGACACGCCGGATAACGCGTTCAAAGGTGACACACACAGTGACAGTCACATGTACACAATTTCTGATGACAGTCAATGTCTATATTAACTTAATATGTTTCAATTTATGTTTATGGTCAGACATCGTGCATCGCAAATGTTAATAGTATTAACAACACTTTATGGCTGTGGGTCAGTCATCGTCAGCAGACAGAAAAAAATCATGTTGGACTCTATGTTTGTGCTGAGCATAAGTCTAGCGTGAAGTGCAGTCTTAGCACAGGTGAAATTGGACGTAATGGGGAGTTTGCACCTTTGTGCGCCATTGTGGGATTAAAGTAGTCTTTTCCCAGGCAATCCTTGCAGTATTCGTCATTTGCATTGAGGTCGGGGCAGGAGTATACGCGCCCGAGTACGCCGTGCTTGACATTGCAGGTAAATTGCAAGATCTCCACTTGCGGATGATGTAGTCGGCCGTGCATGTGACATGGACAATTGGAAACAGCCTTGCACCTCCGCTCATGTGCCCGAGTGTGACCTATCATATTGCATTTTTTCACAATATACCACTAATCCAGAAGCGAAACATTTGCCATTTCTGGAGAAATTGCTTGTGAATGCTAAAAGAAAAAATATGGACACATGGGGAATGAGATTGATATTGAATAGGGAACGTTTTGTAGGGCAGGGACATTTTGGGCATAAGGTGAATTAAATGTGCTGAATGTTTCAAATGGTAACAAATTATGTGAATCTGTTTTGTTGACTGTGTCATTGGGAATGAATTGGGATTTTTGGGGGGTGGGATTTTAGTGGTGAAAATGTTTATTTTTATGTATTTATTTATTTTGGTTAATGTATCTTTTTGGAGTGTTGAAGATTGTTCTCAAGGTGAATTGAATGAGCTGAATATTTTGATATTTGAATTTTGGGTATTGTGATTTTTTTATTTTTTTATTGGGGGGGTCAGAAAAATAATAGCGTGCAAGACTTTTGGAATGTGTTGAAATTTGAATGATGAGAATTGGATGAATTAACGGGTATGTGGAATTTGTAGCATGACAATATAATGGGCGGAAGAAAAATAGGAATAACATTTGTGAATGCTTTCAGCATTCATACAATTGATTACTTTTGCTATGGCCACTATTGTACCACTATTGTAGTATAAACATGGCATTTCCAATTTGTCAGTGTTTGAAACATAAACCATGAACCTCTGTATACTGTGTTGTTGGAAACTTGAAACAGAGCACTGGTACTCAACAAGCAGAGAACAAATGTGGATAACAGCAGAAAAATAATAAGACAAAGTGCCATCTGCTGCATCATTTGGGGCATTGCCCCACTTGACCCAAGCTCACAATTGTCACTTTTACATTCTATTAAGATGTTTTATGATATCATCTTGTACTTAATGATAATTTATTTAACAATAAAAGAGCCCAAATGGCACCTAAGAGGAGCGGTTGAGGAGAAGGTTGGATGTTGGCACTGAAACTGTTTGCAATTAGCAACTGTATAAAGGGGATTCAAGGATGGAGGGGATTCTGATAATGGACAAGGAAACACTCTGAGTATGCCCTTGTGCTCGTATCTGCTCTTGGCGTGCACCTGGTGACGATAGCAATTCCCAAGATCAGACCTGAGCTGCAATTACATTGAGCCTGGAGCATAAACCAAAGAGCAGCAGCCAGTGGGTGAGCAGGATGTTTCAAGCGGGAAATAAACACCTGTGTAGCCATTAGACCAGGAAACTGGGGTGCTTGGATGGTATGTCACAATTTGTAGTGTTCATATGTGGCCGTAATTTATATATATATATATATATATATATATATATATATATATATATATACATATATATATATATATATATATATATATATATATATATATATATATATATATATACATTATATATACATATATATAATATGATCCTTAAAAAGCCTCTGCTGTTAGCATTTCTCCCGCGGCGGCGTCATTCAAGGACACTTTTTTTTTTTGGGCTGGGGGCGGGGGGTGATAATTTTTATGAATAAGGGTGGGGGGTCGCGGCCGGAAGGGTACCCAGGTCAAGGGTGGAGGGTCGAGACCGGACCGGCAAAAACGGGTCAAGTGCCCAGCTCTGGGAATTTGGTTTCAATTTTGTAAGACGTGGTTAAGCTTCTAAATAGCGATCCATTTGGAGTATGCTCTATGATGTGTTTTCATTATGTTAATGATCGTAGTTTAAGTTTGTTTTCATTAATTTCTCACAACGAGAGACTGTCAATCCTATCATAAATAAGCCATGAAAAAGACAATCATCTGACATCATATACTGTAAAACAACGGTCAAACGTTTTATTATTTTTTCCGGTTTCCTGCTACAGAGTTGGGAAGAAATTTCTGAAGAATATTTAATTTCCATTGTGGAAAGAGTTCCACGAGTGCATTTGGCTTTTATGCTTAGGGTGGCTACTTTAATGAGTCAAAATTAGAATACAGTTAGAATACATTTTGGTCTATGTACTGATTCCATGTTTCAAGTAAAAAATGTCTTTACAATAATGTTTTTCCATACAGTCCCACTAGTCACGGCATTCTGATTAATATTGCGTTTGTGTAATATGAGTTAAATCTACCCCTTTTTATCCATCTCATGGGGCTGCCATTTTGTCACTTCACTTGACTGAAAATGACATCAAAGTTGCTCAGAGCTCAGGTATTGACCAATCATGACTCAGTTTGCGAACATCACATGACCAAACTTCAAAAACAGGTGATTTATTTTTCTGGTAAAACGACTTGATTCATGTAAGAGTTAAAATTGTACAGCCCTACTATACCTTTGAAAATTAAAAATAATTGTATTACATATTTATAAAGTAATTATAACACATAAGAGATTAGCTGGAACTACATTTTTTTGGGTGTATAAATTGTGTGGATCAGTGTAGCCACCCTGGTCTTTGTAAAAATCCTCTCATCTGATTAGATTTCACAATTCTTCCCATCTTTTGTGAGCACCCAATATGTAAATGAGCACTGGTATTACACATTTGACTTTCAGCTTACATCAAAATGTAAAAACTCCTTAGAACTGACACTAAACCTCCAGTGAAGACTCTCCGAACATAGCTTAGCAACTGTAAGAAGTTATAACCGGCCTGTCACCCTAGGAATTTTTCCGCATGCGTAAGCAGCAAAGGATTGTCGTTTCTGCGTATAAAAAACAGACAAAATAAACCCCTCTGGAACTACTACTCTCATCCCCAAAATACAGTGGAACAGTAAAGTCCTTCAAGTCCTGTTATACTAAACGGCCAACACATGACACCATGCAAGACCTCCCCACATCTTTTAAGCGATCTTGTGAGCATCTAAGGATTAACTTCCCAAGTGTGTTTGACTTTGAATGAGGGAATGAGCCAGCGAGTGAATGTGTGTGTGTGTGTCAAAGATGTTTCCATTGTCAGTCATAATGACAGAACCAGGAAACAAATGACATAGGAAAAGCTACACACAAAATCCTGTCCTGGATCATCAGCACAACATGACAAGAAGTCAACAACATAATAAAAGAATAACAACATATTGAACTCCGGAAAGTCAGATGTGTTTAATCTTATGAAACACAGTTTTCATGCCCACTCATGGAACATCTATCCATCCATTTCTATACTGCTTGTCCTCATTAGGCTGACTGGGCAAAAAGCAGAGTACTCCCTGGACTAATTACCACAAGGTTCATATCAATTTATCAAACATGAATGTTTTTAGAAGGTGGGGTTTAAGAAGCAGGAGAAAACCTACACAAATCTGCAAACTCCACATAGAAGGCTTTCCAAACCTATAGTTTAGTTTGATCAGATAATCAGCAAGGTCCACAGCAGCCGGATAATGATACTTATCATTTGAATCAGGTGTGTTGCAGCAGGGAGAGATGGGAAACAGGCAAGAAAGTGGCCCCGGAAGAACAGGATTGAGGATCCCTGCATTAACCCCAAAGTCAACTTCCGATCCAACTTTTCTCGAGGAAAGGATTTTTCCAATATTGAGCAGTTGAGGCAGACAATTGTTGAAGAGGTCAAGAAGACTCAGAAGAGCATGGCCCTCGTTAGAAATATGACAGAGACCTCATTTCACAGATATGCACTGCAGACGGACCATAGTGATCCTGCTTACCAAAATGAGCTTATGGACCTCTGGCCTGCTTGCAAAATAGTCTGAGATAATATTGTTTGGCTCTCCCTTATTTAAAGAGGAAGTCAACCCAAAAAACGTTCTATGTAGCCCCACTAGTTTAAATATGGCATTTGTTTGTGGAATATGAGTTAAACAGCAAAATCCACCCGTTTTTGCCACTTTCTGTTGACTGAAAATGACATCACAGTTACTCAGGGCTCAGGTAATGACCAATCACGGCTCACCTGTTTTCTGAAGCTGAGCCACGATTGATTGTTATATGAGCCCTGAGCAACTGTGATGTCATTTTCAGTCGACAAACAAGTGACAAAATGTGAGATGGGTCGCGGGCGTGCTGGAGCCTATCCCAGCTGTCTTGGGGCAGTAGGCGGGTGACACCCTGAATTGGTTGCCAGCCAATCGCAGGGCACACAGAGACAAACATCCGCACTCACAATCACACCTAGGGGCAAATTAGACAGTCCAATCAACTTACCATGCATGTTTTTGGAATGTGGGAGGAAACCGGAGTACCCGGAGAAAACCCACACAGGCACGGGGAGAACATGCAAACTCCACACAGGGAGGCCGGAGCCGGGATCGAACCCACGACCTCTGAACTGTGAGGCGGACGTGCTAACCAGTCGACCACCGTGCCGCCCCATAATGTAAACATTTTTTGTAAAAAAAAAAGAAACTTACCAATTGGAATCAACATCCATACACTAAACCACGCACACACACAAACGCACACACATAGGTGAAACCACGACTGATATATAATCTACTATGCAGTAATAACTTAAAAGTACTCAATACTTAATTGATCCCAGAGGGATCTACGCTAGTAGTTATAGTATGCTGCATATCTGACCTGTTTTCATGTATGAATTCACAATATATTTCCTAGTGCAGGTTTTCTGTGCAATTTCACTAACAAGCTCTGCCAAGCAATCTGCTGTCAAAAAGCTTGAATGGCAACAATTGTCTGCTGCCATTTAAACTCACCAACCTTGACGGCCTAATCACTGTGGTCAGCCAACTGTCAAACATTGAACATTGCTGCATGATATCTAGAGGCCCTGTCATTCCTATATGAATAAAAAACATTAAAGGGATCATCCATTTTTCAATAACAAGCTCAATTTATGTATTTTTTAATCAGGAAAATTATATGTTAAATTTCATCAATTTGTTTTGGAAAAATCAATACAAAACCGACTCCTTAAATAATGCCTCCTCGCTCTAAAAACAGTTGGGTTAAAAATAACACAATTTTGGCTCAAAAATCGATCCACAAATTGTGTCAATTTGACCCAGCTTCTTGCGTTGTTTTCTACAAAACAGCTCAAATTTTGGGCTTGTTTTGTACAAAACTAACCGTTTTTGGGGTTGTTTTCTGAAAAGAAAAACTCAGACGGTTGAGTCAAATTGACCCAAGTAGTATATCTATCCTTTTTTTACCTAAAATTGTGTTATTTTTAACCCAACTGTTTTTAGAGTGGGAATACGGCCATGCCCCCTTCCCCTCCGTCCATGTCTTGACGGGAGTCACATCAGGGACCGATCACAATTAGTCTATTTAAAGTCATTGTATTTACATCAGACTCGCCGACGGACGGACATTTTAAATTAGAGGCGGACCGGCCTATAGACGGATACTATTTCGCCACCCCACCAGGCGTCACGGTGGTCGACTGGTTAGCACGTCCACCTCACAGTTCAGAGGTTGTGGGTTCGATCCCGGCCTCCCTGTGTGGAGTTTGCATGTTCTCCCCGTGCCTGCGTGGGTTTTCTCCGGGTACTCCGGTTTCCTCCCACATTCCAAAAACATGCATGGTAAATAGATTGGACTCTCTAAATTTCCCCTAGGTGTGATTGTGAGTGCGGATGTTTGTCTCTGTGTGCCCTGCGATTGGCTGGCAACCAATTCAGGGTGTCCCCCGCCTACTGCCCGAAGACAGCTGGGATAGGCTCCAGCACGCCCCGCGACCCTTGTGAGGATAAGCGGTATAGATAATGGATGGATGGATGGATATATATATATATATATATATATATATATATATATATATATATATATATATATATATATATATATATATATATATATATATATATATACACACACACACACACACACACACACACACACACCCACACACACACATACACACACACTGTATCATGTGATGTATTGTGCAGTGACCATTGTTGTTTACTACTTTCCAAGATGCATCGTAGGATACATTGAAGGCACTCCATAGGGGGTAATCTATACTGACTATATTCAAACATCACTTCAAAATGGCAAATTCATAACATAGAGCAGTTGATAGGGAGTGATTCCAAATACAGCCTTATTCTACTTAGTTTACCTCTTTCAGCTCAGTCAAGTCAGGACCACTTTGTTGCTGTGTATAATGCGTGGCTTCTGTTTGTGCTTGTCTGCCTTCACAGTGAATCGTTATACTTAAAACAGTTGTTCTCCTTCAGCGCCTGCCTGCCTCAACACCACAAACAAACACACACACACTGCCAAGCTTGACAGTTTCATTAATTTCCGAGTCTTGAATTCATCCTAGCATTAGTATCAGTGGCTAAGAAGGATTTGGCTGAATGGACAGCATTGCAACAGCAATGCCATTGCAGGGCACTAATGAAAAATTGGTCATTGATTTGAATGATGGCAACATTTCAACTCTATTCTATATCTCCCTAAATGCACAGTGAACAACTTTCATTTGATTCGGTTCACTACCAGAGTCAACTTTTTTTTCCCACTTGAGGATTTCATGTACATGTTTCCGTCTTAAAGAGAGCGGGAAGACAAAGCGAAGGAGAGCGATGGTGCCCCGCAGGAGGGAAGAGGATTGAGCGATTGCCCATCCCTTCTACACAGCTGGTTGCAAGCGTGGAAATGGCCTTTGCCTCACAACCATTCACTCGAAGCTATGGCAGGCAAGTTGGAGTTTGTTTCAATTCTTAATGGCGAGCAGTTGCGTAAGCCTTGTTTTATTGGAATCCATATGTTGACGTGAGCTTGAGACATGTTTCCTATTAACGCCACAGGGGAATATTGATCATTTTGTATGGTCCTCCTTATACCATGCTGTGATGTAAATATTACTTTGAGCATTTAGCAATCGTGCTTTGAGAAATGTGCAGTGGAAAGTACAAGCCATTTTCACCAATTTAAACAACCTGTGACACTGCTTGAAGGGGAATCAACCCAAACAAATTTTTTTCAAGAATATACCAGCACGCCCACTAGTTGAAACACGGCGTTTTGATTAATATTGTGTTTGTGGAATATAAATTAAGCAGCAAAATCCACCCATTTTTAGCCATCTCAGGGGGCGGCCATTTTGTCATTTCTGTGAACTGAAACTGACATCACAACTACTCAGGGCTCAGGTAACGATCAATCACGGCTCAGCTTCAGAAAACAGGTGTGGTGAGTGGTCGTTACCTGTAGGGGGCGGTCTCTGCTGAAGTAACCTACTATGTGTATGTAGTACAACCCCAATTCCATTGAATTTGGGACCTTGCGTAAAATGTAAATAAAAAAAGAATACAATCACTTGCAAACCATGTTCAAGTGTATTCAGTTAAATATTGGTTGAACATGCCTTGGACATCATTGTATCCTGTTTTTAATTACATTTTACCCAATGTCCCAACTTGAACAGAATTGGGTTTGTATGATGAATAAAGTTTTTGTTAATACAATGGTTATCTGCGCCGCATAATTGGGCATAATCTGGCGATGATGCTTCACTTTGTGTTGCTGCATGCCCTTGTTCGTCATTGCTGATATGAATCTATCAAGGCTATAAGCAATCAGGGTTACCCTGAAGTTGTTAGCTTCTGTCGCATCTGCTAGCTTCTGCTGCGCATGCGTGAATGATTTATTTGAGCCTACCACGCGTGGAACGACGCTGCGTCTACAATTGGAGTGTTGTCAAACACAATTTTGCTCGCTTTCAACCTGGTTGACGATGATATTTGTAAATATCTCTAACACTCAATGTTACGGGCATAACAAGTTAGCGTTCAGTGACAAAATACGGACAATCCGTAACAGTTAGCAGCTCTGGGTCTATCTGGTGACACCCTTGCTGCTGACCATTCCCAGGAAAAATGCAGAAATCAAAGTGGACTTTTTTTTTTAACAAATGTAACGGGCACACTAGTGTAAAATCCATTTGGCACTGCGGACGACTCATAGCCATTGTTTCATGGGGCATTCAAGTCTCCCAGTGAAGCAGCATCATGACATTTAGCTGTACATGCTTCATTTGTTGATGCGGAATCCTCATGATGGGCTTAATGCTTGTCACAGATAAGCAGGCTTGAAAAGGCGGTTTTGTGCCAGGGCAGACACCAGGGAGGGAAGCTTTTAGTGTGAAACCAAATGAGAGAGGAATTAAAAAGGGGAACAGTGACATTGAAATTCGTTGTGAGCTTCATTATAACTCCAGAAATTATCTGCATGGACTTAAAACTTGACTCCAGTCCAAAAGAGTATGCAGTGTCTCAATTATAGATCAGATGGGAATGAGGAATACTGTATAACCTTGTGAGTGCAAGGTCACAATTCTGTATCTGTACAATGAGCGGATCTATTTATGTGTTGCACTTGCAATGCACAGTCCTTCAGGTTTGCATGCAATTACAAATTTTCTATAAACCTCTGCTGATAGTTTTCCTCGACATTTGAGTGCGCTGACACCTTTGTGACAATTAATTGAGTTCTTGGGAGGACATAAACGCACCACTGATGCCGTAAGGATCGTGATGCACACGTCTGTCGTCTCCCAAGTCTTTCTAGACCAGAAATTCTCTGTCGCTGGCACCTAATATGAAGGATCTTGATTCACGGAGCAATGATGTAAGGGAAGTTACCATAGCAACCGCTCATTCCCTGTCTGCCTGTGCAATCTGATCTTGTTTATTGAGCTGTTCTTCTCATCAGTGCAGCTGCATGGAAACAGCCCCTGATGCCTCCTGGCCAAAAGAACACCAGGTCTGAAAAGGAAAGAAGGGATACAAAAGAAAAAATAAATAAATAAAAAATGTTAAGCTCTTTAAGGATCTTGGAAAAGATATTAATCAGGCATTCATCATAAAAGACTGTTCAGTGCGAACTAATTACGAAGCCACAACGGATGGTCTCATGCAATACTTCCTGTTTAGTGCCGATAACTGCCTTTGTTCTGTATTTTCACAGTATTTACATGCAGAGTAGCGCTACCCCACTAGGAAATAGCGACCCCCTTCTCCTTGAACAAACTCCAACAGTCTTCACATTATAATTGTAGTTATAATATCATGTACTCTATGTGTTTGCCCTCTCACTGGGCCTGCAGAGATTTGCTCTCATTCCGAATTCTTGATGTGACTGGACACAAGCTGATGGGGCCTTCTTCAGATTCTTTGATCAACTCCATCCCCAAAGTGTTGGTTGGGAGTTGTGTTTCTGGCTAACCCCTCCACAATATAATTTTTTTGTACTGAAATGATGGACGAGTAAACAGTGTTTACAGTACTAATTCCATCCAACATTTGCCTCTATATTTTTATGAGCACTAACAGTTTGGGTTACATACTGTCTAACGTCACCCTCTTTTCAGAAAACACGAAAAACTGAACCACGTTCTCATTATCTTATATGTATTAATAATTTCATTTCAGGCTTAGAATTGAATTATCTGTTTAACTAAGGATGCAGCCGATTTCAGCACAGGGGGCCTGCATCCTGAGGAGATGTTTAAAGAGGAAATCAACCCAAACATGTTTTTTTTTTCCAGCAGGCCCACTAGTTGAAACAGGGCATTCTGATTAATATTGCATTTGTGGAATATGAGGCAAGCAGCAAAATCTACCCCTTTTTAGCCATCACAGGGGGTGGCCATTTTGTCATTTTTGTCGACTGAAATGACATCACAACTACTCAGGGCTTAGGTAACGACCAATCATGGCTCAGCTTCAGAAAACAGGCGAGCTGTGATTGGTCGTCACCTGAGCCCTGAGCAACTGTGATGTCATTTTCAGTCAACAGTAGTGACAAAATGGTCCTCAGAGATGGCTCAAAACGGGTGGATTAACTCTTATTCCACGAATGCAATATTTATCAGAATGCCTTGTTTCAACTAGTGGGCTTGCATAGACATATTCTTGAAGAATATGTTTGGCTTGACTTCCACTTTGAGGCAAAAAACTCCATTTTGTCAAAATATGACTTAGGCCATTATTTTTAAGAGGCTGATGATAATGAAAACATCATATTATTCCTCTTTTTTTCCAATTTCTGAATTACTGCCTTAGCACTATAAACTACAGTTTGTAACACTATAAACCCATTCTGACCATACAAAAGAATCAAAGCAATTCGGGTGATTTAGGCTGGATTTACAATAAAAGATTCATGTGACAGAATTACTCCTGTGTATGGCAGCATAAGAAGAGAAACAGATGCACGCAAGTGCTTTTTTCCCCCTCAGACATTCTGTATTTATACTTGTTAGATATGCGCAACGTATTGGCTCACAAAAGCCCTTTCCTAAATGTGTCTTTCGTGGCAATCATTGTTAACATGTCTTTCATTTGGATGTTCACCTGAAGACAAGTTAAAAAAGAAAAAACTTCCTACGTCAACAGACAGAATTCATTAAGAGAAAGACAGGGTTTTAATAGAAAATCATTATACACTACAAGTGTCAAGGGCTCAGGGAGCTAGCTGAGGTTAATTTCATTCTCTCCTCCTTCTCCGGCAGCAAAACATTATCTTCGCTTGCACATTTTATAAGAAGGATTAATTGAATCATTTATATAGGGAAGGCATTTGAAGGCCACAGTTTGGCAAACTAATTGAACAGTTGGAACTCCTCAAATGAATTTTCTCAATTAAACCCAGTTCTTATTGTTAGGCCCGACTCCCTCCCCACCCCCCACCACCCATCAACTAACACCGTAATTTCATTTGGATAACTAAAGGTTAAAATACTATGACTGAAACAAATTGTACTATTTATTGATATTAAGAAAGCCTTTGACAAGTTAAGCATAATATATTAATTAAAAAACTGGAATAAATGGCATTAGAGGTATACTGGATCAAAAGCCATCTACAGGATACACAGCAGTTTGTTAAATTGGATGATGTTTCTTCATCTTATTTGGATATATAAATAAAATTCTATTGTATTGTATTGTATTGTTTGTGGTGTCCCCCAAGGGTCAATTTTGGGCCCAAAACGGTTTATTTTATATATCAATGATGTTTGTGAGGCATCAATCAGATGCACTGAAACTGGTGTTGTTTGCTGATGATACCAATATTTTCTGTTCTGGGGGGAATTTAAATGACTTATTGGATGAAATCACTGAAGAAATGAAAAAAAATGAAAATCTGGTTTGATAGATATAACTATCAAATCAACATTCATTCATTCTTCATTCATAGTCATTATTGATGAATTATATGTTGCGGTGTAAAAGAATGCATTTATTTATTCAAAATTTTAGACCAAACTAAATAACAAAATAAATTTGATTTCAACCCTCCCCTCTCCCCTAATGCCACCCCTCACCCCCGTTTAGCCCCCCGCCCGCCCCAAATACCCCCCCCCCCCCCACACACACACACACACAGTGGATTATGTATGTATTGACTAACACTTAAACAAGTTGCTGACCTTGGAGTGGTTCACTCATCCAACTTCAGTTCCAACACAGTGACGGTGTGAATGTTTTCCTGCCTACATTCTTGCCCTATGATTGACTGGTGAGCAGTCCAGAGTGTAGTTAGCCTTTCACTTAGGCTAGGGTAGGAAAGGCTCCAGCGCCCACCATTCCTGTAGAGAATAAGCGATTACAGGAAATGGATGGATGAATTTTCACTATCAAGTATTGTTACAAACACAAAGTATGCATACAGTATGTTCCAAATATAAACACGACTCTGCATGGAAGAGAATCTTACCGGCAGCTGCACACAAACAAAAATAAATCAAATGAATCCCAGATACAATAATTCATTAGATCATCATGACTTCTTTTGTCAATGCCATTTATCAAAACCCACAAATGCTATCAAGCTGTTTGCAAGCATGCTGTCAACAAAATCAAAGCAAATTGAATACTATAATTAGTTTTGCAAATTCAAAAATGAGCTTAGCGCTAACGGCATTAATTAACCTTTATAAACAACATGTAACAGAACAAATGCTTACTAACCAGAGTGACTCCAGTTAACAGGCATTCATTTATGCTGCTACGTTGGCTGCACAAGTTACAATGGTATAA
The DNA here is from genome assembly GCF_054856515.1 of Filicampus tigris. Classification (NCBI taxonomy): domain Eukaryota; kingdom Metazoa; phylum Chordata; class Actinopteri; order Syngnathiformes; family Syngnathidae; genus Filicampus; species Filicampus tigris. The sequence continues at coordinate 17,531,222 of NC_141229.1, read as the reverse complement.
TTTAGTTCTGTGGCATCAATGTTTCCTTTCAGCTCTGTCAAGCCGTGTTCCACTTTGACGCTTTTAGACAATCATGCTGCAGATAAAGAATATTATATTTATATTCAAATTGTTTGGCTTGGAAAGAATTCCTGCTGGTGAGAAGTGATAATCTTACTTACATCCTTTTCCTGAAAAGTAACACAAAACATGTCAACATGTGAGCCAAACAACATCCATCATTGCTGTAACAGAAAATAAAAGCATTTCTCTTATTTACTTTACCGGTAGTAGATTTTTCTACTACAAGCAATGCACTGTAAATAGAATATAATTACTGAAATTTGGAGGTCGGACCTTGATGCTCTCTGCTCTTGGAACACAAAATGGAACACAGCTTGACAGAGCTGAAAGGAAACATTGATGTGTGTATATATATTATATATATAATATCTGTTAAATGTTCAACTGCATTCTAGCACAAAAGATTTTTGGCAAAGAATCAAATTTTATTCAGTTGTTACATCTGTGAATGTGGAAGTGATATTCACTAAAGAGAAAGTGAACCCCCCCCAAAAAATGTTTGCAATAATGTTCGATGCGCCTTCACTAGTCTAAACACTGCATTCTGATTAGTATTGTGTTTATGGAATATAAGTTAAGCAGGAAAACCCACCCGTTTTTAGCCATCTCAGGGGTCCGACTATCTTGTCTCTTCTGTCGTCTGAAAATGAAATCACAGTTGCTCAGGGCCCAGGTAACGACCAATCACGGCTCACCTGTTCCCTGACTTTGAGCCATGATTGGTCGTTAGCTGAGCCCTGAGCAACTGTGATGTCATTTTCAGTCGGCAGAAGAGGCAAAATGGCCCCCTTGACAAAATGGCTGCCCCTTGACATGGCCATTTTTTATTTACCGTTCAACTCATATTCTACAATTGTAATATTAATCAGAATGGCATGTTTCGACTAGTTTCAACTTTCTTCTTTAAGGAAAATGACAATGCAGGTGCTCTTCTCTGGGTGGGTTGGGCACAGAGAAAAAAGGAAGCACAATTAAAGCCAAAGGCTAAGGTACAACACACAAAAAAATACTGCCACAGATGTGAAGTGCTTTCACTTAGTAGGCTCCGTGATTTTTTTTACGCAAGCGACAACACTTTACGTGTGCTTGATGTACCGTATAACAACTTTTTTCTTCTTAAATGGGATCAGGCCATGCACATGTGCCACATATGCAGCAAATTTCTGGTTGTCTTGACATCATCATATAGATTGATTAAATCCTGAGGTTTTATCATTTTAAAAGAGAAAGGAGACATGAAACTACAAAGCATGAGACTATTCCTTTCAACAAACGGCATTCAGAATAAGGAAAGACAGATTACAAAATTCGAGACATGAAAGGAGGACAACATCAAAACAAAGATTAAAATGTTTGTTATGCTTCTTTTATTGCCTTTGTCTATGAGTGTGTATGTGACAGTAATTAACAATGAAAATATCTTTTTCAAGCCAGTGAGAGAAGTAATGATGAAGAAAAAGAGCATTGCAGGCACACTTTACTTGATGTGCTTAGTTCCTACTTTTGGCCCTTTTGATTGAAAATAACCCTGGCTGTTTAATTGGCATAGATCTCCTTAGCTTTTGGTGAAATGCTCAGTTGATAGAAGAGCTTTCATTTTGCCAGGCTTTCTTCTGCATCGCTTAACTAAATCTATCATCTTACGTTGTGCAAATAACCAATAACCATGATTTTTCAAATGTGAGCTATTCCAAGACGCCGCATCATCTTTTTCAGCGGCTTTCTCATTCCATTTTGGAGTGTCTCAAAGTGTTTTGACAGCTTTAGAAAATGTGGCAACAAAGAGCAGATGGGATGCAATGGTGTCATACAGCTTCAACTCAAATAAGGTGGCAGTCGCACAAGTGCAGCATGACAAAGATGGGAGGCTCACAATACTTTGTCAGACTCAAAAGAGAGAAAAAAACACTTTTCAAGAACATGTTGTGATGTGAAAAGTTACCGACACATCCTGGGACCTTTTTATTGCCTACTGCAGCATTTTCAATTCAATTCAAACTCAATTCAATTCAATTCAGTTCAATTTTAATTGCATAGCTCCAAATGTCATCTCGGGGCATTTTACACATGGAGCAGGTCGAAGACGACACTCCTCACCTATTAAAAGCCTAACTGAGCCCCAACTGAACACCATTTCAACCAACACAATACAGCATTTATTTATCAAGGCAGCACATAAATTGAAGTCATGATAACCCGCTGTTGCTATGACGATGTCATGAATGTTTAAATTGTAGACAATGAATGATGAAGGCAAAAGTTAAGAAGTGAGAGACTCGGCGCTCCCTCGCAATATCAACACATCACATGAAATACTTTCAGTGCTTGATACGAACACATTGCCCTCAGTCACATCAATTGATGCAGAATAGAATGGGAAATGCAAGTACTGTCAGTTGGATGCCGGCACGGCACGGTGTCTAATGAGCTACACCAACATGGTGCTGCTACACCAGAGGTGGAAAGAAACTGAAATCTGCTGACTGATGTGGCAGACAATTATAGGAAGAGCTACAGTGGCTACATGAGTCTTTCTGGAAAATCAACTGCATGCATTTCAAACCTTGGACCAAAAGGGAGAATATATGATACATGTGTCAAACTCAAAGTGTTAAGTAAATAATACATTATATGTATTATTTTTGCAATTATTAGTCATGTGTGATGGGATCTTTTTTTCCCCCAGTTTCCTCTTTTGGTGGGCATTTCTATTTATAAGTAGCATAACTTCTAAATTGAACTGAAATGTGATGGTATATAAATAATATATCACTAACAGAAAGCGTTTTGGGACTATGTAGTGCGAAATTAAGTAATTTGTTAACATTCTGGACGAATCAGATGTCTGGTAATTGGTAGCACTGCATTGGCACTGAGGCTTCCACTGAAGAGGGGGGCTTCATGCCATGTTGACGTTTGCATGCAACACAACATTGCCCTCCAGTGGCGGATTGATGAACTAAGAATGAGGGAGGTTCAATTCAGTACCTTGGGTTTTCCTGGGTAATATGGATTTGCACACAAGAGTACCTCAATTTTATACTTTTTAAAAAAGAGTAATATTATGTTGCTGCTATGCATGTTTTAGACAAAATATCGCTCAAAAAAAAAATCCCTTTCATCTATCCATCCCTTGTCAGCGGAGCATAACACTAGCAAATAGAAGCATAGCAAAAGTACCACAATGTCAGAGGATTAAGAAGCAACGTGGAATTGGAAACATTTTTGCTCAACAGATAAATATATCACCTCTCCTTAATTTTTATTTCATTATATATCCTGAAAATAAAACATTTAGTAAAACTGCTATATACAAATAAGTCGTGCTATAAAGGTAGCAGCCGCAGCTAACATCCGTTTGTTTACATCGCTAGTGCATTGTGATAATGGCACATGCAGTGCTGAATTCAAAAGAGGTGCAATAAATTTAATCTAACTTTGACCAATCAGATGCAATTTAAATGCACCCCTTAATAGGAGAGCAGTACTGTAGCGGCAGCCGCATTATTAACACTAGAACTTAATTAGATGAGAATACGTTAATATTTTTACGCATGAAAAATATGTATTTCTTCATTACATAATAAAGTTGTCATTTCTTTAGGCATGTTAAATATCGCAATAACATCGATATTGCAATATGCAACACCCATATCGCATATTGCATGCTTTTAGCATGCAGCACTTCTTTACATATATTAGCCAGAGGTGAGCATTTTAGTAAAGTTTGTTTACTTTGAATTTGTCTTATATTTAAAGCCAAACCAAATCAATCATCCGTCGGTCAGTCCGTCATGTTATTTTAACCGCACTTCCGTCAGTAAACATCAAATGTCCACCAGTCCGTCTATAATCTATCCGGGGGAAAAAAGGTCCAACAGATCAAAAATCCATCCATCCGTCCTGCACCAATTTGATTAAAATGGTAAATGGAGGGCATTATGTACATAATGTGTTGGCTTGCTGCTCAAACAGCTCTACACTTACATACGAGTTTTGCTTTAAAATGTTGCTTACCCTAACTTTTTTTGAATTCATATTGTTTTTCATCATCATCATCATCTTCTTCTGTCTACATCTTTCGGTGCACTACTGCTACCCTCTGAAATGGAGTGTGGGGTGAAATGTAGTGTGGGGGCGGCAAAACTATTAACTAACTACTAACTGAGCTGAACTAACTACTATTTCACAACCTCCTAACTATACTCTTTCCAAATATAAAAATGTAAAACTTAACTCACAAGAACTTCTCTGTAAAACTGTATTTATTCAAAGCAACTCACTATGGTTCTTCTAAGTAGTACCTCTTCTGTAGAAAATCCAGATTTCATCAAATAGTTCTTAGTATCTTTTCAATGTAATATTGTAAATAATAAAACAGTAGACTCAAGGATATTAATACAACAAAGAAAAAAATGTCACACCAGTCTTTTGTTTTCTTCCTCTCTATTGTTTTATTCTCTATCCTGTGCTCCCCTGGTCTAACAAATACGGAACTCAATCAAACTTTGCGGACACACTCCTCATACAGCTTTTTTGTGTGTGTGTGTTTTTCTGTGTCCATATTAGCTTTGATATCTCAGACCGACACCTTTATGAGACACTGAATACATCTATCACCCACTGCCCTCCGGACCGCCCGGTATAAAAATGTGAACATGTCCGGGCAAAGAGGACTCTCCTGTGACTAAAACAAAACTGGCAGGGCTTTTATTTTCTGCATCTGGATTTGACACCACTGATCAACTCTCAATGATGTACTTTGCTTTATATGTTTCATCATTTAGGAACCATCCATATTGTGCAAGTTTTGAAAGATAAAATGTTAGTGAGAGACTTGTGCTAAAATATATTACATTTGACACAGCACAGCACAGCATTAAGGTTTCTTAAATACAGTACAGTATACACACCAACTGATATCTTGAGCCACTTTATTGCCACATGTGGAGGAACAATGCAAATCACTTTTTTTTAGTTTCGTGTGTTCAGAGAACCGTGACTTAGCTATCACAGGACTTAATTAGACGTTAGTATAAACCTGGCCATTAGCACTTCTCCCACTCGGAACATGCACATCAAACTGCCCATGGATTTGAATATATCAGCTCATTGAGTAGGAAAAATTAAGCAATTACTATGCCATTAAGGCTGAATGCACGTTGTCTTCATAATGTGTACAACCAAACGGCACTTCCTGCTGGTGTCTCTGTCAGCTTGGCTGGAACAGATGCTAATTTAGCAGAACATCTTAAGGTTGATAGGTGTGTGAAGCGTGTAAAGTGCAGCCCCTAGTGGATTGTGTTACTGAGGCCTACGTGTAAAGTGTGAGGAGGACGAATGAGGAGTTAAAAATATGCAGCAACACGCTCAAGGTTTTTGTTCCCGGCTGTAGAGAGTAAACAGGAAAATATAAGCAAACAATTGCAGAAACGATTATTTAAAAAAAAAAAAAAATCTACATTTTTCATCATGTGTAGTACTTTAACTGAAAGAAAACTCACACCAAATCTAGTTTTCTTCCTTTTATAATACATGTTTAACAATGGCAACCACTTCACTATGTATCCACTAATGACACTTCATTGCTGTTGTTCCCACCTCATGTAGCTAAAATATGGCCAAAATAATATTGGTAGTAATACCTTATTAAAGCGGAGGTCAACCCCATTTTTTTTTAACAAGAATATGTTCTATGCGACTCCACTAGTTAAAACATGGCATTCTGATTAATATTGCATTCGTTTTCAAATCCACCCATTTCTGTTCGTGTCAGGGGGTGGCCATTTTGTCACATGCTGGCAACTGAAAATTACATCACGTTTGCGCAGTGCTCAGATAACGACCAATCATGGCTCAGCTTCAGAAAACGGGTGAGTCGTGATTGGTCGTTACCTGAGCCCTGAGTAACTGTGATATCATTTTCAGTCGGCAGAAAGTGGCAAAATGGCCGCCCCGCTGAGATGACTAAAAACGGGTGGATTTTGTTGTTTAACTCATATTCCACAAACGCAATATTAATCAAAATGCTGTGTTTTGACTAGTGGAAGCTCACAGAGCATATTTTTGTTAAGACTTTATTGGGGTTGACCTTCACTTTAATGTTAACTCTGCAAAAAGTGGAGTTTTTGTGTATTGTATGTTATTAGATTGTATGGAAGCCCAATCCCGCCGCCCCAAAAATCTACCAGTAAAAAAAAAAAAGAAAAAGAAAAACATTTCTTTGGTAGAAGCCCATTCCCGCCAGTAAAAAAAAAAAAAAAAAAAAATACATTTTTCTTTATTACCTTGGAAGAAGCCCATTCCGGCCAGGAAAAAAAAAAAATGTTTTTAGCCCCACCGGCTTTCACGTGCAAGCCCCATTCCACAGGCAATCTCCGTTTGAGCTACTGAAAGTCGCACTCAAAGGGCATGTAAAAGTTGACTTTATGAAAGTATTATTGTGTACTCGTATTTGACGACGTGTGTTAAAATGGTGTGAGTTGTGGTTTTATAGGCCTTTATGCGATATAGCCCATTACGATGAAGCAAAGTGTTGTACGCACGCTAGGTGGGTATACCTTCCGTCTCTTCAGATGCCGTCTATATCAAACATTATTAGCGGACACAGTACAATTAAGAACCCTCTCTTTCTGCAATTAAAAACTTTTTTTTTTTTTTTACTTGCGGGAATGGGCTTCCATAAGATTGTGTAATTTCCTGCAACTGACTGGCGACTAGTCCGCATTGTACCTAATCTCTTCTCAAAGTCAGTTGACTCCAGCTAACTATGACCCTAATGATGACAAGTGGTATACAAAATGGATCAATACATAATATGCATATTTATGAATGTATGCCCAGAAAATACTTCAGAAAAAAAACAAAAAACAATCACGTATGTTTTTCTTCCTTAAACAATTTCATTCAAAATTGAAGTCAACATATCGTGTTTGGCGAGTCCAGCGTCTCTCCTTCACCATACGTCACGAGCTCACATCTTCTTCGCTCGTTTCTTGGGCCTCTGGTTGAAGACTGGTGAAGTGCTCATCAGTGAGTCCGGCGAATGTGAGGCATAGCTGCCATCTGATGCCGCGCCAGCGGGAGAGGAGGCCATGGCACCCCCCGAGTCGCTCATTGTCGACATGGGGTCCCCCTCCTCAAACACATCTCCACCCAGGTGGTGATGATGATGAGGATGATGCGAAGGACCCTGGCCTTCCTCACCATCGTGTGGTTCTACTTTTACCTGTGGCCACAAGGGGGAGTTGTTGGCCACACCGCCACCTTGAAATAACCAAGGAGAAAACGGTTGAAATTCAGCCCAAGGCATAAGCACAAAGCACCCGTGACAACTAACAATTCACAAATCAAAATTTCCATGACCTTCTTTCAGGTACAACATTTATTTATTTATTCATGCATTTGCTTGTTTATTCTTCTACACTGTTTATTTTAATTAAGTATAAACAAAACGCATACTGTTGAAATCACAAACAAGTGCAAAGAGAAATGTTGAATCCACAGAATGCAGTACGTTGAGCTAAGTAAAAGGAGAACAATTAAGGAGGACAAAGTCATGTAACAACGATGTTCCAGTTCCAGTTGTGCATTTGCCTCTGAGGCTTTTCTTCTGAGGACCTTACGCTCCAAAACAAAACTTAAATTCTACGTGGCATATGTGAATAAAAACAGGACTCACTTGAGGTGTGAGGAGAATGGTCGGCTTCCAGGCCTGCGGACAGCCTCTCACCATGAGCCCCTAGGACCCCCATGGGCAAGGCTTGGTCCCCAGACGCTAGGTCGGCCTCCGGCTCCTCACTAACAGGGAAGGAAATGTCACTCATGGGCTCCTCCTTGATCTTGGGGGGCTTTGAGTCCTCCAGAGCCTTTTCAGGATTCACCAACCTTTCGTATTCTTCTGACAGATCATTACTGACCTGGAAGGGCACAACCCATTTTCAGTCCTTATCAGCAGTTAAAAATGACAACAGGGAAATACAAAAAACAGGGCCTCCATTGTCCACAGCTCCAGGAGGTTATTATACGGTTCGAATTAAAATGGATATCAAATGAGACGTTATTTATTTAGTCTCACGATTTTGATAACGTGCCTGTGATGTGCTTTCATCAAAATATCACAAAAATTCAGAATTGTAGCAGAAAAAAATGACAAAAACTGTTGACTGTATTACTCATAAAAACCTAAGTAAAATATCAACCACTACAAGTTTTGGTAATATGTAAGAATTCAGTTGCTATGGTGACTCTTAGTGGAACGGTCATTTCTGACCGGGAACACAAAATTGTCTAACTTGAAATGAACACAACCTGAGGCTTAAACCAGGAAATGGGCATGTGCAGCAAAGTTCCTTGCCCCATTGCTTACGAAACACCTACATCTATTTGCCAATCAGATAACAGTGATGTCACAGCCCTGCTTGGCCTGCATTTTAGAACCACCTAATAACAATCGTGACTATTATTTTCCTGCTGTGATGTAACTGATTTATAGAGTAACTGCCCCTGCACTGAGTTTCTCCACCCTTTGTGGCATCTGGCCAAAGATCCACCATTTCCAAGCGCCAACCTAAGTCTAGCCACTGGATGACATGGAAGCGCCATCGCAGATTAGCATTAGCTAACAGCATTAGCTTCTGATAACCAGCACATAGTCAAATGCTTGACAAAGTTGTCAAGATGGGCCGGTCGATATTTGTGTTAACAGAGGCTGTCACCTGCATGCACCACATGCATGGATCCCATTTGAAAAGTGTGATTCGGCAGCTTGATGTTGAAGTGCTGCCCTTGGAAGGATTGTCCACTTTTCTCTGCATATAAATTTTATTCAAACACCTGGGACCAGGGAACAGCTTTGAATGGTAAAATAAAATGCATATTCAACAGTAATGAATGCATTTTGATTGAAGAGAAAGTCAACCCAAACATTTTTTTTAAAGAATATGTTCGATGCAGGCCCACGAGTTGAAATACGGCATTCTGATTAATATTGAGTTTGTAGAATTTAAGTTAAGCAGCAAAATGCACCCACTTTTAGACATCTCAGGGGGCGGCCATTTCGTCACTTCTGTCAACTGAAGATGACATCAAAGTTGCTCAGATAACAACCAATCACGGCTCACCTGTTTTCAGAAGCTAAGCCATGATTGGTCGTGCTCTGAGCCCTGAGCAACTTCGATGTCATCTTCAGTCGACAGAAGTGACAAAATGGCCGCCCCCTGAGCTAGCTAAAAACGGATGGATTTCTAATATTTCACAAACGCAATATTAATCAGAATGCTGTGTTTAGGCTAGTCGTCCTGCATTGAACTCTGGAAATTAAACGATTTAAAAAAAAACAAATCCTACTCATGTTTACATGATCTCACTAACTATTCTGACTCTTGAGTTACTTGAGCCTGTGGCCAACTTTAAAACGTTTCTTCCCTCACCTGTAACATGTAGCTGTGATAATCCTTGATGCGCACTTGCCAGAAGCGCTGCAGGGCAAGCACACTGCCGATGCCCACTTCATGGAAAACTTGCTCCATCACGTCAGGGAAGGGACTGGCCCCCAGTCGGGCCTCCTTGTCCACAGCTACCCGCAGGAGGCGGGTCAGGCGTAGGTAGTGCTCGTGAACCAGGTCGGTGAGAGTTTCTAGCACACTCTCCTGGGCTGTCTCGAAGCCTGCGTGGGCCAAGATGGTGGCCACTGACTGATAAAGGAGCTGTCTGCAGGAGGGCCAACTCAGCTCTGTGACTGGCTCCCCTCTACCCCTGGTAATGGGAGAATCCAATTAGTAGAGAATTGAAGAGGCACCAAAGACTTTTCTTAACCAGTGGCCTGTAAGGACTTGACCTTTACAACCAGGGGGTCACAATTCAAATGTCACTACGGACGAATGAAAACGTATACTTGTTGTTGGAGAGATGTCAGTCTGTTTACTGTTTACCGTTGAGGTGCCCTTGAGAAGCGACCCAAAACAAACAAAGCACCAGTCCAGTAGTGTGCGCTGGCGAGCAGCAAGTGCACTGACATTAACGAAGACTACAGGATAATGCTAGCGGGGTGGATGTTTGACAAAGGTCAAAAGTAGGGATGTTCCGATCAGGGTTTTATGACACGATACTGACTATGCATGAGTGAGATTGGCTGATACCGATACCGATCACATGGAATATCTGTATATTTTTCCATTTATTTATGGTGTCTGCTATTCCTTTCGACTCGTCCTACTAATAGTGTGCTTGCACACGCATGGTCACTCTCTAGAGAAAGACCGATTATCGGCCGGGCCGATTATCTGGGCCGATAATTGTCATTTTGGCGATTAGCGGCATCTGACTTTTTTTATTAATTCGACGGCCGATATGTGATCAATTAAAAACTGCGTTATTTGGGCTCTGATAGCCGCAGCCCATGAACGTTATACACACACACACAAGTGAGCTCTGCTCACTCTATCTCTCTACACATGCATGAAGTGTTAACCACTTGAATTTACAGCAATTTTACTTTGTGTATTACATGTGCTATATAAATAAATTCTGCCTTCCCCCTCTAATGGTTAGCTCGCAGGCTAACTCCCAACTAACCACTAATTTACTGCGTCAACCCCATGGCTCCAGAGAAAGGCTTAACCACTTGAAATTAGGTAGCTGATAACACTGATAGGGAATAGGAAGTGAGTGCGTGCATGTGAGTGTCTGCGTTTGTAAGTCACATTAAGCTGGTGCAGATATTCATAGGAAAGCACTGCAAGTTAAAGTAATAATAATGGCTATGCCTGTGTCACTACTTTCTGCCACAGGAAGCCAGTATGACAAAGGCGGCAGCTGCATATGTGACACAAATATTGCCCCCCCCCCCCACACAAAAAAAAAAGAAAAAAAAAAAGAACCGGAAACGAATCGAGAAATCGGAATCACCCAAATTCAAACGATGCCCAACCCTAGCAATGTGGAAGACAAACATGAAGCAGTTTGAGTTTAATTAAATCAAATTTAGAAAGCACTATACCCTTGACAGATTAACTTCATTTGATCTTCTTGAAAAATCTCCTACCAGTTAAGTACCAGTTTCAGTACTGAATTACAATATGTTGACGGCAACTTTTGCTTGTTCACAAAAACAGATGAACTTACTTATAAAAGTCGCTTTCAGGGTCACTGTGGCGAAGCTGAAAGGGTTGCCAAGGATCTTTGCAGTCAAGTGGTAGCAAGTCATCAGGCATGGCGGGTGGGGTGGGCGGTCGCAGCGGCAGGTTTGTTTCAACATCCTCCAGCCTGCCACCAACGTCGGAAGACGTGGAGCTCTGACCCTGAGCTACCGCCAAAAGGCCACGGAGGCGGCGGGCGTGCTGGCAAAGCTGCACCGTGTGAATGGTGAGACTGCAAGGCTCCGACGGCACATCCAGCATCGTGGTGGGACGCGGACGCTGGGCCGACGGCTGATGCAGCGGAGGATCCTGCATCTCCACTGATCGAAACTCACGCTGGAGCAAATCGAAAGAGCTGCGACTGGCGGGAGCCCCTGCAGGCCCAGGGATCTCGCCCCAGTAGCGCATCATGATGAGCGATCACAGACGAAATACTACTGGGATACTAAAAAGGGAAAGAAAACAAAAAGAGAGAGCGAGAGTGTTAGAAGTTGCCAAATACTGACTGACTTTAGTAGAGCTGCACATTTTCAAAGTTCGAAACTTTCCAAGGGAATTATCTGATATCTATGGGAATAAATTGTAAGTTTACAAAACTGAAGGTTGAATCTTAGTAAGAAATAGAAGTGCAACGGTTAATGGATTAATTGCTAACTAATCAATTATCACAATCGATAATTTTGATAATCTATTATTTAGAGACCTTGTTCAATTTAAAATTGTCCAAATCCTCTGAATTTCAGCCTCTCAAAAGTAAATGTAAGCAGAATGAGTATCTTTGTATTGAATAAAATAAAACATTTGCTATTACTTTGGAAAACAATTATTAACATTTTTTTCCCCATTTTCTGACATGTTACACACCAAACCAGCAACTGAATCGTAATTTCCGGTAATTTATGTTTGTGTATTTTCTGCAATTTGAAATAGTGTCCTGTTTTTGAATACAGGAATCGAAATTGTAACTTTTTTTTTTAACCCAATTCAAAAATGAATCAACAAAATATTCAACACATTAACTGACTATTAAAACAATTGTTAGTCGCAGCCCTAAGAGGAAACTGAAATTTAATTGGGGAAAATATATTTTAGCATAACCCTGACTACTACCTTAATTTTTAATGCACACAGAGGTACCTTGATTTACGAGTGAAGCAATTACAAGTCGTCACTTGGCCGATATTTTGCGTTGTGTTTCTAGCCAAAATGTTAGTTGTGAGAGAGCTTCACATATGCCATCAGTCAAGTTAAGTGAAACATAAATGGAGCAATTAAGGTACTGTAATGCCGTTGCATGTGGCCAAAAAAGCCATTTTGGATACTGCAGAAGACTGCTCATGACAAAACAAAATGTTCATATTCATGCTTGAAGGCGATACCTTCGACTAAATTACTGTCAATTCCCAATTAATTCATTCAAATTACCATTTAAAGTCTCCAATTTGCAAAACAGTATTTCTAAAATTCCTTAGTTTCACTTCTCATGTACTGGGAATTGTTCACCCCTTGGCAACCCCTCATAAATAGACATCATAATATGGTGCTTCCCAACTATACACTTACACTGTACAAATTCTGACTGACACTCAAATGTATACATATATTGTTCACGCTGATGATTTGAGAGAGCAGAATTTTGTAGCTATGAACAATATTAAGATTTAAGGGGGTAAACATTCTGTACAGAAAAGAAAGTTTTCCCTCATTTCTAATAACAACCTTCAGGTGGCTCTTTCTGTCGACCAGGGGTGTCCAAATTTGGTCCTCAAGGGCTGCTGTCCTGCCTGTTTTGAATCTCTTACCTGATTCAAATGATCAGGATCGTTATCATGGTTCTTCAGTTCTGATCATTTGAATCAGGTGTGTTGCAAGGAGGGAGAGATGGAAAACAGGCAGGACATTGAGGACCGATGTTCTGAAATTCCTCCCTACCCATCGAGACGTCCTACCAATGCCGAGTACGCTTGCGCACGCATGCGCACACCGCCGCTAAGTGTTTTTTTTGTTTTTTTTAAACTTTTCTCCTACCTGTTGTATGTTCGGTTAAAAGCGGTGAGTACTTACTATTTTCGTTATTTAGTATGATTTGACTTTTTCATTGCCTCAAAAATACTTTAGGTGTGTGTTTTTCATCCTAGCTTTTAAGCATTGTGTTTTCTTGTAGTAGCTGTTGAGCATAGTGTTGATCTGTTGATCTCATTCATCACGCAGTGTATGTATACTACACTCAATTGTCAGGACGTACTACCTGGTTTCACCTCTGTGTAAGTATTTTCTTAAAGGTCAGGGTGCAAACATTTTTCAGTCAGTTCAAATTCATATTCTCATTGGTAATAGGTTTTATAATACATACAAGTCACTGCCTGAAAGATGTCAACCACAGATCGATTAGAAAATACGTGCTACAACCATAAAGGGACCGAGATGACTAGATTATGCATTTAATTTTATTGACAAACTAGTTTGCTTTTGCAGCAGCAACAAGCTGCGTGCTGCATCCTCTCTCTCCTCTCTGTGTGGGAAACTGTATGTATGTCATCGCAATATGTGACATAATGGACCGATCACAGCAGCAACAATTCCTGATGGGTGCGTGGCATGTGTCGCAGACCTGTCGTCAACAGCACAATGCGTCGGTCACGTGAATCAATGCGTCAGTTGTCGCTCGCTCCGACGCGGGAGTAGAAAGAAGCCTAAAAAGAAGCCTTTCACTAAGTAGGCTGAGATGAAATTTGGCCGCCTCGCGACCACGTCAAACGCATGAGGGCCGATTAGTGGGCCGGACTAAAATCCACTTCCGGCCATGCTTAGTCCAGCCATTTTTTTTTTAATTTGTCACCCTACGCCCCCCCCGGCCCAAAAATTGGCATCCGGCTGGGCCGGAGGGTCCGACCGGTCCGGCCCAGGGACGGACTGCCCAGCTCTGGAAAATAGGTTTTACTTACTCATTCCGAGTGTTTCCGAACCTCATGGAAGGTCGAGGAATCGTGGCTCTAGCCACCATAAGTGACGTAGATATAGCTAAACCGCTCGCTACAACATAGACTGTACAATTTCCAAGCGCTACAAACACAGCACATTCAATGGCGAGCGATGTTTTGGAATGAGAGGATTTTGAAACACACGAGCCGACAGAAGCGGGCGTTATTAGACATTCATGATTAGTAGTCACTGAATTCCTCCGGCTACTGTGACGTCAGATCTCCGGAAAAAGCCGAAGATGAGGGGGCGCGAGATTCAAACGGCAGACGACACATTCTGATTTGTATTTAGTGATTAAACTGCTGTCTACCAACGACCTAATCACATTTTAATTATGCATTGTAAAGGGGGTTCCAGAGTGCTACAGAAAAGCTTTCAATGCTTGCACCCTGACCTTTAAGGGATTTTTCTAAGTTCTACTTACCAGTCTGCATCTAAACAAAACAAGCTGAAAACACACGATAGTATTTTGGCTGTCAAATTAGACTTCGGTAGGAAATTTCGCAAAGGGTAGGACATTTTGGCAGAGCAGGCTGTTAAATCAGCCTTCGGTAGGAAGTTTCGACGGGGTAGGACAATTTGGCAGAACACCGGTGTTGGACATGCCTGCTGTAGACCAACCTGCATTAAAAAAAAATGTTGTAAAAAAACAGCGAAAGACGGCTCCGTCGCTGCCTTTACAGCAACAATTAGGACAACGCATGATTTGTTATTGTTGCCAATTGTCTCGTAGCGTAATAAAATATACATTTCTTTCTACTTGGTATAAATACAAATCGAAAGCCATCAAATGTGGTCTTCCACTGAGTTTAGAAACGCGAAGATTTTCAATGCAACTTTGCGAGACAACTTTGCTACGTCCATGCAGATTAAATAAACACAAATGTTTTACTAAAGTAACTACAGCAATGGGGCCTCACCCTTTCAACAAAAGAATTGTTTGCTAGTGTATGTATATTAATACAGGCAACCAATTATCGTATTCGTTATTGTCACTTAACCGTAGTCGTGAGACGTAGGGGAGATCTTTGTTGCCTCCGGGATCGCTGCCGTCGTCGAAAAGGTGGAGCAGCCCATCAACACACGCCACAGGGAGACAAGTGTCGCACTACTGTCCCAGTTTATTTGACACACTTTTTCCCCTTGCTTCTTATACTGCACTTAATATTCTCTCGCTTGTCCCTGTTCTCTCCTGTTCACACCAGAGCACACGCATTTTCTGTCTCTCCTTCCGTCCAATTCCTCGCGCATGCGCATACTACTGTCAATACACGAGCCGCTGCACGTCATGAGTCGCGCATGCGCAGAAGGTCGGCCATCTTTGGTTACTACGGCAAATACTATACACTAGGACTATCTCTCTCTCTCTCTCTCTCTCTCTCTCTCTCTCTCTCTCTCTCTCTCTCTCTCTCTCTATATATATATATATATATATATATATATATATATATATATATATACATATGTATATGTATATATAGTGTATGATCTTTGAAATGCAATTATAGTGATAATTTTTTTTTTGGTTAGATTTTATGTTTGATTATTTTTTCCGTTTATGTGAAAACAGGACAGGACCCGGACTGCTTTGACCGGCGCACCAAACAAACATGGACGCCTCCGAACAGCTAGACGTGAGCATGATAAACGCGGATGAAAAAGAGACCAACTCAGCGCTGAAAACGGACGACTGTTCGAACGCAGAGAATGACACACAACCCGAAAAGAAAGAAATACCAGGAGCCGCCCGGGAAACTGTGGACCTTTTTAAAAAACCAACTGCGTTCGCTGCGCCTTCTCTCACCAGCAAACGCAGCTTGAACGCTGCTGCTCCATCCACACCCGAAGCCGAGAGGAGACCCGAGAAAGAAAACAACGAAGCACAAGTTGAGGACACTAATTGTGAGCCATTTGTTGCTCCAGCGAACGATAAGGAAACGTCGGAGACTGGCCCTGGGAAGAATACAAATGGCGATGAGCACAGCGACGCTGCGCCACTAAACGTGAAAACAGAATCTAAACACAGGGTGCTCCCGTCCAAGGTATCTGCTGGCAAGTTCCCTCCTCTCCCATACACAGAGCCCAAGTGGGGTGGCCCTGCTCCGGAAGACCTCTATGCTCTTGAAATTCTGAAAAACGGCACCATAGTGGACAAGGTGCCCCTCGCGCATCGAGGTTACTTTGTGGTTGGACGTTTGCCGGTGTGTGACGTCTCTCTGGAACACCCGTCCATCTCCAGGTACCATGCTGTCATCCAGTACCGCCAGCAGCCCGGCGAAGGGGAGTCTGTCGGCGAGGAACGAGGTTTCTACATCCAGGACTTGGACAGCACACACGGCACTGTCGTTAACAAGAACAAAATTCCTCCCAAGACGTTCATCAGACTCCGTGTTGGACATGTCCTTAAGTTCGGCGGCAGCACGAGGCTATTCATCCTACAGGTATGACATCGTTTTTCTTCGTACTATTTCTATTTTAATGACATCACGTTAACCACCAAAACAGATGGAGGGACAAGACTTGCATAATCTAAACAGTGTATATATATATATCCGACACCATATGAGTTGTTATCCATCCATCCATTTTTCTGTACCACTTGTCCTCATTATTGTCCTATCGCATCTAATTTTGAGCACACCGTAGACTAGTCAACAGCCAGCCACAGGTAGACAAACAACAATCACTCAGACCTCACACGGACAGTACGGACAACTACGGACAACTGAGTCTTTAATTAACCCCTAACATGTTTTGTAATGTAGGAGGAAATCTGAGTACCTTCAGAAAACCGAAGGCTGGAGCTAAAAATCTGACGTGCTAACCACTCGTCCATGTTGCTGCCTACATAAGATGCTGTTTTCAACTCTTACTCACTGCTAAGCTCTTGAGTGGGATGCTGGCACGGGTTGAGGAGTGGTTACACATCTTCCTCACGGATCTGAGGTTTGGGGTTCAAATCTCGGCTCTGGCCTTCATTTGTAGAGTTTGTGTGTTGGCTGGCTGTGCTTGCAATAAAAAATGGATGGGTGGAAATTAACATTATGATTAAAAGTAATTTGAGCAAAATTGTTATTTCAGAAGTGTGTATGAAACTGGTTGGCCTTCGTACTAATCAGTATGTGGCTCTCAGTTTCAAAAAGGCTGGTGACCCCTGGTCTGGACGTTGTTTGCTGTACAGTACAATGATTCTGCCAATACATGCTATATTGTTTGGGTTCGGATCAAAACTACACTGCTGAATGATTACCATATTTTCTGGACTGTAAGCTACACTTTTATATAAGACACATCCACTCTATTTTTAAAAAAAGAATGAAAAATGATATATAAACTGCACCTTTATATAAGCCTCACCTATCTATGTTGAAAAATTAGATATTAACATGATGGCTACTTTGCTGATTAAAACGGAACAGAACCAAGAGAACATAAGCAGTACTTATCTTCGTTTCACTGCCCGATGCCACTCCAGTTTGTCAATACAACGCCAAGTGCTTAACCTAGTGCATAGCGCCCTCGCCTGTTGATCTCCTCCACCTGCAGTCACTTCCTGTTAATGGAGTTGTGTTGTATTGTATTGT